>NC_068546.1:11639873-11983873 GCF_026212275.2 Microplitis demolitor
GATTTGTGAAGTACATGAGTTGTTTTTTATTTCTCTATGACGTAAAGAAATCGGCGATAATAGTGGCACATCATTATTTTCATCCAGTTTGTCATCTCTCATTTCTTCAATGGTTTTACCATCGATTTGATAAGCTAAGATAACGTTGAGTTGATCTGATATCTATAAAAAACATTATTAAAATTATAGAATAATATAAATAATTTTCAAAAAAAAGATCAAATTATTAGCTAAATAAATAACAATTGATCAAAAAACTGTGTTAGATCGATAAAAAAAGAACATTAAATATACTTCATAGTTTGAAGAATAAGTAAGTATATCGTTTTCCGAATCATATAGAGTTTGTATTTCTTTTAAATTGTCAGGTAATAATGCATCTTCAAACATAAACTTTTCTTCTGGATCATCGTTTGATGCGTCAACTTCTCCATTTTTATTAATTATATTCTGATTAAATGATTTTTTAGACTCATTCGTACTCTGTTGTATCTCAATCTGCAATAGGAAAATAAAAGTTATGAACAATAAATTAAATTTAAAGCCTAATACATTAACATCTTGGGATTATTTGACTTGCCATATCCTCATTTAAAAAGTCCTGCATCTTGGAATTTTTATATATAATTTTTTCGGTTTCATGATGTACGTAATGAACATTATTATACACTTGCTCTGGATGAAATTTCGTAATTGTCTCTGTCGCATGTTGTGTGTTAGATTTAGAAATAATTTCATCGTTGAAATCTTGCTAAAAAAGTAAAGTATCATTGTTTTATATACATGGTTAAAAATAAATACTATTCTAAAAATCAATTTATGATCATTTTTAACTAAATTACCTATAAAAAAATTGATACTAGTTTTTGAATTTCAAAATAAAATACAAATTTTTCGGCAATTATTAAAACTTTTTCGTTTACATAATAATTATTTAACATGAAATATTCTGAAGTAATCTAATTATTAATTAAAATGATATATTTTCAATTATTATTGAGTTTTGTAAAAATATTATTTACTCTTGATACCTCTAGATTAGATGATCTATCGAGTAGAGAAACAGTTGAACAGTTATTAGTATCCTCGTTCTCACTTTGTAAACCTATGAATGGTAAATTTTAAAAATTTACACACGAATTTGTCTGAAAATCAAAAATTTTTATAAAAATTATTTTATTGTATTCTAATTTATCTCTAACAATATTTTTACACACTTGTTTTTTTTTGTAGAATCCAGCTCGCCAAATTTTTGAGTTTTAATTATCACATCTTGGTGGTTCAGAGTAGGCCCTTTTGCAGTTAATTCATCAACATCAACTCTGGATAAAGTTTTATCTGTACGGCCACTCAATACTTTTTTGAGCTGACTGTTAAAAACTAAGTCAAACGTCTCCTAAAAAATTAATATTTCTTTATTATTATTTCGTTCTTCTGCGACCAATTTTTACCAACTAATTGATCAAGTACTCATTTAAAAAAAAAAAAAACCGATCTAATCTTAAAAATTTTGTTGAAATCAATAATTTAGTAAATCACACATGAATAATCAATGGCAAAATAATAAAAATTATTACCTGATTTAGCAAAATGTCACAAGAAGTTTTAGTGATTGGATTGTCAAATGCATTCTCTAATTCAATGTCAAATTTTTCGTGACCCGTATCATATATATTCTGGCTTAAATCATGCTAAAATTCATAATTAAAAATTATTCTTGCTAAAAGTGAAAAATAGTATAATAATTGTTTTTAAACAGTCTTTTATTTCATTTACCTGATTTTCGGCCTCAGTTTCTAATATTTGACGATTATTGCTAATTTCCAATGTGTCCTCTTGAACCATTAAAATAGAATCACTCTGGTGAACTGCGGCAAAAGTTATTAAACAATTTAGGATAAAATAAAATCAAACTTGTTTAATTTAGGTCGAGACTAAAGGTTATGACTGATTCAGAAATCGTTTTAAATTTTTAAATAAATTTCTATTTTCTAAGGTTTAATTACTAACTTGTATTAGCAATGCCCAAATTCTTGCCACTGTCATCATCCTTCGATTATTCATAAAAATTTTGAGCAGAAAGTTTGCCAATGCTCAATTTATTGTTTATTGTATTAGAACTAGGCTGGTATTCTTTGTGAACTGGATTTGGATACTGGATTGGATTCAGCTGAACTTTTGGAAAACCATTGTTTAATTGGTTGACTATATCTTCTAAATCTTGATAGCAATCTATAATAATGAATAATAGACATTGCTTATGAAAGCGCATAAAAATAATTTGCGTATCTCAACAATAACTGTTTGATGGAGTAATTGTTATTTTTTTTTTTTACTTATTTAGATGCGATGATTCTTATCACTGAGGCAAATTGAAGTACAAATTATAATAGACATACTTACCGTGAAACACAAGTGAAATGAATTTTTTTGGCGGCCGTCCGTTGCCTTTCTTTGCAGAATATCTCTGTAACTCAGGGTTGAATAATAAAAACGGCATTTTTATATCTAATGAACACTTACGAAATCAACATCAATCCGACTTTTTGTGACGAAAAAGGCTATATTAAAACAAAGACGCACAATTGATGTATGTCAATGTCTTCGCATTAATCTTATCTGTTGCTCTGTGAAGCAAGTGGGAAATGACATTACCGAAGTAATAAATGGAAGAATAAATGAAAATAAACTGTATTTTTGGCATTGATATAAATAGTTATAATAGTTATAGGTTGTAATTTTTTATTAATTATAAAAGTCTGGATCTTTATTATTTATAATAGCTTAATTGTTTGAATTTTCTAAATAAATAGATAAAAATAAAATTTTGAAAGGAAACTTAAAAAATAATTGTATAACTTTTTGCCAAATTATTTTTATGAATAATTGACAATTTTTCTGAGTATTATTGTAATTTCTGACAGGATTTAGATTCAAGTTTTATTATGGCGTTATTGCTCAAATCAAGATAAATTTTGTGATCTGATAATTTTTAATCGCTGTTAAAACAAAATTCCAAATCATTTTGGATAAAACATTATATAGCTAATATTAATCAGCTATACACAATCAGTACATATTGAAAGTAAATGACTCTGGCACATTGGCTTTTCAGACTTAGAGCAAAAAGTACGAACTTTTTTGTCAGCTTTTCGAGGGCAAAGAACACACCTGATAGGTTTATTCGTTCTTTTGTCAAAAGTTTTCGATACAAATTTTAATGACAAATAATTAGCCGCTTGATCACGTAATTCTTTCGGTAAATATTGGCAAGTTGCACGGTTTTTTATTTGATTTTTGACTAGAGCCAAACCTAGCTGCTTTAAAAATTCCTTCCGAGACAATGCATGATTGACATTAGTATGATAAGTAACAAAACTATTCAAGCAAGCTATATCGATCATAAAAATACAGAGCTTCAGTATCAATCTATTTGTGTGCTTAAACATAGAGTACTTGTTTAAAATCTCGTCAGTTGTAAAATCCAGGGTATTTTCAACTATTTGCTGAGATAAAGGATTAGAATCATCAGTAACAAATTTAAACTCTTGACAACTTTTATCCAACATTACATGACTGCTTTTTTTTTGTAATCGCAATATATCAAGAAGAGCATTTTCATGAGTTATTGAATCTTCTTTAAAATCAGTTAATTTTTTTGCATCGAAAAACTTCAAAGTCGAGATGTAACAAAAATTAGAATCCATAATGAAGTAAATAACTAAGCCTGAAGATATTTTTGTCCCATTTAGTCGTCTGTCAGATTTAGGTACATGATCCAAACATTTTTTGCTCACAGTGATGTCAGAACTCAATGTGAAATTTTTTTCACAATTTTGAGTGAATTTTTCAACAATTTCTTCAATTTCATTGAAATTTTTATCTTGATCAATTACTTTAAACTGACAAGAATTGGTGAAATGAATATACCGCAACAAAAACTTAAATCTTCGCAAACTCATAGTCAGCCGGAAAACTTCTGTGCCAATTCCATTTTTTTTCCCACAGATCATCCAATTTTGAATTGAACTTAAGTAATCCAGCTAATATTAAAAGACCAATGAAAACTTTTATTTCGTCAATAGTAGTATGTTGGCAATCAGGTTTACGGGAAAATTTTTTAGATGCAGCTGATATATGTGTATTTGTGCTGTCAGCTACTATGATGAGAATTTTTTCATCAAAAAATAAACTAAAGATATCCACAATAGATTTATTTGCTTTTGTCGGCAAACTTTCATCGACGTCCTGTAAGACATGTGATTTTTCAGACTTGATATTTATATTATGCGGTGAAACATTATCATCTTCAGTCTGCTGTATCTTACGGCTATTTTTAGCAGAGCATAACGGAACATGTAATACTTGATTAAATTTTTCAATAAATTCTTCATTATCTCCATCGTAACCTTCGCTATCAGTATCACTCCAATTGAACTCGCGTCTTACGTCTTCAACTAACAATTTTTGAAGTGCATAATTACTGAACATTTGAGCTGCCTGAGACAAAATTAATTAAAATAAGACATTTTACCTAACTCCCTGTAAAATCATTCTCGAACAATAATTTTTACCCTTACCATGTTTCTAGTCTAGTTAATCTAGTGATGGAACTCATTGACAAATAAAAAAATGAAAATTTGAATGATCAGAGTATAGATAAAACTCAAATTTTCCCATGTAATTGAATCAAAAAATTTTAATTTGCAATATAAAATAAAAAATACAATAATTCATGTACGTATCTAATCCACTCTAAACTACAGATTGTAAACAGACCAATAACTTGATTCTTTCTGATAGTCACAGATGTCGCCCTACAGATGTACTGGAATAACATAACGACGATGAAAAGATACAAAATATTATAGTAGCTTAAATTTCAAACGAGAAAAGGTAACTTAAGGTTTTAACTAATTTTAAGAATTTCAAGGCTAAAGTTGTTAAGATTATTAAATTGAATTTGTTACAAAGTCGACAATAATTATTATTTATTTTTCATCACTAATATAATACGACCGACTTAGGACGAAACAATAATCGACTAAAATATAAAAATCGTAATTGTCAGAAACTTGAATTTGTTATGTCATTTTATGTCATTCTTACAATTTATGTTACTTTATCTTAAATAAATTAACAAAATTACTAGGATTTTGTTGGTATATCCGCGTATATGTTTTTTAGTAAACCAATGTTTATGTGACGGTAAAAAAGAAAAAGTCGGTAAAATAGAAATTTTCGACCACTGATCTTTAAGCAAATTGTTGGGTGAAGTTTTATTTGTAAATAAGAGAAAATTTCATGAAGAAATATGAGTTGAGTGATATCTAAATGAAGATAATTTATAGAAAAACACTGTATTTTAATTTTTTAACGTTATATCAATTTTTTGAATTTTAGAATTTAATTTATATCTTAAAATTTTTCCTTAAATGATGAAATTCAATGCATTTCTGTTGTGAGTATCTCTGAAAAATGATTTTTCAATTCGAATTTGTAAAAAACCAATAATTTGCAAAACAATTTTAAGTATCCATAAAGTTACGGGAAATTTTTTTGAAAATAATTATATAAAATACTCTACGACTATTGCTGTACTGTGAGTCATGAATACACGGAAAAAAAAGTGATTTAAAAATTTTATCAAGTGATACAAATATTGTATCACCTGTGATGTTAGCAGAGTTGATCTTAAATTTGTATCACCCGGTGATACAATTTTTGTAAATAATATATTTTACATGGGTCTGACTTGACCGCGATTATACTATACAACTAAAGTTTATTTAGTAGCTGTTACAAGTCAATAGTATCACCTATCAGTGTATAACCTAAAATTGACATGCATACATATATTTTTTAATTAATTAATTGATTGAGGAAATAAAAATCATTACTAAAAAAGAAGAGGCTGCAAATTTATTTACGCAAAATATTATCTTTAATTATTATTTATGTAACAATCGGTACACCTGAGTCACCACTCAACTGAACCTTAAATTCAGTTATTTTTCTCTTATTTTTTTTTATTTTATAAGAATTAACCTGCAGAATTCGGAGCACACTCACTAAAGATACAATAATACAGGAGTATCCGCACTTGTGTATATGTGCATGAGTTTGTACATATGTGAGTGTTACATGTATGCGTACGTTGACCATATGTGGATATCTATGACGTATTTTGGGCTTGCTCTGAATTCCCACAGAAAGGTATGCGAGCATGAGCGGTCAAGTTACAAGAGAGAGAGACGTAGATAAGAACAAGCAACTAGAAAATAGTACGTCTTTCTTTCTCTATGCACAGCTGCACCACTACGGCCGATCCCTTATAAAGAATCCACCGACTCAATGTCTTCCAGATGTCCCACGAAAAGATTTCTCTGAATCTCCCGCGGCCGCGAGTCCCTTGTCATCATAAAAGTCACCGAAAAGGGCTCAATAAATTTGTCAAAACATTTCCCTGTTCTAGTTCAACTCAAATTTTTACGACCTTTCTATTTTAACCATCTGTTACCAATGGGCCTCACGTCTCCCGCGGATCCTTACTATTTCTTTTCCTATGTAGAAATCTATCTCTAATTTTATTTTATTTTTAATTTTTAATTGCATTTCTCAGAAGTATCCAAAATATCGGTAATAAATGTCACTATATATTTTGGAGAAACATCGTTTTTACAGAATCTCACGGTCTCCCGCGGATTCTTACTTTTCCCTTTTCTACCATAGGAAGCTCTTCTATTTTAAATTTTAATTACATTTCTCGGAATCACCTAAAATATTGATAATAAATGTCATCATAGACACGCAGTCTCTAAAAATTTATATGGTCCCCCACAGAACCTCTCCGTTCCTTCACCTATCACTAAAGATTTTTCATCTCAATTTTGTATTATTTTTAAAATTATATTTTCCTAGAGTATGTAATATATCGATCATAAATGTCATCATATATTCATTACTTTATATTTAAGCAGTACACCACGGACTCAATTTTCTATTTACATCCTGTTTACTACAAAATTCCAAGAACTCTCGTAATAAAATGTCATTCTCAGCTGTCTAAAAGAAATCAAACCCTTCTATATTATTATCTTCTTCGTCTTTAACCTATGCAAGAGGCATCTTCGGCCCCACTTTTCTTTCAAACTTTTTCATATAAAAACCCCGGAAAAATAATCAAAGTCAGTCATTACCGCCGCAACTAAAAACCTTGTCGGATCTATCCGCATCCAAAATTCGTTCTCGTGACGCTCCACGCTTAGGCAATCGGGGGTCCTAGATCGATAATCGGATTCATCCACGAGTAAGACTCACTGAGTCGATTTCAAAATTCGTTCTCGTGACGCTCCACGCTTAGGCAATCGGGGGTCCTAGATCGATAATCGCAACTCGATTCTTTTATTTAAAATATAAATTACGCGACTTGAATTTTATTCTTAAAACCTTTCCTCGTGAGGTCCTACGCCTAGGCATCTGGACTCCTAGGTTGGATACCTGGAGTAAAATCATTTGAGTTCGCGATAAAATTAACTAAACTCTTTCACGTGACGTCTACCGCTTAAGCAATCGAAGTCCTTGTTCGGGAATAGTTAATACTTCTTATAAAAATCATTTAAAGAATATATATATATATCGTCGTAAATCCACTAGAAAGCAAAGCCGGCCTATCGGTTCAGCGTGCATAGCATTCTCGTGAAAAGATTTAATCTGTAAATCTCAATAAAAACCATAAAAACATTGTAACTTCCTGTGTACACAAGATTCAAATTGGTGAATCTGAAGTGAGTGTGTGTGCAGGTATATCAACCCATTGGGGTAAGTTCATTATTATAATATTTTGTAAAATTAAAATCTGTCAATATACTACACATGTTTTTTTTGTATACATTTGTCTTTTCATTTACTGTCCTTTTCTCCGGCATTCGAGTGCTGGTAATTTAAGTCATAGTAACTTTAAAGTAAGACAGAGAAAGAACAAGGTCTTCTCGAGGGCCCATATTCATCGACCCAATATCCCTTTCGCTTAGAAAATCCCTGACCTACCCTAACGCCACGCAGGTCATTGAACGGGACCGTCTATAGTACATCCGCTCGGTACAATTAGACAAATAAGTTGTAGAGTAACATGAAATTATAACATTCTTATATCAGCCACGTGATTGTAATTCCTTGGTTGGATGACAGAATAAAAATAATTTCATACATTAATCTATTAATTAATAATCGGTTCTTAAATCCCTATATTCTCACACTAACCACGTGAGGTTCAATCGAACTCCTTGGCTGAGTTATAGAAAGGGGAAAATCGGCATTCTGATATTAAATAATAGATTTAAAATTACCCTTTCGCCCGTCACCTTCACTCACTTCGATCGTGACATTTAACTGTTATTCTTAAAATAGGTTTATTAATATAACAATTTTAATCACAAACTTTTTTCTTAAACTATTTTAGTTTCGATAAACTTTACATTATTCATAAATAAAATATTTTAATTTATTACACAGCATATCTTGTGGCATTATAAAAAGTTTGTCCTTTTTTGACTAATAAACAAGGATGAATGTCCACTAGATTTTTAGTATTGAAAATATACTCTGAAGTATTAATTTTTTTAATAACGTACGCATAAAAATGCTGTTTAAATCCTAAATTTTTAAAAAGATACATTTGAATGAATATTTGGTTGTTTAAAACATAAATTTTATTTATTTCACTAAAAAGAGGACCATTATCATCATCAATTTTTACTATTATTATAGTACTTTCTTCATACTTGTATCCATTGGTTTTCACCCCTTTATGAAATAATTTATTTTTTTTTCAATTGAATCTTATTTGCTTTATCTTCAGTAACAATAGGCACATAACGAATTTTTTGTGTAATGTTAGCACTATTTATTGAATGAGCAGTTTTCAATTGATTTCGTACTGCTATAGTTTGTAAAATATTTTTTTTTACAACTTCTACTGGATGCAATCATATTTAATTCGTGATTTTTCGATTCGAATCTCATAGACCATGTATGAATATGGGGACCATTATTAAGAATAATTCTTGGATAATGAATCATCAAATGAAACTTTGGTTTAAGATAAAAAATTATATCAATAACTAATGAATTAAATTTACTAATAAGATTTCTAAGTATGTTAACATGACTACGCAACACTCTTAGTGATGTTATCATATCCAAAATTTTTTGAAGTTTAGATATATAAAGACCAAACAGGATCATCGTCTGGAACCAGATCTCCAATCATTAATCCTAAATATCTTGTAAGGCATAATATTTCTGAAGCCGATAATTTTAGCCATTTTTTTTTCAGAATATGATCCTTGGTAACTACGGGAGGTTTATTTCAACCTTTTAACTGGCCATAATTAAATAAGTCTCTACGTGAGTTGAAAACACTTAATTTAAAATATTCTTTTTCATAAATTGAATATTTTAAAATAGCTGTGATTGTATGATTAGCGACTCCTTCACAAAAGTCATCCATAATGTCGACGCTCTGATTGATACAAATATGAAAATCTGTAATTTTATGAAAAACACATTTTTCGACTAGACCTGTTACTTGAGGATTTTTCTCATTTCAATCAGCTTCGTAATTTAAACAGGTTCTAAGCAGAGATTGATCTGTTGTTAATAATTTTGACTTGGCTTTATCGATTTTACAAATACGGCAAAAATGGAGACTTGAAGAACTCTCGACAAGCCCAAACACACTATTGAGACCTAAATTATCACCAACTATAGCCCCGACTTCAAAATAAATTGTTTCTTCTTTACCATTTATTATTACGTTAAGACCATTTGTTTTTAATGTATTCAATTCATCAATCACAGGTTAAAAAATTGCCTCGTTTCCGTACACTTTGCGATCATCAGAATAAAATAAATTGACAAAAAAAATGTTATTTAACCTAGATATATAATATTTTGGTAAGCAAGGGATTGACATATAGGTAACTCCCAATTTATTTTTGCCTGCATGACTTCCTAATCCATTACCCGTTTCAACATCGTCAAAAAATAAAATTAATGGTATTATAATTCGATTTTTATGATTTTTAATTTTATTTTGCCACATCTCAGCCTGAATAAAATTTGATAAAACTGTTTTTTCATCGTATAATAAATTCATATATTCCTTAACTTCTTTTAAAACACCAGGAAGTTCGAAGAATGATTTCAGAGTATGATCGAGTGGTACCCGTTTAGCTTTTACTTCTGTAGGATCAGATGCCATTATACCATCGCATCTTTTTTCACTGTTTGTTACTCCTACAATATAATCGATAGGTGGCACATATAAACCTTTTTTAGTAAAATAAGAAATCCTTTTGTGCTCACTTTTTAATTCGTCAAAACAAACAATTGAACTATTTAAAACTTTAAATATTTGATATTTAACACTTTCACTGACATGATCTTCAAGAATGTCTTCTAATTGTTCTTTTTTACATGGAATCAATGCGTCTGATAAAAAATGTTTTGATTTGGCTACTATAAACTAGACTGCATTTCTTGGTATCAACGGATTATTATATAAAGATAATGCTAACTCCTCAACTGCTTGCTCAACTTTAAAAGTATTATTATTTATTTTCATCCTTTTACATTTGGAATTGTCTTCGCTAAATTTTTTCAAAGAGTTATCCATTGTTAATAATTATTTTATAAATGGGTGCTAAAATCTGTTATTACTCCTTTCTCTTTTTTTTAAAGCAATAATTAAATTAGAGACTGTGGTATAACTCGGTTGCTTCTGTATAGTCATATTGTAGATGCATCTTTGCCAAAATGTCCATACGTGAAAGCACTCAACTGAGTACTTGGCATTTAAAGCAAAGATTAGCTTATAACATACATCCACAGCTTTTAACAATGAGTCAAACTTGTATCTAACATTATTCACTATCACATAGGCACATACAATCTTATTTAGAGGCCCAAGTACAACTGGAAACGGTTGCAAACTGTGAAATGAATTTTTCAAGAGTAAATTCTTTTAATATTGCGCACACAAAATCATCTGCCATTGTTTATACTTTTTTTTATAAAACTTTTTTTTAATAAATAAAAAAATACATGCAGCACAAAGCATCAACAACAAATAAATATAACCTATACAATATTTAAGCGGGCTAGGCTATATACTATACATGGGGGTCGCCGGTGACTCGTGTGCGCATGCGTATAGGACACATAATTTACTCCACTGTGATGTAAAATCTACATCACTGTGGTACAATATTTGTATCACCTCAATCCGAAATCAACACCACTAGTACAATTTTATTTTTGTATTATCTGTGATGCAATTTTTAAATCATCTTTTTTTTCCGTGTAGTTGTTCGAGAAAACTCTTCGGCTATGGAATAGGGAGTCAAAGATCGATTCTCAGCCTTAGTTACACGACTTTTCAGAAAAAATTTTTTTTTTCAATAACAAACCTGGAAACAATTTTTCCATGAAATTTTACAAAATTCAATAATATTTGAGAAATTAAAAAAAAAAATTATGTAAAGTTAAGAAATTCTCATTATATAATGATCAAGATTTAATTTTTTTAATTGTGTGACATGTGACAAAGTTATACTCAATGTAGATACTAAGTTTATGAAATAATAAAAATTTCGTAGATTTATCAAATTTTCATTGAATTTAACCATATTTTATAAAATCTTATTGAGATACTGAAAATTTATTTCTGTTAATTTTGTCTATTTCCACAGAAATTTATCAGATTTCTGAGAATTCTGTCAAATATTTATAGTTTTATATGATTTTGTCAAAATTTATGAACCCTGATTCAGAAAAAGTATTGAGACAGAGAAAAAAGTATTGAAAAGTATCGATTTTTCTAGTCTATTCAATATTTCTTAATACTTTTTTTTAGTCAGGGAAATTTTCAACATTCATTAAGGACATAATTTATTTAATTTTAAAAAATTTAAGTATTAGACCTTATGGAATTGCAAAAAATTTTATCAATATTCATCAGACTTGATAAATATTCTAAAAATATTAACCTCGGATCATAATTTGATAATGTAAAGTTAATGAAAGTTCCTAAAATTATATGGGATTCAGATGCTGAATTATTAGACAGCCATCTGAAATTATATGGAAAAATTCATTTCCATTCGAGTAAACTAACTAAATTAATTTGCTATGGTATGTGCAATGCAGCAGTTAGTAGTACACTAGACTGATAGGCGAGTGATCCCGAGCTCACATCCAGCAGATGCTCAAGATCTTATCATCCGATAAATTTCTTTAAAAGTTTTATGAACTAATGTACGATACGAAATGTAACAAAAACTAAACATTATTGCTCATCAAACTGGAATTGCATGAAATTGTATAAAATTTTTGAAAAGTTTATCACATTCTATACAATTTTATAATATTATTTTTGGTATAAAATTAGATGAATCAGATTTCCTGAATGAGTTAAGTCAAACAAACAATGTCAAATCATATGAGTGAACCATTAAAAACTCATTAGAAATAAATTAGCAATAATAGTTCAACTGATACCCCACGCGACATAAAAAAATAATGTATACCCCATGCGACAATTTTTAGAAAATTGCTGTATTTTGCTATACATCCGAAAAAAAAAAATGCATACATGAATTGTACAGGATACAAAATTGTCAAAAATATTGGTTTTGAGACCCCATGAAATATGGTCGGCAAAAGCCCCGATTGATAAACATATATATATATATAATATTACCAATTTCATCATCACGATTACGCCCACAATTCTTATCAGATCCTATTGAAATTTTTCATACTTTTTTCATAGAAGATTATAACGGCTAAGTTCGAAAATGGGCTAAATCGGTCGGTTAGTTTAAAAATTATGGCTGTTTGTAATTTTCATGATTTTTCAAAAAAATCAATTTTTATTCACTGTTAAAGTTCATATAACTTAATAACTAAAACTGATAATTTCCGTAAAAAGCATCTCAACGTTTGTTTAATAAGCTTCAATTTGTGAACTTAAACTTTATGTTCTGACCATTTCTCCCAATAACTGAATAGTCTTGAATGTTGAGATAGAATCAAAAAATTTAGAAAAAATGGTTTTCATTCTGGACAACTCATGTATTTTCCACTTTAATCTAATTTCGTCAGTTGTATTTAATTGTGATCAAAGTAACCTGTAAATTTCACAGCTATTTTATATTTTAAAAGTATTTTTTTTATTACTTACGATGTATCAAATGTACTTCTACTCCTTATGATTATTACTGGTCTGGTCATTACGATAGCACCCACAATTCTTAATGGATCTTGATAAACTTTTTTACACTTATTCTATAGGCGATTACCTTAATCAAGTTCAAAAAGGAGTTGAATCGTTTGAATAGTTTCGAAGTTATGGCTGTTTGAATTTTTCATTTTTCGTAAAAATCAGTTTTTAATCACTGCTGAAGTTTATATAACTTTAAAACTAAAATTCACAGACAATTTGCGTGAAAAATATTTGAAAGCTTGCCTAATTATCTTTTATTTATGACCTTAAGCTTTATGTTTTAACCATTTCTTCCAATTTTTTGATAGCCTCGAAATTTGTAATGAAATCAAAAAATGTTGAAAATATAATTTTCATTCCACGTAAATTAAGCATTTCCCACTATAATTCAATTTCATCAGTTTCGAATGATGTTTTAAATTTACCTGTACGGTCTATAATTGACATTTTTACTGTTTTATGATACTTTCAAAGCATTGAAAATTTTTTTCAATATAGAAACGCACATCTTTTATGGTTTAAAGTCTTCATAACTTATGCATTACACATTAAAATCTATTTCCGTTAAATTTTTCTTGTCACTAATGAAATAATCTCTTCATTTGCTTGCACTGAAAGATAATATTTTAGCTCTGTGACGCTAGCAACGCAAAGTCTGAAAATCGCATTTAGAAAATGCCAAAATAAGGTGCTAATTAGGTGTAGAATTTATAAATTAGGTGCTCTTCAATTAGCACCTCAATCGATCCCTTTATGTTGCCTTGCTAGCGTTTAGTTATGCTAGCAACGCAATGAAAATAAACACTGAAAAAAAAATAAAACAGTTGGTCAATTAGGTGCTAATTAAATGCTAAATGGTAAAGATAGTTCAATTTAGGACAAATATGAAGTCACTATTTGCAAAAACTAGCTTTCGAAAATCAGGTATCGCTGATAATAATTCCAGCACAAAAACGAGATCAAACAAGCATTGCTAATGAGGTACTTATTAGGTGCTTCAAAAAAAAATTTACGTATATAAATGAGAAAGCAAAGAAACAAAAAATTTGAATACCTGGAATTAAAAGCACTAGCATACGTCTCTTAGATTATGAGTCGATTATCTGTACGTGTAATGAATAGATCTATAATTAAGTGCTGATTAGGTGCTTGCAAACAAAAACGTAAATATCATGTAAAAGTCCATCTTATAAATTTGATAAGGATAGAAAGATCAATGAATATTCCTGGCGCTCGAGATAACCTTCTTCCACCACTGTTAAGCTAAAAGAAGAAGGTGCTAATTAGGTGCTTATAGATGGACCACAGCTATGAAAAAACAATTGATCCTATATGTCTCATAGGAGCGTAAAGGTTAATTGATGATCCTCATAATTTGTGAGGGTTTTTTTCTGCCTCTGATAGACTGTAGAAAGAAAGTGCTTATTACGTGCTTACAAATGGACCACAGGGATTGTCAAAATATCAATCTTATAGGTCCCATAGGAGTGTGAAGGTCAATGAAGATTCCTAATAATTTGTAAGGATATTGTTTGCCTCTGTTAGACTGTAGAAACAAGGTGCTCATTGAGTGCTTGGAAATACACTACAGACACCAGATGAAAATTGATCCTATGAGTCTGATTACGAGCGTAAAAATCATTCGATCATCTTGACCTTCTGCATGGATCTTCTTTACCTCTATCAAACTATAGAAGTAGAGGGATAATTGAGTGCGTGTAAATGATCCACAGGGACTGTGAGAAAATCCATCTTATGATCTTGAAACGTTAGGGATCGTTCACCTGCACTTTTGGTGTGGTCGTGCAGTTTATTGTAAGTCTGCCCTACTAGCTCTAATTGAGACTCGTCTGTATCTGATTTTTATTACCTGAACTGGCCTTACAAAACTAAATTAATACTAGTACTTAGCCTAATTTAGGAGTTCGGTAGCGAAGTTCTTGATGTTCGTTAACTGGTTGCTGGTTTGGCCCTCCAAGACACCCCTCTTGGACCGTGATTCTGCCCCAGATGCTGCTTCTCGTACTCTTAATTATAGGAGGTGGACTGGATCAGGTGAATTCACTCAAACACTGGTTTAGCTTATAGTTTGGATAATTATTTATTGAATTAATAATTATCAAACAGCCACAACGCAAGCACACTGGTACAAAATTTGATAACACACAACTAACTGTGTGTGATATCACCGTTACTGCGTTTCAATGCACAGGGCTCACTACCCAATAATACTCCAAATAATAGTATTATCTACCCATACGCGTGTAACACTAACTGGTTACTATAATTAGTAACTAAATGTAATAATTAACCTGATTAACTAATTGTAATCAATTATAATGTTAATTAACGCGGACTCTGATCTGGTATATATAAAGCCGTTTTGCTGGTAAAAAAGCTAAAGCAAAGGCGCTTGCCGGTTGAAAAAAGCGATGGGTACTGGGTGCACGTGCTTACATAGGCGGCAACGCCATGTTGAAGCACGTGACATCCACTACTCGAATCAAAGCGGTGGCGCACGATCCCACATCGTAAAACCACCCTCCCCCCCGTAATTTTAACCCGGGTGAAGGTAATTAACAAGTTGATAATAAGCCGGTTGAACGTAATTATTATAACTGCGCCGACAGTAACAATTATATCACACGATACAACATTCACACTCATACCGTGGCATCATCTGGTAATACTGCTGTACAATTTTCTAGCTAGTATTCCAGTATTCATTGAAAATAAATATTCTTTTTATAAAAAAATATTGCATAGTAAACACGGATATAAACATTATATTTGTCAACAGACATCTTTGTATTAAATACTTATATCAAATACAGAATTTTTTAGTCCTGGACTCATCAATGTCCTTATGCACTCCTCTACTTTTCAGGTACACTTTCTGATTGTAGAAGCAATAAAAAAATAAAACGGAAAATATAAATAATAATTCTTATACATTTTTGTATAACTATTCTTATCAATAATAAAAATAAACAAAAGAACAGAACATTACTGTATCTTACTCTGTCAAAATAAAAATAAGACCAATAATCTAGTTCACTAAATGTCTGAGTTGAGAGTTTTGAATTTATGCGCTCACAAAAAATATAAAATAAAACAAAACAAAAATAATATTGACCATATAATAATAAAACAAAAAACCGGTTCATAAATTAAATCACTATCGTCGAATATCACACTAGTTTTTTCTTCAGCAATCTGGTCAAACCTCTGGTTGAGCGATGCATAAATCCCTGGACGTTGTCTGGTACTTACGGGGGCAGGATTAAGTACGCTCCCTACGCTGCTTTGGTTACCGTACGCCTCTGTCTACATTCTTGACAGGAGTCATTCTCAAATGGATACTGCGTTAAACAGCGGCGGCAGTGTCCTTTTATGGCCTGGTACCCATCTGTACGCCATCTCTGGTATGGGCAATCGTTATTGGTGTGCCCAAGTCGTCGGCAATTGGTGCAAAAACAGTCGCCTCGCAGTTCATTTGGAAATTTGTCAATGGAGTGACCCAACTGCTTACATTTTAGGCACCCTGGCTCTGGAACTGGTGCGAGTCTGGTTTCAATCGTCTGAATGGCTATCGTACGAGTCATTTTTGGAGCCATATACTTAGCAACTTTCTTGACTGCTTCCTACCAGTCTATGTTGGACAAAATATATTTCAGGTTGGTGTCAACATATTGAATATGCTGACCAATATTGATCTGGCCTTTGACAGGTGCGGACGGTACTGTCATCATCGGCATTTTTACTTCCGCCTCAACTGGTTTCTCTGGTACAGCTAGTACTGAATTTCGCTCTCGATATATGAGGACGTTGCTCCTTCTGCGATAAAGACCTGATAGCAACGTGATGCTGGTGGTCACTGGAATGCCAAAGCCCAGGTATCCGGCTGGTGTGGCGAACGCTGGGTGCAACCAGTACGATTGTCTGTCGCCTATTTTACCATGGAACCGCTGCGTTTAAAGCAATTGGAGAGCATCCAGTTTCTCTTGTGATGGTCTGCTCTTTGATGACAACATTTGACCCAGGTCCTCCATTCTGGAATAACACCAAAATTACACTGTGCACAGTACTAGCATTAGCTTTACAATATTTTATTAAGTCTCTAACACATAAACGACTCATTGTTCGACTTTATCTGGTGTCTACTGGATCTGCATGGTATTTTCAGATCACTGATACTAAATGTCCATATCAATAAATTATTTTTGTCACATATATTTACTTAACTGTTTGAATAAAAACTATGTACATAAAATGGCCCTTTTCTGGGTGCCGCAAGCTTACCTGCGAATCCATCAGCCTTTTCACTCAACTGTTTATTTTTAATAAATACCTCTGTTCCAATACCGATATTAATATTGGGTTCTGGTGCTTGCTCATCCTGTTTATTTTGAGCTTTGATCATAAATGACTCGATGTAATGTCTCAATTCATCAATTAGTGACAAAACTGTATTGCGATAATTCTGGTTCTGGAATCTGGTCAAAACTTTTCCTCCCCGGTGGAGATCTAAATACCTCGGATCACGGCTAAAATTTAAGTATGATGGACTAACGGTCAGCGAGTTGTGAACAGATGTATTATAAGCATAAACAAGTTCTAGAAGATTCTGGTCCCATTTGGAATGCTTATCCGTAAGGAAAGTTTTGATTAATGTCTTTGAATTTCTGTTTATTCTTTCCACAGTATTTTCCTGTGGGTGATAGGTAGGTATCAATTCATGTACAATGCTGTTAGTCTGTAAATACTCGGATACTACCTTATTTACGAATTCTGTCCCGTTGTCTGTGACAACCACTCTTGGGTAGCCCCAACGGTTAAATACAGAGCGTAAGAAAAATACGATTTTATTACCTGTAGGTTCTGAAATTGGCTGAACCTCCAAATATCTTGAATACATGTCACACAAGACGATCAAGTGAGTTTTCTGGTATGTTGACCTGGGTAGTGATCCTACTGTGTTCACTAAAATACTTTCCCATAACTCCGTTATTGGTCGATGCCCTGGTATAACTTGTGGTGGGTTAGTATCTCGTTTATTCAATTTGCAGACTTCACATTTATTGACATACTCCGTCACGTCATAATATAGGTTAGGCCAGTAATAGTGGTTAGCCACGTGGTGATATGTCTTACTGATCCCCCCGTGTCCTGATGCGAGTTCGTCATGCGCTTTGCTGATTATTGGTCTGCGCTGTTCTGGTTTTGCTACTCGTTTCCAGTGCTCTGGCGTATCCTCAAATAATTGAGTGGGGTGTCGCGGTCGATAATAATATAGGTCATTATCGAGACACTTCCGATCGTACCACTGTTGTCTAATGTTTTTTAGTCTACTGACCTTCTCTGGTTCCGGTTTAACGCCCTCATAGACTCTTGAAAGAGCGTCGGCCGCTTCGTTGTTGATGCCTGGTCTGTGGACGATTGTTATTGCCCATAGCGAATATTCTGTTACCTATCTGGCCAGTTTACCCCTGGGATTCTTAACGTTTTGCAGCCATTTTAAACCCGCATGCTCGGTAACGACTGTCCCTGGATATTCATCATAATATCCTCTTAGCCTCTGGTACGACTAAATTACTGCTAAGCACTCCTTCGTCGTTGTGTAGTTCCTTTTATGCTTGTTTAACGATCTACTGATCGCACTGAGATGATATTCTCGATCTGGTCACTTCTGGGTAAGTACTGCTCCGATACCGGTGTCACAAGCATCTGTATATAAAATAAATGGTAAATTATAGTCGGGTACCGTTAATGCTGGGGCATTCAGAAGCATTTCTTCGATCTGGTTAAATGCTTTGTGCTGATCTGGTCCCCAAGTCCATGTAGCTTTCTCACTGACCAATGATGTGAGTGGTCCCTGGATTCTTGCGACCATTTTCATATGCCTCCTGTACCAATTTACCATTCCCAAGAAACGTCTGATTTGTTTCTTGCTGGTCGGTTCTGGATACTGTTTTATAGCGCTCAGCTTTTCTGGGTCCGGTTGTAGTTCATTCCCCTTGATGACAAATATGTTTCGTTTGTATTTATCCAGCATCTACATTTTCACTTCTTTTGTGATGAATGTTATATCACCTCTTATCTGTTCTTCGTACTGATTTGGATGTTGATGTATTACTACATCTCCTTCGTCGTCAGCATCTTCTTCGAAATCAAATTTTCTGCCAGTTTCCAGCCTTTTTGGTTTTTATCGTTTCTTCATATTTCTAGTTGGTTCTTTAGGATCTTATCTTCTGTAATTACTGGTACTGCTTTCTTACTTGATTTTTTCTCTACCGGTGTTTTAGCATTTTCATTTTTCTTCTGGTTTTGTTTCTTACTTTTTGATAATTCTTCTTGTAACTTGGCAACTGTTTCATTTAACTGTTGCATTTCTTTTTGATGATTTCCCACTTGCGTTCGTATTTTTACCCTCTTGATAGTTTATAATACCCATGGGAAAAGAATAAACAGAAAAATGGACGAGCAAAAAATCAGACAAAAAATAAAATAAAAGTGAGAGAAAAAAATAACAAATAAAAAATACAAAAAACATCGATATAAATATACTGGTGACCAGAATCCTCTCCTTGCCACTTGTTACACCTGTTGATTATCAATAAAACTGTATTATTATTTGTGTTCACGTTTATAACGTATATCTATCCTGCAAATCCGCGACGGAGACGCGGAACAGCTCAATATATCGTATGCGGTCACCCACGCGTGATAAATAAATAATAATAAATACTAATAACTGATTTTAAATATTTCCCTCAAATTAAAATAAATGATAAGTCTTAAACAATAATAAAATGATAAATAATAAATTCTTGGTGTGCCTGAACCAGCTCCTCAGGCTGGGTTAGTGCACGCAGGCGCCAGACCGTTTATCCTAAACGGACAAAATTTAATTCAGGGAAAAACCTGCGAGGGAAAATCCGAACAAGTGACTTGCGACAAAGCGGACAAAAAAATCGAGAGAAATAAATGAATAATAATAAAAAGATAGTAATAGTAAATATATAATAAATAATTATATTACAAGTAATAAATAAGATCAGAAAAATGAAATAGAGCAGTAGGAAAAGATCCAGGAAAATAAATATTAAATTTTCCCCGACAGCTGTTGGTTTCCGAGTTTTTAATTTATATAAACAATATAGGATTTAATATTATTTTACACAATATTTATTAGAATAAAAATAATACTCGGTGATTGTAAAAAAAAAAAAGAAAATAATATAACAATATATATATACTTAATAATAATAATAATAATATATATATATATATATATATATATATATATAATATAATAATATATATATAATAATATAATACAATATATAATTAATACGTCCAATATAATAAATAATAATAATCCCTTTACTTTATTTTACTCTCTCAGTACTGGTGAGAGGGAGAAAGACACGGAGTTTATCGTCACTCACACTCAAAATTATAAATTCCTCGGTATGAAAAAAATTTATAAATTCAAAAAAAATATAAAGTTAAATGAGAATTCTAGTATAAAAATCTCATTATTCATTTTTACCGCTGGGGTACATAAATAAATAAATCATAAAATATAAAGTTACTTAAATAATTTTAAATAATAATAAATGTAAATAATAATTGATAATATCGCACAAACATTTAAAATAAAAAATAATAATTGTAATAATTCGGGAATTTTTCATCCGAGTGCTGACATCAGTGCTTGAGGAATTTATTCAAGCACTATAGCGCTCTATAGCTATATATACTATACGTGTATATATAGGTATACCGGCAACGCTTTCCCAACGCTGCACTCAACTCATATATATATATATATATATATATATATATATATATATATATATATGCGCAATAATATCGGAATAAATCCACCAACAATAAATGATAATAATAATTAATGATAATTATAAACAAAAAAATTCATGTATCATCTAGTATCAATTATTTATTAATTATTTTCCTCAACGCGGCGACCAACAACTACCGGGGGAGGTTATCATGTGAAAATATATGCGGCGAAAGAAATCCAAAGTACTTACTCGTAAATCTCCAAATCAGCAAAATATTATCAATCAATATGAATTAATTCACCCGGTGAATTATGGCTGAAACAATAACTTTAATTATTGATAATCCACAAACTTATCAACAATTTTTTTTTTCTTTATACTCGAACAGCGTTTACCCACAGTGCTAGTCCGTATCTTTCTAAATTAATTATCTAAACCTCCACCTGTTGGTCGTCGCACACGTGGCACCACTGTCGCCCTTAATTTCTATTATAATTACTTTTGTCAGCTCTGGGCCTTACTTAAATTAAACATATAAAATATAAAAACAATTCCTGGACATCTGAATGATACATAATTAATTAATTAAATATATGAACTATTTATTTACAACTTATTCATATTTTTATTTTACCCGGTAACTGAAATAATAATTTTTTATAGCTTACTAACTTGACATCGGAATCATTAGTCAAGGTATCGATTTGCCGTTACCTGGCGGTCAATTTTCGACTAACTGACATCCTTAGTCGGATGACAAGTTTCAATCAAATAATACCTTAAACAATCGTTGGGGCATAATGCTACGCTGGATTATGCATCCCAACTGTCTCAAAATCATAAATAAAAGCTTAAATTATACAAAAATCAATTATTTGTATTTTTAAATTATAAAAATAAATAAATTCACACACGTGCTCTCTCATACTCTATGCGCATGCGCTAGCACTGTGCACGGACTGCCGCCTCATCGGCGAAATGGCGGAATACCCGCGCAACGATTCAAATTCAAATATCGAATTAAAATATTTAACTTAAAACTAATTAAAATCAAATAATTTGAATCGTTACGTGACACGTTCTGATATAAATTTATTGATTTTCCAAAAAATATTTTCTAACTATTTCAAAAAAAAAAAAAATATTTTAACCGTTCTTCTAAAATTTTAATGTAATTTTATCTTTTTCTCTAAATCTCTGTTACTAAGCAATTTTTTATTTCTCTCGATCTATTTATGGATTTATAATCCTTATTGAATTTTTATTTTCTCACAAAGATTTTATTTTAGAAATTTCCGGTTTATCAAGTTTCATCTGTTTTTTTTCTAGTATTTTGCTTAAGTTTTACTTCGGCACTTCCGGCTTTAGACTAAATCTATTTATCAATTATATTATCGATTTTTGATAAATTACTGTAATATTATAAGTTTTAAATTTCACTTATAAATCAAATATACTTAATTACTAACTGTACATATAAATATCACTTATAATTACTTTAACAACATTACTTATATAAACTTAGTTACTAAAATTAACAATTTTAATCTAATTTTTCTGGTCTTAAATTCTTTATCAAAACAAGGAGCACTTTGTGATTTATTCATACAATATTTTATTTTTTCGTTCCTGGGCAAAAAGAAACTCTTAGAAATATTAATCCCGGGCAATTTTTCTTGTATTATTTCCAATTTTGGAAACTTAAAATAAAAATGAAACGAAAATTTAGTATTTTCTTTTTTCTTCAAAAAACTAATCACAAAAAAATGAGCACATGAAAATAATAAATTGAAATTATAATTATAATTGAAATTTTACGTTTCAAATAAAAACGATTATTGCGCGATTTCTTTCTGATAAAACGCGAAAAAGTCAAGGCTTTAGGAATTTTTCCAGGAACAATTTTATTATAATTAAACCCGCTTGATAAATGATAATTTTATCCGATCTTTTTCTGTTATATTTTGCAGACTTTACTCGAAATTTACTGATTTTATGTCTGATATGTATTTTCAATTATAAAGTGACCAACAAAAGTCTATATAATTGAAACGATGAAAATTTTAGGCTTAATCAATTAATTAATTAATTAAAACCCGTTGGGCGCCATTGAAACGTTAGGGATCGTTCACCAACACTTTTGGTGTGGTCGTGCAGTTTATTGTAAGTCTGCCCTACTAGCTCTAATTGAGACTCGTCTGTATCTGATTTTTATTACCTGAACTGGCCTTACAAAACTAAATTAATACTAGTACTTAGCCTAATTTAGGAGTTCGGTAGCGAAGTTCTTGATGTTCGTTAACTGGTTGCTGGTTTGGCCCTCCAAGACACCCCTCTTGGACCGTGATTCTGCCCCAGATGCTGCTTCTCGTACTCTTAATTATAGGAGGTGGACTGGATCAGGTGAATTCACTCAAACACTGGTTTAGCTTATAGTTTGGATAATTATTTATTGAATTAATAATTATCAAACAGCCACAACGCAAGCACACTGGTACAAAATTTGATAACACACAACTAACTGTGTGTGATATCACCGTTACTGCGTTTCAATGCACAGGGCTCACTACCCAATAATACTCCAAATAATAGTATTATCTACCCATACGCGTGTAACACTAACTGGTTACTATAATTAGTGACTAAATGTAATAATTAACTTGATTAACTAATTGTAATCAATTATAACGTTAATTAATTAATCGGACACCATTTAGCTTTTGCACCTCAAATTTTTCTTTAACTTATTTATCTTTTAGTATCGGTTGAATAAGGCCTTCGTGATTTTTTTCAAATTGTTTTCTCTAACTGTTTTCGAGATATGGAATTTAGAAAAATGTAGAGATTTTTTTTCAAACGCCTAAAACTTCGCGAAAAAGGGTTTAAATAAAATTTTCAAAGAGACAATAAATGTTCGTCTTTAGAAATCTTTTTGGTAAATAATATCAAAACATTTTGTTGAACCACGCTTCTATTGGAATTTTATCTTTCAAGTACACATTGTCAATTTACGAAAAACACGTACGGATCGATTGTCTTTGTCATTTTTCACAGCAAACTATCATCTATTCTACAACTTTTCCAGCTATGCTTACAATGGGACAACGATGGGATCTATTCTTTTTTCGATTTTTTAAACTTCGTATTTCAGTCATTTTTAAGGGTTGGAGGGGTACGGGGGAGTAGCAGTGAGAACAGTCCGTGAGCACTGCTATTTAAAAACAACGCCGATTTATTTCAAACTTGGTACACACTTTTGACGTATAATATACCTCCTCCTAACGTTGAGTTTTAGAATTTTTTTTACATCAAGGGGGTTTCCCACCTCCAAAGCGGCGCAAATTTTCGTAAAAAATAGCAGTTTTTACTTTAAATGTCCATTAGTAAATGAAAAAATGAAAAAAAAAAATAATCAGGGAACGTTGGGGGGAGGTTTTAATAATGCTTTGACTAAATTCTAATGGATTTTTATTTCAGCTGATTTCCAGCTGAGATGCACTGCTCACCGCAAATCATCTTGTTTTAATGACGTTCTGGGAAAAGCTCCGTCACTGGCTTGTTCGCGGATACTTTTACATAAAAAAATTACCTGCTGTTGAATATACCTAATATATGTTCAAAAGGTTTTAATAAATTAGCTCAATCCATACGACTAAAAAAAAATCATAAAAAAAAAGTTTTTTTCATGATTTAGCCCGTACCCCCCCCCCCCGCACTTAATAGAAACATACATAAAACGGCCCGTAACTGATGAGTTACGTATCAGGGCCGGATTGCCTCTTCATCCACATCCTTATAATATAACCACGACTCCCAGTCCAGGGTGTGACTCCCTATCCAGGGAGCCAAGATTAGATTCAGTTGATAAACCAACTATTTTATGTGACTAGCTCTTTTACAGGGCCTTGGAGCACCCGATCCTGGTCACAAGGATATAATTAGAAATCCTGAGAGTATAGGAATCTTATAAAATAAAAGATTTGTTTAGGTGATGTATAGGAAAATAAATAACAATTTTTATTCAACCAATTTTACCCAGGCAACAGGATCCCACTTTACAATAATTAATAAACAATATTCGCGACAATAATTACAGCACGAGCTCGTAAGAATACGAATTTAATTCACTCAAATATGATATAGAATTTGTTGACTGGAACCAACCCCCAAAATAGCGACTCAGGAACACAGACACAACTTTACAATTTTCTCACTTTAATTATTTTACTGTACAAAATTTTCTGTCTTTGGCATTAATGTTTTACTGATAATTTTTAATATTCAACTAATTCTCCAGATGAGACTATGCAATTTTCAATAACTTTACTTATTAATTTCAACCAATTAATTATAATATTAATGATTTGCAATATTATCAGAGTATAAATTATTTCACGTAAAATTAAGAAAAGACACCTACGTCTCTCGACTCAGCCATCTTGGCTTGCTTAGCTTCTAGGTCAGCCCAGGTCCACATCTCCGAAAACGGAAGCCGTTGAAAATCCTCCAGCCAACTTCCCAAGACTCCACCAAAATCTCTTCACTGATGTCCTCAGGTAATGAGGATGACCTCAGGTATTAAAATTGTCGGCTTCCAAAGTACAGCTTACTCGTTTGGTGCCGAATAAAAGTTTCACGTAGAGTTTTCAGTTAATTACTTTACTGTGTATATTTTTTAGCGATGTGCAGTGTACAGTTGCTAGCTCAGAATAGTCCGTCCTGCCCCCGTGCGATGCGGTTACTACCTCCGATTCCAGGCTAGCGCATACGTCCTGTAACTTTGCTTCGTGGCAATTTCCAGTGGGTATAAGAAGATGTTAATTTATCCCTCGTCATCCAGTTACCGTAGACAGCCACCAGGTGCTGGATATCTCCTAAGCATGACATTGTTAGTAATTACCGTATCCCGGTTACAATACTCCAAAAAACACGTGAGCGCCCTGGTAGACACCAATGACAATGCCAGTGCTTGTATATTAACTAATAATTCGAATAAGTTTATTGTAAGTAATGATGATAAGCTTGACTTATCTACGTTAAATCCTGATGCTCCTAAATTTGTTATTAGTCGTGGAAAATTCTTTCTAAATTATCCTATTGCCGCTGATGTTCCAAATATGGTCGGTAACGTCTTAGAAAATCTCGACCTTGATTTAATTGATTTTACATCTCCTCTCAATAAAATTGCTGATAAGTTGGCGGAGTCGAAGACTGATAAGTTGGCGGATGCAGAATCCCATTGGGAGACAATTTCGGAAGCTTCACAGCAAATTAAAAATATTAAAAAATCAAAAGCTAAAATCTCTATAAAAACCTTAAAATCAAAACTTAAAAAATCTATAACCCCGATACGTAATACTAAAAATAAAATTAATAAAAGTCAACTTAATTCTCCAATCGAAAATTCATTACTCGACCTCAAAATAGGAGAACGGCAACGATCCACTGTCACAAAGCCTAAGAATCACCCGGAGACATACGATACCGCTCTCTCTGTGATCTAAGGGAGGATACTAGTGCTTTATATGATTCAGAGATTGATGAGTATCGCTCCAATTCGAGTGAAGACGTTGCCTATGCTCCAGTATTTACTATTCAAATGAATTCAGACAATGAAAACAGTATATTATTACCAATACTCAGTAATGATAATAAACTCGGTTGTATGACTACTTCAGCAAGTCTTAAAGCTCCTTCAACAGTAAGCCATATGGTTGCCAATATTTCTATTGGTAAATATGAACTTGAAGTATTACTGGATAGTGGGAGTGGGCGCAGTTATATTTCTGAGATTGCTTATGAACGAATCAAAGAATATCAATTGCAAGATCTCACACCTGATCCCACTAGTACTCAAGGAGTAACTATAGCTAACTCCAAGTCCACGCAAACACGTGGTGGGGCCTCATTCAAAATAAAACTTGACGGTCACGATATCATCACTTGGTTAAGTGTTTTATCTGAACTGTCTACTCCAGTAATTCTTAGTCTTGATTTTTGGCACCTAGCAGATATTCAAGTAAATTCCAAAGAGAGTAATTGGAAATTAAACAACAGTAATGTCACTCATTTACTTTTCTCTCGGTTTGGGTTTAAAAATTAAGCATCATTAAATGTACGGTTGTCAGCTGAACGTGTTGATCTCGAAAAATTTTTAGCAAAAGAGTTTGAGAAACATAAACAAGTTCAGTTCCGTCTAACACACGTAGTTCAACAACGTATTGAATTAACAGATGACACTTCATTACGTACCAAGTCTTATCGTAGAAGTCCACCAGTAATGAAAGCAATGTAAGACAGAGTAGATGAATTGCTTGCGAAGGGTTATATTAAGCCTTCAAATAGTGCTCAGACAAGTTCACCGGTAATGGTACCGAAGAAAAATAATACTTGGCGCATGTGTATTGATCACAGCCCACTTAACAAAGTAACAAAAGTCTGCTTATCCGTTACCAATCATGCACCGCATTTCATCAAGTCTTCAAAGTGCTAAAGTAATTTCAGTACTTGATGTCAGTGATACTTTTCATCACGTCTTGGTTGAACCAAATAGCCGGCAATATACAGCATTTTGTGTGAATGGGCGAGATTTATTTTAATAGATTCGTATGCCATTTGGTCTGACAAATGCACCCAGCACTCATCAGAAAGTTTCTAATACGGTACGCGGAGGAATTATCGAATCCTTAAAAACACAATTTTCTCATATTGGCGCTGAAAATAAAATTTTGCACATCTCGACGATTGGATTATTATGAGTGATGATTAAAAAGAACATAAAATTCTCCTTCAAGCTGTTTTTGAAGGATTCCGCAAGGCTGAAATAAAAATGAATGAAGAAAAAACTTATTTCGGTTGCTCTGAAGTCCATTTTTTGGGCTTTATAATCAATGAAGAGGGTTTAAAACCCGATCCAGCCCGATTGGAACCAATTGCGGTTTGTAAACGACCTACTAACCGGAAGGAACTGCAAAGATTCAATGGATTAGTTAACTGGTACCATAAACATCTTAAAACCGTCACGCAAGATTAAGTTCAAGGCCCCTTGAACAAATTATCCAGTACTCAAATTACATGGAAATGTTGAAGACAAAGCTTTCGTGGAAACGAAAGAAGCTCTGTTAAAGCTGCGATATTATCAATACCACGTCCAGACTTGCCTTATCGTCTATATACTTATCCCAGCAATACTGGGTTAGGTTCTGTCTTAACTCAGTATGATGCAGAACATGATCGAGAAAATTTAATGATCTGCCTACGTCGACCACTAAACAAAGCAGAAATGAATTACACCACAACTGAGAAGAAGTGCCTTGCTGTTGTTTAGTCCTTACAGAAATTACCAGGTTAAATCGAAGTTTTGCCAGTCACGGTCTACACTGATCATTCCGCATTGAAATGGCTTCACTCGTTAAAAGATCCAGCAGGTAGATTGGCCAGATGGGCAATTGACATTTCTGCTTATGACATAGAAGTTGTTCATTATCGGGGTACACAAAATGAAGCTCCAGACGCACTTTCACGTTGATATGAAGAACCAGAGACTGCTGACTTACTTGTTTCTGATTTTAATCCGTCATTTCTGTGTGTAATTGCGCAAAATTTCGCTTGGTTTGATGGGAAAGTCCGAGTTGTCCAAAAATATTCGGAGAACTACCGTGAATGGAAATATGAAAACGAGAAGTGGCTTTTTTACTGTCCATTAGCTGTCAAGGAAATACTTGGTGAATTGAATCCTTAGAAAGTCGTTTTAACTGAGCCAGAAATTCGTCCAGCTATCGAGAGAGCACACTGTGAAGCTCAATCAGGTCATCTTGGAATCGACAAAACTTATCAACAGATACGAAATCATTTTTACTGGCCAGGAATGATTAAAGATTTCTCATCTTACGTTTCAGCTTGTAGGACTTGTGTACTGACCAAAAGTGACCAGACAAAACCGCAAGAATACATCGGAACGAGACCACCAACTAAACCTTGGTCTATTATCTCGATTGACAAAATTGGTCCATATACTCGTTTAACTATGGGGAATCAATATGCTCTGGTCATCGAAGATCTCTATACTCGTTATCTTGAAATCGTTCCTCTGAAGCAACAATCCGATAAACTCATAAAACCACCTGACAGCTGTATTTAATCACTGGGGCCCTCTGTGTCAAATTATCTCAAATAACGGCAAAGAATTCATAGACAAAGACGTAATTAATTTAATCAATCAATTTAATATGAAATTCACACCAACTCCTATTGATCATCCGTGTGCAGATCTTGTTAAACGTTGTAGTCGTACAATTAAACCCATGATTGTCGTGTTTACAAGTAAAAATCAAAAAGACTGGGATGAACATCTCGATGATTTAAAATTCGCGTACAATACCTCAGTACACACTGCTTTGGGTGTATCCCCATTCTATTTAAACCACGGACGTGACGCACGACTGTTTAATGACACTGATCCTCTTGAAAATCTAGACGCATCTGACGTTACCGTTTGGCAAGCCCGAATGGACCGTGTAGTTGAACTGAGACATTTTGTTGAGCAAAATATGTTGAAGGCTCAGGAACGCACGCGTAAACAACACGAACAAAAATTTTCCGATATTCCTATAGATTTAAAAATCGGTGATCAAGTTTATTATTTAAATAAAAAACTAAGCGAAAAATTTGATGGTTACAGTGCTAAATTAGCACCAAAATATTCGGGACCCGCGATTGTCTCTAAAATTTTAAGTCCTCTAGTAGTTGAACTACAAGATAATGCCGGTAACGATATTGGCACATAGCCTCGACTTTGGTCGTCCATCGTCTGCACTATACGTGTCGAGTCGAACTGCAACACGAACTTCAGCAATGTTTGAGACTCTAACTAAATTCATGAAGGACTAATTTAGTAAGCTTCATGCTTGTATTGACCGTGCCATAAGTCATCGCCCTGCGATCACGTTAATACCATCTGGGGGATCAAGATTTGATATCCAGTGGATGGAACGTATCGACAAGAAGTTAGAAGATCTCCAAATTGTCGTTCAAACCAACACCGACCAAGTTGCAGAACTCAAAACACAATTAGAATCTCTGAAAATGCCTCCAACTATTCCAAAACCAGAGTCAAGTCTTATCACAAACCTCACGGCACGACTTGATCAATGAACTGAGCAGGTCTAACGAAGCCAGAAAATGATCGCGGACATTGAGTTGCCAAGCCAAGAAGAATTTGTTAAGAAACTCCAGGCGGTCAATTTGGAAACACAACTGACTGTCACTGAAATCAGCTGTCAGACAACAACGACATCAGCTACAACCTCTACTCCAGCCAAAGTAGAGTATGACATCGGTATTACGCCAAACAACAAATCGGTGCTACCATTACTGGCTCAACAAGCTTCTGCATGCGGTCCGAATCCAGGACTCAAGATTCGCGATGGCGCACACCAATGTCCATCGCCGGAAAATGCCAGATTTCCATCCTCATCATTGCTTGCTAGGCGAATGGCTCGTCAAGAGTTATCTGGAAAGGAAGTATCGACACTACGAGCTTTGGGAGCCATTCCTAAAGATATCAAGACTAAGATCCAGATGGTAACTTTCGCTAACTCGTTACCGTATTCGCAGACAGCTCCAGCGCCAAGGTATGAGTTTCCATTGCAACCTACAGATGCCTATAAACAATTCATGTCTGACTTACCACCTGCTCCAGCATCAAACTCCATCGCAGCCGTTACAGATCCAACACAAGTTGTAATCCATAACGCTGTCCATTTTCTGGATTACAAAACTTTCTGTAAAGCGATCGAAAAGATTTGTGTCACTGTCAAGCCTCGTATATGTCATACAGAACTGAGGGAATCATGGACACAGACGGTAACGACCCAAGCTCAATCGTTGTTTATTTCCAATGCGTGTCAAAATTGTCGGCAACGAGATCACAAAATTGCCAAATGTCAATTACCATGGCGACCTGACATGTGCCACGTATGTTATCAAGACCAAGTGACAACGGCAACGTGCTTCCGTCCACATGATAAGCATTACAAAGACTACATTCGGGGATGTTGTCAAGGCTGCGGGATTCCAGATCAGTTGTTCGATCCGCACTGTAATACTTGTAACCGCAGATACCCGGGCTATAAGGATTGGATTGCAACAAAGTACACTCCAGAGTACATTGAGCGATTCCATCGAAGCCATCTGCGAGCAACCAAAAAACCTGAATAAATTTATTTATTTCTTTACGCTACTGATTTAGATGTAAATCTAAATAAACACCTACATTAAATCATATCCATCTCATTGATTCATTCAATTGTTGCCAATTATAATCACTTTCATTTACAGCTCAGAATCCTGAGGCAGTTGGCAGACAACAGTACAAATTATTTCTTTGCAGCTCAGAAGCTGTCATATCAAAAAAAAAATATTTCTTTTAAGCACAATTTTCCTTGTGCTTAGTATTAAGTGTAAATATTTTTAATTTAATTTTATTTCTATTGTATATTTTATTTTCTAGTTCGTAAGCCGCAAAGATTTCCTGATCCAGGTCGAGGTCCCAGGATCGAGGTGGGCCTGAGATTGGAGCTGGGTTGGGAAATATTTTTTTTCAGATCCCTAACGGCTTGCGATCGATTCACTTGGCAAGTTACTTGCAATTTAACTGGCAATCCACTTGCATTACTGGCGAGTAACTCGCAATTGCTAAAATTAAAATTGAATTTTTACTGGCAATCTACTTGCAATTTTCAGGCGATCCACTCGCAATACTTTGAATAATTTTTTTTTTTTTTTTGAAATTATTTATTGATTTATTTCAGGGTTGGGCAAAAATAGTATTTTCATTACTATTTTTCGCTTAAATAATTAATTTTTCAAACAATTAATAATGAATTAAAAATTATTACGAATTTTTTCAAAAAATTAGTATTTTTTTAACTTATTTTATTAAATATCTCGAAATAAAAAATTTGAGTATTGATAATTTTAATTGAAACAAAAATTAAGATTATCTGAAAAAAAACTTTTAATTGCAAAAAAATTCAACAATTATTGATTTTATAATTAATAATTAACTGAGTATTTATCATTTTGTTAACAAAAATTTCTAAATTTTAGAAAAATTTCATACTCATATCTGATAATTATTCAATTAAAAAGCAATTAGATAATTTTTTTCAATAATTTTAATTTTCTTAAAAATTAGGATTAAATTTTCTTCAATTAATAATTTTCAAAAAATTAGAAATTATTCGTTACTAATTACTAATTATCAAAAAAATTAGAAATTATTTGTTAGTAATTATTAATTATTTCAAAAAATTGAAAATTATTTGTTACTAATTACTAATTAATTCAATAATTAAAAATTATTTGTAACAAATTACTAATTACTTCAATAATTAAAAATTATTTGTTACTAATTACAAATTACTTAAAAAATTAAAAATTATTTATTACTAATTACTAATTACTTCAAAAATTAGAAATTATTTGTTACTAATTACTAATTACTTTAAAAAATTAAAAATTATTTGTTACTAATTACTAAATAATTCAATAATTAAAAATTATTTGTAACTAATTACAAATCTTCAAAAAATTCTTTATAAGCTTTTGTAGATAAGAGATTTTTTAAGAACAATTAAAAATCACCAGAATAAACAATTCTTAAATATTTATCAACTTTTTCTCATACAAAAATTTTGATTATCAGCTGTAATGAAAATATAGTCAAGGGAAATCAATAGAAACAAAAACCATTAAACAATTTATACTTAGTTTGATGAAGACAAAACATAATAATTTTTTTATAGAATTGTATGCATTAGGCGGTATAAAAGATTATTAAGTATTTCTTTTTTTCAACAAGTACTCTGAAAATATTGTTCGGCATATCGAAAAAATGTCTTTGTTGAAACAGCAATTCTTAATTTTAATATTAATGGGTGCCTGAACGCTATTATCTATTTACCCTTTGATTAACATAGAAATTTTTTTTTTTCAAGCTTCACATTTTATCACTCATTAGTGAATCAAAGTATTGGAAAAATCAATAGACATTTTTGTTGGAAATTAAACGTTTTAAAAAAAAATTTCTTATCATTATTCGGTAAATTTCATTTTTCAAAAGTTATTCAAGGTCAAAGTTTAATTTATAGTAAATTTCACTACTATTTGACTTTTTCGGTGAAACTATCAGTAAGTCTGATAGACTTATACAGAATGTTACTGGCCTTTTTTGTTGGTCATTTTATTTCCTACAAATTATTTCTATTGGATTCCAAAATTTTAAAATTTCTTTATTTACTTGCATTTAAATTTTAAAAGTAAGTAATTTAAATCGACTAGAATACGATTCTTTGAAATAAACAAAAATTTAAATGCAAATACTTAAAGAACTTTTAGAAATTTTGAAAACTTTATAAATAATGCGTGGTAGAAAATGAAATGATGTACGAAAAAAGTCCTGTAACATTTTACAATGTCTGATAGTTTTACAAATTAATCCCTTGCTACTTTACGATCATTATATTGAGGGACAAAAATAATTCTCTTCATTAGTAGAAAAGCTTGACGACTTCGAAGCTCTGTTAATAAGGAAGGTTGAATAGTGAACAATAATTAACTTCGATTTCATGAAAATGAAGGTTCTCAAATACGTTATCGCCGGTAAAGAAAATAGTTATTAAGTAGCAAAGACATTTAAAAAATATACAATTATACAACTGCGTTAAATGATTCAACTGATCCCACTGTAGGACAATAAAATCACTATTATCTTAAATTAGATTATTATAACATTACCGCAGGCTGATAAGTCATCAAAACTAACTCCAAATAGACGAAAAGCTTTTCCGAAGTTAGATCCATTATCAGTCACTGTAGCAATGACTTTTTCTTTATCTAATCCAAAAAATGAATGTATGTCACCAATTTTTCTGGCTACTTGATCGTACGAGTGCGTTCCAGTAAATCGGCGACACGCTATTGCATATGACTTACGCTCTAACGTATTTTTCTGAATCTGCAAGTTTAAGGTCAGAATTAATAATCTAATTAGTACTTGCTTAGAGCGACTATTACTATAATAATAATGTTAATCATGGTCATAATGATAAAAATAAATTAATATAATGATAATATCCATTTCAGTATTATTATATTAGATCTACGGGTGTCTGCCTTTAAAAAATATAAGTACTAATATTTTCTATTATTATTTTTTACCCAGTGTGCAGTCATTCCTAAGAACCGCCGACTTTTACTAGTCCATACATTAGCTGTTGTGCAGACATATTCAGCACTATTCATCATAAATTTCAAAAGTTCCATATTTTGATTGAATGTGTCTTTTACTCTGCGCTTTACAGTACGAGCTGATAAATGACTTAGTTCTTTTCCACCTTTTTTTATTTTCATATCTATAATTGATTATAAATTTAAAGAAACGATTACAGATTAGTTTATCACATTTTTTTTATCAATACTCTTGATTTTTAAAGTACAATACCCGGGAAAAAACGTTCTTATATGATCATACACAAATCATATTAAAGTGACTCATATAAAATCATACAAAGTTTTATAATAAAATTGGTCTTATTAAATATCCCGGATTGTCGTCTGCTTCTCTAGTCTGCTTTACACTTATCAGTATTTACAATCTATAGCATTACTTAAATCAAATCGATATATCTTACATAAATAATGCACCAAATGTATGTTTTTTTCAGATAACCGCGCCACACTGATGATCATATAAAAACTTTTTTTCCCGGGTAGTCTTGTTTTTTAACAGTCTATTTCAGATTAAAAAAAAACCTATTCGAAACGATTAAAAATCATTCAAAACAATTCAAAGCAATTCAAATTTAATACTATATCGACATGCATTCATCATCGAGTGAATCGTTTTGTTTAATCAGGGATAAATAAAATTATTTATAGTTTATATCAATAAATAATAGATTTACCGTACCATCAAATATTTTACGAAAAGCCTTACACTCTACAGTATTGAATGGAACTAACATTTCGAGTATGTAGTTAACATTTTCTTCAAATCGTGCTTATGAGAAATTACAATATGTTTTTAAATCTTTCTTCTGTTCATTAACTTTTTGTCTTTTTGCAGAAACATATTCTATATATCCATCATATTTATCTCGATGAACTTTCTAAAAAAATTGTAAAATTAGTTTACGTTGGAAAAATTAAATGATTTTGAAAAGTCATTAAAAAGACATTACCTCAAACGCTCTTGCGTTCGAAGGCATGCAAAAAAAAGTGTTGATTGTTCGTAATGACTAATTACCAAAATACGAAAGTTTGTGCTCAACGATAAGAATTAAATAAAAAAATTCACGCTAATTTCTCAAAGAAATTTCTAAAACATATATTCAAATACCATACGGACACACTGAGAGAACAATTTATTTGAGCCAAATAAGATTTTTTTCGGGTAAATAAATCTCATATTTGAATCGACCCAATTAGTAATTATTTGAGACAAAGATATAGTTCATTTGAATGAAATAAATGATTTTGTTCAGTCAAATAAATCCATTTATTTGGCTCAAATAAATTGTTCTCTCAGTGCACGTATTATAAAATTTAGTGTTTAGAATGTTGAAATTCCCCATATTGACACTCCGTGTTATACATTGAAAAAAAAAAATTTTTAAGTTTCTTATTTTTCGTATACTAAATTTGAAATTATTTAAAATGATTCAAATTGTCGAATTATTTTTAATTGAATTAAATGAAAAAATTAATCTTGGAATTTCTAATTCGTCGGTCAATTTAAAATCATTTGAAATGGTTAAAACTGTCGAATCATTTCAAACTAAATCAAACTGAAAAATGAGATCGCAATTTCTGGTCCCTCGGACAGTTCAGAGTTATTTGAAATGATGTGAACTCTCCGATCATTTTATTTTTACCTTAATGTGTGAATTGTAATTTGATGGTACATGTAATGATCCTTTAATGCTATGAGTTTTGTTATTTTCAATTCGGCATAATTGACAAATCCCGACAATTGTACCATTCAACGTTGACTGATTGAGATCTGGCTCAAAAAATTTTCCATCAAGATACGGGCGTTTCCTACACTCATCAGACAAATCATTTCTACGCGCATCAATGTTTTGAACTACACCTATAGGTGTATTAACTATGGATGAATCATCCATCTCAATTTCAAAACTTTCTTGGCTCGAAGTAACTTCGTTACCGTCATCTGCCATTATAGTAATTAGGCTAAGAATCAAATAAAATTATTTTTCAAGTTACAATTAACGTTGTGAAAAAAAATTATTTTTTTAAAATCTTCAAAAACAATTTTTTACGTTATACACTGGTCACAAAAATTACGGGATATAAAAAAAATTCTAAATTTTGGGTGATTTACTACATGCTGTAACTCGGTAAAAAAATCGTCGTAGAGTAAAAATAAAAAAAATAATTTGTAGAAAATTTTTTTTGAGTCAGTTCTCTTAGGATTACTCCGGAACCGTGCATGATGAAAAAAATTGAAGTCTATATCTAAAAATTAGAAACTTGAGGCTACAAATTATTTTATTTTTATTTTCTACTCCACGACAATTTTTTACCGAGTTATATAGCATGTTAAAAATCACTTAAAAAATTATAATTTTTTTTAGTCTCCTTAATTTTTGTGACCAGTGTAAGTTAAGGAATAGTTAAGTATTTATAATTCAAATTGGAATTCACATACAATTTTTTGGGGCAGTAAGAATAATCAGAAATCAAAATTTGTTTTTGTCTTTTAGAAATTTAAATTATTTTAAATATTTCCTGCTTAGGTAAAATCATGAGATGAATTTTTTAAAAATAAAGTAATTTTTTTAAGTAGTATGAATATTTTGAAAGTAAAGTAATTTTTTTTAATTGTATGAATATTATTGATCAGACGAATATATATATATATATATATATATATATATAAGGGTGTTTCGGAAAAAGTAAATTTTATAAAAATTTTTTATGGTATCCAAAAATTGAAACTATACCTGAAAATAAAAAATTTGGTAACAATCTCAATAATAATATTAAGGTCTGTCTCAATCCATTCTTTTATTTTCTATTTGAATAACACGGAAAAAAATTTTTTTTTCTAGAATTTTTTAGCTCACAAACGAACGAACGAATTTTTATGCACACTGAATATTTTTTGTAAAAAATTAAACGCTCTACAAAAAAAATAACTAGAAAACAATGCAGAAGTTTAAAAAGCTTCATTCATAATAATTTGTGCGAAAAAAAATTGCCTACAAAAAATTCTAATGGTATTTTGTAATAAGACTGATAGTTTTGCCGCAAAAGAAAAAAATCTCAAAATTTACTATAAATTAACTTTAAGCTCAGATAACTTTTAAACAGTTTGATTTATCAATAAATGATAAAAAAAATTTTTTGTAGAGCGTTCAATTTCCTAGGAAAATAATCATCGTGCATAAAAATCCGTTTGTTCGTTTGTGAGCTGGAAAATTCTAGAAAAAAAAATTTTTTTCCGCTGTTAGTTAAATAGATAATAGAAAAATGGATTGAGACGGACCTTAATATTATTATTAAGATTAGTACCAAAATTTGTAGTTTCAGATATACTTTCAATGTTTGGATACTATAAAAAAATTAAGAAAAATTTTCTTTTTTGAAACACCCTAATATACTTATATATATATATATATATATATATATATATATATATATATATATATATATGACTGTTTCAAAAAAATTAACTATTTTTTTTTCTTTATTATATCGAAAATATTATTGACAATGATGAAAAAAAAAATACTGTGAAAGTTTGAGCTATAAATATTAATATTAACAACTGCCGGTTCGCAGTTTTCGTTATTTCTCAAAAGACGTAAGTTATTTGCAATTAACTGAAAATTTTCTTAAATAATCTAAATTTTGTTGCTTAAAATTAATTACATTAAATTTTCAGTAAATGACAAATAACTTACGACTTGTGAGAAATATCGAAAATTTTCTCTTAGATAAGTTATAGGAAATAAAATGCTCTACAAAAAATGTCCAATAAAATTTTCCTGTAAATTTGATGGTTGCGTCAAAAAATTTAAAAAATGTAAAAATTTATCATCAATCTAACTTTAAATTTAAATAACTTTTGAAGAAATAAAAATATCGAAAAATTATAAGAGACCTTTTTTGTAGAGCGTCAAATTTCCTATAAGGACATGTCTTGAACATTTGAAAGTACTGGTCCCACCATGAGCTACAAAATTCCAAAGCTTAAAAAACAAATTTTGCCATGTTATTTAAACGGGAAATAGAAAATTGCTATGCGGCAGTTGTTAATATTAATATTGATAGCTCAAACTTTCACAGTATTTTTTTTCATCATTGACACCAATATTTTCGATATAATAAAGAAAAAAAAAATAATTATTTTTTTTGAAACAGTCTAATATATATATATATATAAATATATTAGACTGGGCCAAAAAAATCGACTGTTTTTTTTTCTTTCGATACTGTGAAAATATTATTCCTGATGACTAAAAAAAATTATTGGGCAAGTTTGAGCCCTTAATATTGATATTAAGAGGTGTATCGTTACAAATATTCGTTTTTTGACAGAAATTTCATTTTTTAGCCAAGACTCGTAAATCATCTATCTGAAAAATTTGAGCAATGCATATTCTTATAGGAAATTAAATTTCCGACAAAAAATCTCTCTTAGTAAATTGACGAAAACCGAGCCGTTTCCTAGTAACCTTGCCTTAAATAGTGATTTGTTTTTTGAATTCTTTGTTAATATTTTGGATTTTTGTAATTACTAGAAATATTAAAATTTTTTCTATTCAAGATACATACTTTTAAAGGAAATTTAATGGTCTACAAAAAAGGTCTCTTAACATTTTTTGCTTAATTCACTCCTTCGAAAGTTATTCAGATTATTTAAGTCGTTTTTACTCAACTTCAACCTTTAATAACTTTTGAAGGAGTGAATATACATATAGGTTGGTGGACGCTGTACTGGCAGACATTTTGTGCATTAAAGCTTGTATCATAAAAATAAAAATTATATTATTTCTTACCTTAAAAGGATAATAAGTCTTCGTAAGAGATTAGTCACTTATCAATTGATTACTATATTATTATCACTCACATATAATAAAAACAGTAAATATAAGTTATGAACAAATCAATAAGTGTTCAACGTAAAGGAATAGTAAATCAATATGCAAAAACTCTTGAGCTTTCTGAGGTACAATAAGATGCATCGACGCCTAATTGATAAGCTTGATTATATACATAAGGAAAGGGTCAACCCACACGGCAAACGTCGGATCATATCGACTATATCCGGGTGTGATCGATTATTGTATAGATCACACGACTCGAGCCGATTCCGTGCAAATTCGTAGAAAAACATTTACGTCAGTAAAAATTCCAATATGAAATTATATTTTAATTTATATGAAACGAAATATACATACGACTAAAGTAGATTACCATAAGAAATTGCGGCCAAATTCCTTTTCAGTTGAATTTGAATTTTAAATCAGTAAATAATTTTATTTTTATAAATAAAACCCTTAAATAACAATGTGAAGGATTAGATTTTATAATCGATAGAAAAATTTTTCTATTTCTAATGAATAAAAATATTTAATATAAAAAATATTTAAAAATAGAAATAAATAAAAATAAATAAAAAATGAATAAAAATATCTAAAGAGAGAAATATTTGATATCTCTATCAATTGTATTGGAAAAGTTGCAATGAAAATCTGTTATTTTTACTAAGGATTTAAATAACTAAAAAAATAATTTATTTATTATCAGATATTAAGATACTTTGAATCTGACTTGCCATTATCAATCCTAATCTAAAATATAATATTTTTTAACTATTTCAATAGTTATTTGCCAAATATTTGATATTTCTATTAATTTGTATTGGAAAAGTTGCAATGAAAATCTGTTATTTTTACTAAGGATTCAAATAACTAAAAAAATAATTTATTTATTATCAGATATTAAGATACTTTGAATCTGACTTGCCATCATTAATTCTACTATTTTTTAACTATTATAATAATTCATTATGATAAAGACATATTAACCAAAATTGGAAATACCAACGCACCCTAGTAGAAATGATATCGAGTTTTTAGCCAGTAACTAGCCAGTTTGACTAGACTTAAACCAGTAACTGGCCAGTGTAATATCGAGTTTCTGTCAAGTAACTAGCTAGTTTTACTAGAGATCGAGCAAAACATGGCGGCTTCAGTGAAACTGTCAATTTTGAATTTTGAGGTTATCAAGGGTTATAAAAAATTGTCAAATAAAATAAAAATAATGTTAAATAAACGATATGATATAAAGGTTTCATTTATATTTATTTATTTATACATAAATTTATATATTTATTCATTTATTTATATTATAAAATAAATAACATCATTAGACTGATAGAAGAACAACAATAAATCTGACAATAAAATAATTATTTTTAATTGGAGAAAATTAAACAAATATTCATTTAGGTTTTCTACTGCCTTCCCAGTCTTTTGAATTACTCAAAATTACTCCGACAGCTTGTAATATTTCGGCAGAACTTCCAAGATTTTTAGTCTCACAAAATTCATTCAAACATTTAATAATTTTAAACTGCAAGCTCCAGCTTGCAAAATTTTCAACAACTCGTCTAAATAACAATCTGCAATATTTGATTTTATCGCCCACAGTCGCAATTCATTTATTATGTCAACTTTTTTTACCGCATCCATTTTGTAATATATTTTGTAAAATATTTACACGTTAACATACACAAATTTTAATTAATTCACCCTGTTTTTTAATATTTTTTAAAACAACGACGCGTACAGGATAACAGAAAAAAATAAACAGACACACACACTGGTAAAGGTATCGTGTCGGTGTGACCAATGTTTATGACTTAGTTGTAGGTGGCGCGATTTCGAGTTTTTACTCGATATCACTGGCCAGTTACTGGTTTATATCAAGTGAAAACTCGATTATTTCTACTAGGGAACTTCATGGTTTCATTACATCAAATAGTTTTTGGATAGAAATTTGAGTTTTTTCATCTGAGCTAATGTTATCTGTCAATTTTTTTCTGAACACATGGAAAAATTTTCCTTGCTTTTAAAACAGAACTTTCATTTTAATTTAAAAATACAGAAAAATAAAATTTTAATGTAAAAAAAAAAATATTTTTCTTTCGATATTCATACGGAAAAGAAATAAGATCTCAGAAATCTTTCTAAACCACCTTACCGATTATTTATAGTATATAGATTCACCGTATAAACATGTGAACGTTATATAATCCAGAAATTATCGTTACGTTAAGTTTTTCCAGTCACTATTGTTTCAAGCTTCATAACTTTTTTTCTGTTAGTTGGACGAAGAAAACCCTTTGATGCTTTTTTGTAGAGAATTTAATTTCCTACAAGTTTATGTACTTTAATTTTCGAAAAAAAATTTGTCAATACTTTGTATATAAAAAACGAAAAAAAAATTTTTACATACCATTCAAATGAGAAAATTAATATTCGTTGAGATCTTAGCAGGATTGAGCTTTCGAGTTACTTTTTTGGGAAGATTGTCGTAATGTCTAAGGTTAACTTTCAAGACCATAAGACTTGAAAAAAAAAAAAAAAATGTTTATTTTTAAACACCTTAATATATATTGAGACAAATCGCTTTTTATCTTGGCGATTTTTACCAGCAGCCACCAGAATTCGCGGGTTGAACCTTGGCTTAGGCTGGCCTCTAACAAATTTTATTTTACTTGGACAGAGCAGTGGGCTGGGTTTCTTGCAAAGCAAAGACCCGCACTTATTCAAACTCGACAACGTATATTAAAAACTCACTAACTTACCTCACGGTTTATAACTTGTAAATAAATTTCTTATTGATGACTTAGTTAGTAATACTTTTATTATTCTAACTGAAGATCTTACCAATAAATTAGGACTTAGATAGGATGAAGAATGATAGATTGATTAAAAGGAGGTAATCAGAAAATGCAAGTTTATTGCCAATAATAAAGTTCAGTTACTTACAATAAACGCCTCCGCAAATAACAGTCTCAGGGTTGTCCTGTTATACGCTGAATATACAATATTTCTTCATGTGGATTTACGCAGTTATTGCACTGAATTTATTATTTTCTTTTAACAATTATTTAAATCACAAGTATATCTCCGGCAACGTACAGTGATATTTTATTTTATTTAAACTTTATTTCTAATATTTAACAACTAAATAATAAAGTAATATCGCAAGATAGTTACCAGTGATTTATAGGAAGTATTGCAAATTAATTGCTTGCTTGAAATAATCGCAGGATAATATTAAAAAATACGTCTACACGCTAGCTGATCCAGGATCGAAGTTAGAGCTCGATAATTGTGAGCTTGGGACTCGCCTCTGAGCTCTGTCCCCACTTCACCTTTAAGGACATGCTTAAACGTGAAAATAAGTCATGTGACCATAGCACTATGACGTACAATTTCAGACGGCAACGAGACAGAAAAATAGGAACCGCAAGGCTGAGGACGACAAAGACAATTCACATTGTCTCAATATATTAGGATAGTTAAAGAAAAATTCAATCCATTTTTTCGCTTTTATCTCCTGAAACGTAAGTGGTTGTCGAGAAAAAAATCCTCCCAAAAGATTAGCTCTCTAGCTGAACTCTAAGAGGTCGCTATTTTAGTTTTAATTTCCCATCTAATTAACATGTACAACTTTACTTTTTCATTAAAAGTGTAATTACTTGTAAGCTGCTCAATATTTTTCAAATTCATGCACAGATCTTTAAAACTGATTTCTCAAGCTTTCCGAAACACTATGACAAGTCAAAATTATCGCCAATTAAAGCTAACAAAAATAATAATGAAAATAAACAATTTCATTTTGAAATATAAAATCGATACTTTTCGGATAGCTTTAATTGGCGTTTTAATTATGATAATCACTTTGATGACTTTGGGGTTTTGAAATGCTTGAGGAATCAGCTGTATAGATCTATGTATGAATTTGAAAAATATTGAGCAGCTTACAAGTAATTACAGTTTTAGTGAGAAAATTAATGTGTCCATGTTAATTAGAAAGGAAATTAAAATCAAAATAGCCTAGAGTTGAGCTAGAGAGCCCATCTGTTGGGAAAATTTTTTTCTCGGCAACTACTAATGTTTCAGAGGGTAAGAGCCAAAAAGAAATTTGTCTATCGGATGATAGACAATGATAGACTTGTGGGCCAGCCCCAAAACTTCCCGCTGTTTTCGAGCTCCTTGAGCTCAAAAACATTGTTGTGAATACATTTTCAAGCTCTTCGAAAAAACTGTTTTTTAGCATTTCTTTCTTTCACGATATCTTACGAACGAATCAACCGATTGACATAGTTGAGGCGGCAATCGACGCGTTTTATTGAATTCTTGTGCTGATTAGATTTTGGGATTGATCGATCTAGCCATTTCTGAAAAATTGGAAAAGAAATTTTTTTGATTTTCTTCCATATCTTAGAGTCTATTTGATTGATCGATTTGAAATTTCCAGAAAAGTTGACGGCCAACAAACTCTTTTGATTGCAATCTTAAACATTTTAATCGGTCAGTTCATTAAAAAGATATTGAGTTTACATCCATACACACAAACATGCATACAGACACACGGACATTCTTCTGAAAATACTCAGAATAGCTTCCTAGGACCTCAAAACGTCGACATCTGATGAAAATTCGATTTTTGAGAATCGAGGTGAAACCAATAACTTCCTAAATTTTTGAAAATTAATAATTTTCTTAGCGGGAACTTAACAATTAAAGTTTTTTTTTAAATCACCTTAATATATAGTTGTATAAGACTACCGGTGAAAAATGAATCATACATGAACATGTATGAATGCTCCATACATGGCCATGTATGAAAATTGGCCAGACATTGCCATGTATGACCATACAGAGCCATGTATGCAAATTGGAGAGGTATGGCCACGTATGACCATACATAGCTAGATACGGCCGTATATTACTTGATATGACTATGTATAGAAATTTTAACTATATTAAAAAAAAATTTTTTTTTTAATTATTTTAGCGACGCACAGATTATCAGATATGCAAATAATTGAATACCTTATCGAATTGGAAATTTTAAATTCATAGAAATAACGCTAGACTCACTAATGACCGCACCCGCCTCAGTAGGATTCGAACCTGGAATCTTCCGTACGAGAGACCGATGCTTTGACGACCAGGTTATGCAACCAATAGTTACAACAAAGTTTAGTTGTGCTACGTAAGACTGAAAAAATGTAATCACTTTCGAAAAAGCGAAATATCAATATGCTTTCATTGATATCAAAAAAATTTTCTATTTTTTTTACACTACATCATCCTGTTTATAAGTAATTGTCATAGTCAGCTCAATTTTTTTATATAAAAAATCTGTAAGTCTATATATGGCCATATATGCCCATGTATGAACTATATTTGGCCATATATGTTTCATTTTCACGGGTAAATATATGGTTGAAATTATATTCAATATAGATTAAAAGATTTCCATTTTAAGAAATGTATATCATACACGGAAAAAACAATATAGTACTGGCAACTCACTGGGATAGGGCTGAGTTCTTTCTATAAAAGAAAAATTTTAGACAGTACTGTGTGCTATCTAGACTGTCTTCACTACTGTCCCAAAAAAAAAGTTTTTTCTTCGATTTTTCTTCGAAAAACTAAAAAAAAAAAATTTTAACATGTATTTTAAATGGGAAAATGAACTTGTAAGCCGCTACTCAGTTTTTTAGATATCGAGCTGATTATTCAGGAGAATTTTTTTGTGGTCCTAAAGAAACATTTGAGACTATGAGACCTAAAAAAAAAATCATTGTTTTTTTGACTCACCCTAATAGTCATCCATTTCTATGTATGTCCATATATGCCCATTCATGAACTATAAACGGCCATATATGACCATATATCTTTAATAAATTACGGACATGCATGGTCGTGTATTGTCATACATAGCCTTGCATGGCCATATATGCCCATACATGACTATGTGTGTCCATGTATGCCCATACATGGACCATATATGTTTCATTAATCATGGACATATGTAGTCATACACAACTATGTATGGCCATACATGGTTTCGTATGATTCATAGTTGGCCATGCATGACTATATGAAAAGTTTGTATGCCCATGTATGGCCATATATGCTCCATGTATGGCTATATATGTTTCATATATGAACCATATACGGACATGCATGGCCATGTATGATTCATTTTTCATGGATATATATGAATCTATATAATTATATATAAATACATACAATTGAACATAAAATTAAAAAAAAATTAGATATAATCATTTATAATTATACAAAATTGTATAAAATTATATAGAATTTTATATAATTATGTCTAATTATATATCATTTTTTTTTCCGAGGACCGTGCTCGCTTTAGCAGGAATCGAACCCGGGACCTTCTGTCTGAGAGACGGACGCTTTGACGACTTTTTTTAACTTCCCGCTATCGATGATTTTAAAAAATTTCAGTAAGTTATCGTTTTCACCCGGATTTGCGAAAATCGAAATTCCAACAGATATCGACATTTTGAGGTTCTAGGAAGCTATTCTGACTAAATCAGGGTGGCCACAAACTGGGAAAAGCGGGAATATCGGGAATTATAAGGAATTTTAATGCGACCGGGAAATATCATGGAAATCTCAGGGGATTTCGAAAAGTATCTGGGAATGAAATTGCGAAAGTTCAAAATTTAAAAAATTTACAATATTACACTAGTTATAAAAATTAAGGGATATCGAAAAAATTTCAAATTTTCAAGTGTTTCTCAACAGGTTGTAACTCGAAGGAAAATGGTTATATGTCAGAAAAAGTATTTGCACTCGCTACTGTTACTTATGGAACAACATCGGCTCCATATCTCGCTGGAAGAGCACTCTTACAACTCGCTGAAGACGAAGGGAATAAATTTCCAAAGGCTGTCGAACCGCTAACTAACACACGCTATGTTGATGACATCTATGGAGGTGCAGATGAACTCGCTGAGGCAATCCAAGTTGCTCTCGACACAAAAAATATGTGTGCCACAGGATGTTTTTCGCTTGCCAAGTGGGCAAGTAATTCAACTGAATTACTCTCTCAAGTCGCTCCAAGTGAAACCCAAGAAGATACACCAAGAGAGCTTGGGGATACTACAGTAAAAGTGCTCGGGCTAACCTGGAATTCAATACAGGATAAATTCCAGTTCGGCTATTCGCTTCCAGAAGCATCACCAACAACTAAACGCACAATTTTATCTGAAATTGCTCGCCTGTTTGACCCACTGGGTTTCTTGGCACCGATCATCGTGAGAGCCAAGATGTTCATGCAGAAGCTCTGGCTGCAGAACTTTGACTGGGATGCTACGCTATCACCGTCGCTTCTTCAAGAATGGAATTTGTTTCGAGATGAACTACATCAGATCTCGAAGATTCAGATACCTCGCTGGAATCATGTAAAAAATGGTGTATCAATCGAATTACATGGATTCTCTGTCGCTTCACAACTCGCTATGGCTGCTGTAGTTTATCTAAAAGTTACTGACGCTACTGGAAGTTCCAATATTTCGCTAGTGTGTGCCAAAACACAAGTTGCGCCACTGAAGCCTATAACTATACCAAGAATGGAGCTCAATGCCGCTGTCTTACTCGCTCAACTGGTACTCTACGTCAAGAAGATTTTGAAACTTGAAAACGTTCCAGTTTTCATGTGGACAGACTCCGCTGTATCCTTAACGTGGATACGAAACAACCCAGCTAGATGGAAAGTCTACATTCGCAACAGAGTTACCAAGATTCAAGAATCGCTACCAAGTGTCAACTGGGATTTTGTTCCTGGGAAACTTAACCCAGCTGACTGCGCTTCAAGAGGTCTAATCGCAGCCAAACTAGAACAGCATTCGCTATGGTGGACGGGACCAAAGTGGCTCAGTCAATCAAATGATAACTGGCCATCTTTTGCTATCCCTACGCAGACGGTATCACATCTTGAAGAACGTCCAGGTCTGGTTTTTACCATCTTCAAGGCAGATTCACACCCGCTATACACGCTACTAGAAAAATTCTCTAAGTTGTCACCATTACTTCGCACGCTTGGAATCTGTCTTCGTGCCATCGCTAAATTTAAAAAAGTGCCACAGTCCTCACTGGACACACCACTCTCTACAGTTGACCTGGAACTCGCTAAGACTTTGCTGATCAAGTATACTCAAAGTCAGTACTATTCGCAAGAGCTGAAGCTATTGAAAGATGGTGATTCTCTACAGCGAAATCATCATCTCGCTAAATTGATTCCCTACGTCGACTACAACGGAGTACTCAGAGTCGGCGGTCGCTTGAAGAATTCGCTGCTGGATGATGAACAGAAAAATCCAGCCATTTTACCAAGGTCATCACGCTTAAGTACGCTATTGATAGATCATTCACATCAAAGAACACTCCATGGGGGAACTCAATTGACTCTCGCTGATCTACGGAGATCTGTCTGGATAGAAGGTGGTCGAGTTCCAGTCAGATCACATATTCTTCGCTGCGTCGTGTGCACGAGACATAGAGGTGTTCGTGCACAACAATTAATGGGACAATTGCCATCTGCTCGTGTAAGACCATCTAAAGCATTCTTACACACTGGAATAGACTACGCTGGGCCAGTAAAACTGAAGACTTTCCAAGGTCGAGGTGCCAAAACCTATAAAGGATGGATCGCTGTGTTTGTATGTCTCGCTACGTCCGCTATACACATTGAAATTGTCACCGACTACTCTACTGACGCTTTCGTCGCAGCATTTAGAAGATTCACTAGTCGAAGAGGCGCCTGCAGTACCCTATACTCGGACTGTGGTACAAATTTTGTAGGAGCAGATGCCACGCTAAAGAAAGAATTCGCAGCAGGATCGAGGCAACTAAAGGAACTTCAGTATTTACTCGCTACAAATGGCACAGACTGGAAGTTCAACCCACCAAGCGCTCCTCACTTTGGTGGCAAGTGGAAAGCAGCCGTAAAGTCAATCAAGTTCCATCTCATACGAACTATTGGTGAATCGCTATTGACTTACGACCAACTCGCTACAGTCCTAACACAGATTGAGGCTGTGTTAAATTCAAGACCGATCGCTCCTCTATCTGAAGATTCTGCAGATTTAACTGCTCTAACTCCTGGACATTTTCTCATCGGTGAACCGCTTATCGCTGTACCTGGACCCTCGCTACTGGAAAATAGTTCAGCTGCGTTGTCACGCTGGCAACAATTACAACAAATGTTCCAGAGATTTTGGAGTAGATGGTCATCAGAGTACCTGCAACGTCATCAATCTATTTCGAAATGGCATAATCCGCAAAACAACATCAAAGTGGGTTCATTAGTCTTGTTGACTGATGAAAGATTCCCACCATCGAAATGGCCGCTTGCTCGAGTACTCGCATTACATCCAGGCAGAGATGGCCTGACTCGAGTAGTCACGCTGAAGACCGCTACCACGGAACTTGTACGACCAATCGCTAAGCTGTGTGTACTACCAGTGCACTCTCCAGAAGACAATCCAGTCGACACAGTTGCCAGCGCTGGGGAGAATGTTCAGTCACGAGCTTGATTAATTTAAATCAAGCTTCGTGCATTTCCGCTCGGTTCGGGAGAAGCCGAGCTCGCTACTGACTGAAGGTCAGAATAGTGCCGGGTCACTCGCTATTTGGGCCCGGCACATACAATTTCTAACTCAGGATCGTGTCAAGACGTCCTGAGAACCCGCTACAAGCTGACCAATCACAAAATTCGTTTTATATTAGTCAGCCTATGAGAGAGCTCGCTATCAACTGCTACCTTTTGGCGCGCTTTTAAGCCAATAGGAAAATTCGTTATATGCAGCAAGGCTGCCACGTCGACACCAAGCTTCTCGACGACTCAACGACGCTACCATTTTTATTCATTCTACAACGTGTCTTTGCTACGTGCAACCTCGTGCTTGAACCGCTTCGCTTATTAACTTGTGTGAAACTAAATCAAATCGCTACGCTAAATTATCCTCAATACTTAGACAGTACATCAAGGCTGCTATTTATTGAGAATAAATAAATTGTTCTTGTGACGATAATTAATTGTTAATTAATTATCATTGAAGTAACCGCTACTGACCACGTGTCAATTTTTATACGTGAATAAAATAACTGAGTTGCATTCGCTATCGCGTATAAATTTATCTAGTCGCATTCGCTATTGTATATATTTCTCATAATTTTAAGGTGTAAATCAGTGTAAATAAATCTATAATTTAGTTTATAATAAAATCTGTGTAATTTTTTAATTGTTTAAGTAACCTCGCCTAAACCAGATCCATTAGTTTATTCGCTCATTTTACAAAAAATATCACTTGATAGTTATATCCGCTGAATGTAAATAAATTATTTTGATTCTATGTAACATGTAACGTAAATCGTTTTTATTTTCACGATGGAGACGTGAAACAAAACCCGGAGTTGTATGTGGTCATCTAAATGTATTAAAAATTATAAATAATAATAATAATAAATATAACTAAAAATAATAAATAATTATAAGTAAAATCAAGGGGTCCTCAGGCTGGATTAGTGCACGAGGGCGCCAGCCCGTTTTTACAAAACGGACAAAAATAATAACAAATCAGGGGAGAGATCAGGGGACAAAATCTCGAGTGAGAATGTATGCACCAAACGGAATTACAACCATATAAATATATAATGAACAAAAATAATAATTAATAATATTGCTAAATATATCCGGGAAATAAGTAAATAAATACTGGCTATCACTAGATCTTTATTACTAAAATATTTAATTCAAATATATATAAAAAACTCAACCAATTATTACAATATCCAAATATTATATACTATTATTAATTCTTTTTAATAAATTTTTATTAAACAATAATATGCTCAATTTAACCAAATAATAATAACAAAAATGAATTTAAATTATATTATTAAATTATCCACTGGGGAACTCAAATACAAATTAGGAATTCTCACTGAATATAATTAATATAAATTGTAAGCAAATAGAATATTACTAATCTTTTTCGTTATTATGATATTATTTACTCTGGAGAGAGAAAGACGCGGGTACTTAATATATATTTGACAAGACTGGGTTGCATACCATTAAATTATAAAATAAATTTTACCCAGAGAAATAATATTTTAAATACTATAGTATAATTTTAAATAATACTAGTGTGAGACAAGAAGCCACACTTGCCATCCTTGTCTAATCCTCTACGGAATTCGTTCGACACGTCTACGTACATGGGACGTATGCCGAACAAATTGAACTTATTATCACGAAATAACTCAGTTTCAATTATTTATAAATTCTTTATCGTGATCTACTTTAACAAAGGACCAGCGATAGCCAAGGCAGACAATGATAACACAATTGACTTACCGGCTTTGAGTACAATTTACTTCTGGAATTTTTCAATAATAAATATCTCATAAACTGTATTTTTACTTTATATAAAAAAATACTAATTATCCAAATTAAATAAACTTTAACTATTTGATTATTTTATTACGGCAACTGGGCCAGAACAATTTTACTTAAAAATCGCGGACAACAACACGTCCTACCTTTACAAAATCCCGGTCCTCTCTGCCTATATTCCCGCGTCGGTTTTCCGAGGGATCGGTATCACTCACGTGTCATCCCCTCTAATGACCTCGGACCCGAAATTATCAATTAAAATAAAATACATAAGTTTGTCACACGACCTAAGTTATATTATAATAATAAATTAAATAATGTTTCCTATCTATATGCATAAACATAATTATTATTATCTCTTTCAAATAATAAAATAATAATTACTTTAGTGAACCACGTTGCCAAAGAAAAATATTGATTTTTATCCCCACTATATCGACTTACTCTCCCTTCGGTCGATACTTTTATCTATAATATACGTGCACGTGTGCTACTAACTGAAATGAAAATATCGATTACGTACACATAAATATAAAAATAATACACAATAATATCAATAAATTCATAATTAAATCATTATAAAATAATCCATCGAAATGATATAAATATTTAAATAACAATAACTTGTAATTAATAAATGCGCTTGATTTGAGCTAGAAGGTATTGTTAAATTCACAGCGAGATGGGAAAGCGCGCACAGCGATTCGCGTTTGAATCGCTACGTGACAAACATTGTAACGTAAATATAACATAATATGTACATGACACTGTAAAAGGGTAATTTTAATAAACATGAATAATTAAATTAAGTTAAATTTGAATTTCGTTCCCGCCAATGACCGGCCAACGACCTCGTAAGTTACGAGTAGTATTGCGACTAGTCACCGGGTGTCGCATAGATCACTAAGGCCCGTCCGTTCGTCATTTCCTTAGTCTAAGATAGGGGGAATAGGTTTCCGGAATAGTGAACGGGAGTGAAACGATATAATGGACTGCGGAACGAAAAAGAGAGAGAGAGTTGTCCAGACGACGACAGTGGCAGGACGCAAAAGGATAAACAAGGTAAATATATAAGTCTACGTCCGCTTCACGTGGAACGAGGCGATTGATTAATTAAAATTTAACTGTCTAATTAATTATCAGGACTTTGGGCCGATGATTACAATAATTAGTAGCTATAGAATACTAATGCGTACTGATCATTGACAGATTATTAATTGCTAAAATCCATTGTTAAGCGAGAGAGAGAGTACGGATGAAATTTCGAGCGGCGAAGCTAAGGAAAACCCAGAGAAGCAGGATAGCCCGGACATCGGCTGGAATCTTGAAATTGTTGGAGTTTTCCTCAAAGTAAAATTTATAATTAATTAAGGCCTCTAAATTAATTATTAGAAGGCCGAATTAATTATAAATAAATTACTTAATATTTTTCTGCTGGTTTCGTGAAATTAGATTGGTAGCCCAAGGCCCGTCGACCGGTTCAACCACGCGTCTCGAAATTTCCATCAAGTCTTTTGCCGCGTATTCGCCATCTTGTCGTAACTCTAAATTTATTCTATTCGAGGCCTCTCAGCTGATATAAAATAATTTTCCGCGTAAATTGTCCGATAATTAAATTCAATTAAATTCAATATCAATTATAAAATTATACCAGGCCTGTCGGCCGCGTTAGACAAAATTGTCCGTGTCGTAAAATCGTAATCTCAGGCCTTGCGACGCCAATTCACTGGCCGAATGTTCTAGTCAATTTTTAAACGTAATTCTAGTCGTAAATTTAGTCATAAAATAATTTAAAAATAATGTTAAAATAATTCTAAGTGAAATTATAAAGTCGGAAAATCAGAAGTAAGACGCTAGAAAATTGACGGTAAAATTGTGTCGAGTGGAATTTAAGAATGGATTATTTTGTCAGTAAATTGAATTGAATATTGAAATACGTGGTAAGAATATTTATCAGAAATTTTGAGTAAATTAAATATATAAATTTTGGAAGTAAATGTTAATGAAATTTATCAGTGAAAAATTAATTAATTAATAATTAAATTAAAACCAAAATTAATTAATTAATAAATATAAAATGAATCAAATAAATCAGTGGAAATTAATAAGAATGAAATAATGGTGAAAAATTTATATTGGAACTTTTATTAGTGAAATTTTTATATTGAAAAGTCAAGTTTAATAATTGAGTAAAAGAAAGTGATGTCACAAAGTTAAATAAAGTAAAGTAGAGTCAGTAAATTTTAAGTAAAGAAAAACTGTGTCTGTGATTTAGGTCCGGTGGACATGTTAAGTTTATTTTAAATAATTATACATCCAGGGGATGTTTTTTAATTGAAATTAAGGCTTACCGTCCAGGGGACGAGTTAATAAAATAGGTTAAGGTTAATGTCCAGGGGACAATCTTAAGGTTTATCGTCCAGGGGACGAGGTATATTTTAACGTGGGTGTGTGGGTGTGGAACTCCGTCCAGGGGACGAGGAAAATTTAGTTTGTCATAAGAAACCGTCCAGGGGACGAGAAAAATTAGTTTGCCATAAGTAACCGTCCAGGGGACGAGGAAATTTAGTTTGTCATAAGGAAATTAGTTTGTCATAAGAAAATTAGTTTGTCATAAGTATATTAATTTGCCATAAGAAATAAATATTATCACAGGTTAAGGAAATAAAGCAAGGTGCTTAAATTTATTAAAATTTGGATTAACATTATTTCAGCCTACTCTACGATTCCTCTTCTCACTCACAAAATATTACGAACGACCCTGAGTAACAAATTAATTTAAATTAATTAAAATAAAATCCTCCAACATCCGGTTCTGGATAGCCGAGTCCATCTTCCAGTGGCGCCCTAATATTCGACTATAATACTAGGTGCGACCAGGCTTGGCAAGATTAGTCTCTCTGTCATAACACCCAAGTCACTACTGTGACATCACACGAGTGTCACATTAGATGTCAATGTTATGTCAAAAACACATCACAAAATTTTACATCATTTTTAGATCAGAAGAAATGTCAGTTTTACGTCAAGTTTACATGAAATTTATTTGCATACAGGTCACTTATGTGTGACATCAAATTGAAGCCATGTGTTCACTGGGTCACGAATTTTAAAATTATCCAAAAAAATCGAAATTTGAAGTTTAAACATTTTTTCTTCTAGAGCTTCATCTAAAGATAGGGAAACCTAAAGACTAAACCAAAAAAGTAAGTTTGTAATGCGGCACATCTCTATTTGACAAGCAAAAAAATGCACTACATTTCTTACAAACACGCAGTTGGTCGTATTTCTGAAAAATTATGGACATGCAATTCAAATTTTTTTTAAATTTCAACGAGAGAATTAATTTCAGAATTTTTTAAATGAAAAGTCATTTATTCCTCATAGTAAAACAATAAAGATCTACTTTGTCAACGACGTTTAACTTGATAATTTAATATTTTAAGAAAAATTTTTTTTTTCAATAATAATTATGAAATGTTTAAGAAAAATTAAGAAAAAAAGGTTAAATTAATTACATGTTGAACTTTAAACTCAAATAATTCTTAAAGGAGTAGGCTTGAAGAAAAGACATAAGAGACCACTTATTTAGAGCGTTAAATTTCCTTTGAAAATATGTATCTCTCACCCTGACATGTTAATTCCAAAATAAGTTGTAAAATTCCAAAGTTAAGAAATTTTTTTTTCCATGTTATTTAAACGTAAAATAGAAATTTTCGATGAGCGACTTTTCAAAATTGATATTAAGAGCTCCCGTTTTCACAGGCTTTTTTTTCATGACTAGGAAGATATTTCACTGCGGGTTTTGAAAAAAAAAAGATAGTCGATTTTTTTGAACCGGTCTATTGTACATATTGAATAAAAATTCTCACCATAGATGAAATCTTAACTTTAATTTTAAGTATTCACTAAATAAATTTGAAATTTTCTCATTTAATTAGCACGTAAATTTTACTTTTTTTTTTCAATTATCTATAGCTTCGCGGCATTTCAAGATATTCAATCCACCATAGTTGGATATCACAGAGGAATCTTTCATCTTTACAAGTGCTTGGAGATAATTTTACAACAAAATTGTTCGGAACTTTTTTTGTAGAGAATTTGATTTCCTACAAAAAAAGTCATGTAACCATTACCGTAGAGCTAGTAGTTTTCGAGATCAATTCAATTAAACATCTCAAAATTCGAAAAATCGATTTTTTATCCAAGATTTTATTACTGTTTACCAAAATCATTGCTAAAAATATATATAATGTATAAAAATAAAATATAAAAATACATATTATACATTTTTGTGTAACTATAAAAAGTATGAAACAATTATTTTTGTATTGAAAGAGGTAGTTATTACAAAAGCTTCCGATAGTTAAACAAAGGCATTTAGGTTAAGTGAAGAATAGATGGAGTAAATGTAAAAGGAGACAGTATCGTATTATATGATATATTTTCGATGATATATTAACCAGGATATATTATGTATTTCTTCGGCCATAACTTTATAAAGAAGTACTAAAATCTTAAATAAAACAGCGATTTTGCAAATTTTGGGATGTTTAATTGAATTTATCTCGAAAACTACTAGCTCTACGGTAATGGCTTACACAACTTCGTTTGAAGGAAATCAAATCCCCTACAAAAAAAGTTCTGTACAATTTTGTTGTAAAGTTAGTGGTTCGCGAGTAAAATAAAAAAAAACATGAAATTCGATAGAAAATTGGCTTTAAGATTTATTAGCAGTGAGGCCGGTTACAAAACATAAATTATCTACAAGCCCTTTAGAGATGAAAGATTCCTCAGTGATTTCCAACTATGGTTGATCAAATATCTTTAAATGCCGTGAAGCTATAGGTAATTGAAAAAAACAAAAGAAAGACGTGTGGCACTCGGGGATTGCCGCGATAAAGCTATTGCATAGCAATTTTTATCAACTCATGCAATTATAATTATTTATTTATTTTTTATTCATGCAGTATTTTTGTTTCTTTGATATTAATTCAAGTTACACTTTTTGAGCGTGGTGACCGATAAGAAAACAAATTTTTTCCTTTTATTGAATAAATGAGAAGTTAATATCGATTAAAATATTTTCATTATCGTACAATACATATAGGTTATTCAGGAATTTTAATCATTGAAACTATAGGTTTATGGTAACTGAAATAAGAAACATAAGATTGAGACTTGATATCCGGTAAATATCTGGAAAATAGCGCATCAATTGTGGTCCCATATTTTGTTATGGATTCTTGTGGATCGTTATTCCTTTTTGAAATACAATTTTTCCGAAAGAAAAGTTGTCAACCGCTCTGATTTATTATCAGCGAAGTTGATCTATCGATATTTCAATCTTTGAGCTGAAAGGGTGTACCTCAAGACATAAGCCCTTTTAGCTTTTGAAAAGTAGTGCCTAAAGCTAAAAGGGCGCATAAAAAAAAATTCATGTTTCAATTCAAAATACTGACAAATAGTTTCATAAAACAAGTTAGATGAAAAAAACAGTCTCCTACACTTTTTTTTTACAATTTATTAAAGATAAAATTATTTAAAAAAATCTGGGCGTCGGTTGACCTTGCGGGCCAGCCCCAAAACTTCCCGCTGTTTTCAACCTCAAAGAGCTCGAAAACATTAGTATAGAAATATGTTCGAGCTCGAAAATGCTATCACATGCCATTGTTTTTTTACGATCTTTTCAATCTCTAACAAGTTACCTGTTATGCTGAAGTTTGAAAATTTAAGAATCGAAAATCATTAATGAAGCGGTTTTTAAAATTTAATTCTTGATTATGTTCAATAAAATAAGTGTATTGAGACAGAAATCAATGTCAGGGATCAAAATCAAGATTTAAATCAGTTTTGACTCATGTAAGAAACAACAAAATTTTTTTGTAGGTTATATTATGATTTATCCGGAGAAAATAACATTTTAACTTTTCCACGCCGATATCTTTCGAACTAATTAATCAATTTTGACGTCTGAGGTGGCAATCAGCGCGTTTCATTGAATTCTTGAGCTGATAAAAATTTAAAATCGATCGCGTCAGTCGTTTCGAAAAAATTGAGAAAGAACCGTTTTTCACCATTTCTTTCTTCAACGATATCTCGCGAACGAATGAATGAATTTTGATGGTTGAGGCAGTAATCGACGTATTTTATTGAGTTCTAGAACTGTTCCGATTTTGGAATTGTTTGGTTAAGTTATTGCAGAGATATTTGCAAATAACTGTTTTTTACCATTTCTTTCTCCCGCGATATCTCTCGAAGAAACCAACCGATTGAGATAGCTAAGGTGGCAATCGACGCGTTTTATTAAATTCTAGAGCTGATTAGATTTTGAAGTCGATCGTTCGAGGCGTTTCTGAGAAATCACTAAAAAACTAAAAAAAAAATTTTTTTTTTCGTAATTCGCGAATATTTTCGAGTCTATTCAATCAAATGATCTGAAATTTTTAGAAAAGTTGATGGCCAACAAGCTCTTTCGATTGCCACCTCAACCATCCAACACACACACACTCACACATACACACACTCGGACATCATTCTGAAAATAGTCAGAATAGCTTCCAAGGATCTCAAAACGTCGACATCTGATGAAAGCTCGATTTTCGAAAATCGGGGTGAAAACAATAACTTCCCGAAATTTTTGAAAATCGTCGATTTTCTTAGCGGGAAGTTAAAAAAAAAGAAATCCAATCTATTTAATAATAAGGAAATAATTATTTTTCTACACAGTAAAAAAGAATTTCTTGCCACAAGAAATATTTTGTATTATGAATTGAAGACAAAAATTTTTCTTGGCTCAAGAATTTTTTTTCTCGCCTAAAAAATTTTTTTCTTGTTTGAAGAAAATTTTTTCTCACTCCAAGAAAATTTTTGATTTCACTTTATAATACAAAAAATTTCTTGGGTCAAGTAAAAATTTTTTTAGATCAAGAAAAAATTTTTTGCCCCAAGAAATCCTTTTTTTCTGTGTAGACATATTTTTAACTTTAATATTGAAAGAAAGTATTAGTTGGAATATACCTTTATGACTGCAGCATTTTTTTTTTTTTTCATTTTTAGACTTCGGCTAAGCTTTTTAATGAATTTTTCAGAAAAAAAATTTATACGCCCTTTTAGCTTTTGGTCACAAAATTTTCGAATTACTAAAGCTAAAAGGGCACATAATTAAAGACATACACCTTTTTAGTTTTAGGAAAACAATGTTGGATTTTCAAGCGTAAAAAATGTTTACTAATCAATTGGCGATGAAAAAAAAATGTATGCGCCCTTTTACTTTTTGGCATGGGATATACTTTTTCACAAACAGCTGCTCACGTATTCGTCTGATTTCGGAGCAGCTCGTCTCGACCCGTGCGAGTTTCGTACAGTCGTACCATATACATACACGTTAAGCGAACGCTCGGCCAAGCTACATGGTAGGCGGAGTAGGGAGTGTTAGGTTTTATTTTTGTTATGGAATTTCTTGATTCGGTCGCCGCGCTCAAAGCCCGCAATAAATGCTATGCAATAGCTTAAAAAAAAAAAAAAACAAAAAAAAAATTTGTGTTAATTTAAATGGGAATATTTCAAATTCATTTAGCGAGTACTTAAAATTGAAATTAAAAGCTCATCTTTGGTGTGAATTTTTTTTTCAATGTGTACAATTATATTTTGACATAGGACTTAAAAAAAAAATAGTCATCCCAAACGAAGCACCTTAGTCTATACATGATCATATATGATCTTATGTGGGCTGTATACCAATTAAAAACTTTTTATGTATCTTCATATATGGCCATATATGATCATATATGCTCTTACCTGGACTAAATACCGGTTAACATTTTTTTCTATTTTTCATACCCTTTATTTTTCATACACGTGAAAATTTTTCATTTTAGTTAAGACTATAAAAAAATTTTTTTTTTTTTAAATTGTACTTAGGATATTTTTGTAGGAAATTAAATTCTATATATATAAAAAAAGTGATAAAGCATTATGCACTCGACACGAATTGTGAAAAAGTTACGGGTCTTCAAAGATCTACAAAAATTTAGTTTCCTCAATGTAAATTTTTTTTTTTTATTACTTTTTATTTTTATTCTGTCAAAAAATGAAGTTCACTTTTCGTTGACATTCAAAGCCCTGTAACTTTTTTCTCATTCACTTGACGCATATATGATTTAAGATACTTTTTGTAAGGAATTTAATTTTCTATGAGAACGAGCTCGTCGAAATTTTGAAAATATATTTATTGATAGAATAAAAATGAAAAATAATAAAAAAAAAAAAATTTACATTGAGGAAACTAAATTTTTAATGATCTTTGAAGCCTGAAACTTTTTCCCAGTTCGTTTGATGTACATAATGCTTTGGATTTTTTTTGTAGAGAATTTAATTTCCTACAAAATTATCTTGAGTGGAATTTAAAAAACAATTTTTTTCACAGTCTTAATAACGATAAAATAATATGAAAAATTTTCACGCGCATTTCAAATAGGAAAGGGGTCCCCCTTTCTTGATAACTCAATTTTAAAAATATCTGACTGAAATTTGATGAGGATTTTTTTCATAATATAAAGTATCTTTAGAGTTTAGAAGACAGTAAAAAAAAATATATATTTTTTTGGACACCTTAATAAACATACATGAATCATATATGATCGCATATGAATCATATATGATATTATATGGCCATGTTAAATTATATATAGTCTGATATGAATTTTTTTCTCAGGATGTTTCTAGTACATTAGATCACTTTTTATAACAAATCAAAATTTCCTTATTTTTTTTCGCAGTTGAAAATTTTATTCAAATGATTATACAAGGGAACCCTGATTAGAATTTGAAGAGGAAATCCTGGAGAGGACACGGCAACCCTGATAAAGGATTCATAACTCATTAGCGTTACATCAATATCAATTCCTTGTCAGAAAATCCTGATCTGGTTCTTTTTTCAAATAAGTTTGACTTTATCAAGACTAGAATTTTTTCCTGATTTGCCTAAAGTACCATCAGGACATTGTCAGGGTAAAATAAGGTTTGCCTCATTAGTGCAAACCTGACAAGTCCCTTATCAGGACCTCATAAGATTATCCTTATTCAAAAAAAAGTAATTTGCCATCGGGTCGACCTGACAACTTCATTGTCAGAACCTTATCAGGATATCTTTATTCAAAAAAAAGTTTTCCAATCCCTTTAAATATTTTATTTACAGGCTAAAAATTAAACAAATTACAAAAGAATACAAATTACAATAGAATCCGCTGTCAACTTCGGACATTTCCGCTAGCGGTAATTTCCCTCCTCAGTCATGTCCTCTTGAGCTCTGGTGACCAGCAAACGAGTACCTATCTTACAGCTACTTGTACCAACTTAAGCTAACTTAATTCCTAATTAACTTACTACTATTATGACTAGGACTAATTTTGCGAGTCTCGGATCTTTCTCGTACCACGCTGCCAACTGAACGAATTAATTACTTAAAGCGACGCGGAAAAGTCATTCAAAAGTCGGGATCGGCCAAGTCAAAATACGATAGCTGTCACAATAAATATAACTTTACATTATTAAAACAATAATGTAGGAATAATAATAAAAATTACAGATTAACAAGTAAAGTGACCACGTGTCGGCGTCGAATTCTGTAGTGCAATTTTTAAATGTCACAATATATAAATATATATATATATGTACTAGCAGCCACCCGCCCGCTTCGCTGGGCACACTATTAATTTTAATCTTTATTAAAGTAGCCGCAATTCCTGAAGAAGCAACAGCAATAGCAATACTTTTTTCACTTCTAATTTTCGCAAGCAACAAATTAATCAAGAATGTTTTTCCTGTTCCACCAGGAGCATCAAGGAAGAACAATCGTCCAGAATCAGAATCGACACTATTCAATATAGATTCATATGCTTCTTTCTGTTCTTTATTCAGTATCGAAACACTTTTTATCACTTCTTCGGTTAACTTATCAGTGTCATAAGCTAATTCATTTAAATATTGTTGATTAATAATACCAGATTCTTGTTCTCGAGATGGTGAAGTGAGACCAAATTGTAAAAGAGTCTTACCTGACATAGCAATGACCATATCTTCAAGATTAATCAAACATTGATTGTAAACAATATCAACATCTAACTCAGAGTTTTCGCGATTCCTACTCATTCGTCTTTTAATATCGTCCGTGAAATTATCTCGATATTTATCCCATAATTTAATCGGATCTCCAACTTGGCAAAAAACTAACATATAAAATAATACTGTAGATGATTTATAGAATATTAGTATTTAATATCTTTCTACTTTTATTCTAATGATTCCTCTGAATTTAATTTACAACTGAATTTGTTATTACAATTTATTCATTTTGACAGTTATTATGACAACGGTTACCATGGTAACCACCTTGATAACCATAGTAACAGTAACCATGGCAACGGTAACCATGGCAATGGTAACCATGGCAACGTTAACCATGGCAATGGTAACCATGGCAGCGGTTACCATGGCAACGTTGGTGGGAGGGGGTAGCATACGTGATGGTTATCGAAAAATCCATTTTGGCTAGGAATTGCGCAAAATCCCTTCTTATCTCTCATCTACAGTGAAAAAGGAGTACCTATGCCAAATTTTAAATGAATCGGTCAAATAGTTTCGGAGATCTAGTGATAAGTCAGTGGTATTTCGCTTATATGTATATAGATATGTATATGTATATATATTAGGGTGGCAATTTTTTTTCGACTTTTTTTTTTTTTCGAAGCTCACACGAAAAATTGTTAATTTGAAGTATTTTAAGCCTCCTATTAAAGTTTCAACTCAATAAAAAATTTTTTAGAGGTCGCTCAAGAATTTTTTAAATTTCTAAAATCATCGAAATTCAATTTTTTTTTTTTTAAATCTTTACTTTCTCACCAGCTCAAATATTTCTAAGTAGGTCGTAGATAGACATACTAAAATTTGAAGTCAAAATATTAATATTTACAGGTCGCTCAATATTTTTGAAAATAAATTTATCAAATTTTTGTATTGTTTTGAGCGACCTCTAAATATTAATATTAAGACTTGATCTTGTTACAACATTTATTTTATAGTATAATAAAGAAGTTTTGACACTGAGCATTATTGAAATTAAAAAATATGATAGAAAAAACTTCATACTCACAATTACTTTTAACCAATGAGAATTTTTTTTTTTCTAAACAACTTTTTGTTTATATTTCCAGTTAATCTTATAGCCAGTAAATAGAATATGTTTTAAATGTTCATAATTTATTTTATGCCGCCAAAAATTTCGTAGGTTTCTTTATTTGCTATTGGGGCGCTAGTGATGTTTTTGAATCATCGATAGAGTAGTTTACTGTGACATTGTAATATCACATCAAAGCAGTTCAAAACAGCATATCATATGTTTACATTTTTGTTATCAAAAGTAACGATACAATTAATTTAAAACTGATTTCATTAAATTTTATTAAGATCAGTGCAAATTTTATCGATTGCAATTATCAAAAAATTTAATTCGAGGTAAATATTTTATTTTTATTATTTACGATTTCAATTGGATTCATGTCCGACATGTAACCTAGAAAATTTTTCTTAAAGAAATAAAGTGTAGTAATTATGATAATTAATTACAGCAATAAGCCAAAAAAGTACACTAGAAGAATTAAAAAAGTATCTACATCGGGAGAGTGGTTAGTAGGAAATTATGTCAATGAATTTAACGGATCGAAATTGCCAACAAAACGGGAAGTTTTGAGTTTTTTTCTTTATCAGCATTTTGTCAATAAAAATACTATTTCTGTCAGCGCTGATTTAACAACTGAAGCTGTAATCGATGTTTGGCAATCAAATCAAATGTCACATCAGCAGGATGTCCACATTAAGAAACAAATAAAAAGTTTACATATAAAGTGGCAAAAGTTAAAAAAGAACCGTCTGCGAAATACCAAAACTCAAAACGATAACGAGATTGAATTTATGAAAATGCTGGAAAAACTTTTTAATATCGAATGTCAAGCTGCTGTAAATAAGTTAAAACCCAAAACCCGTGAAGTATTACCACCATCTCAACAATCTCAATCTTCAAGTGGAAATAGTAATGCTCCATTATCGTCTCAGAAGAGTACTTTGTCAAGTATGTCTAGTTCATCAGATGATTTTTGTCCGCCTTCACAATCAAAAAAACTAAAACTAGAACCTAAAATCGATATCTCTCATCCGAGATTATCGGCCACGTTAGATCGTACTCAAACTACTAATCGTAATGCAGTATTATTAGTAAGTGCAGCTGCGGCATCTTTGGGCCATGACGTAAAACAGATTAAAATTAATCGAGAAACTATCCGTCAAACCCGAAACTCGCATCGAATTCAAAAAGCAAAAGAAATTAAAAATGATTTTAAGCCAAATATTCCTCTTACTGTTCACTGGGATTCAAAATTCATCACAAATGGTTCATCAATCGAGTCGTCTGATAGATTAGCAGTAATAGTTTCAGGGGTTGGAGTCACAAAGATATTAGGAATTCCAAAAATTGAAAGCTCTACGGGAATTGACCAAGCGAATGCTGTCCATGATTTGATAGTTCAATGGAACCTCGTTAACAATATAAAATCTATGGGTTTTGATACTACGCCTAGCAATTCTGGTCATTTGTTGGGAGCTTGCGCTATCTTGGAAAAAAAAATGAAAAAAAGTTTACTGGGCCTTGCGTGTAGACATCATGTAATGGAATTAATTTTGTCTGCTGTATTTCCAGTACTTTTAGAACCAGTTACTTCTGGACCTACCATAAAACTATTTGAACGTTTTAAAAGGGATTGGAAAAATCTCCAACACAATAGTTTTAAGTGTAAAATTGAAAAAAATCAGATTAGCATTAGAGATTTTATTTATGATTAACTATCTCAAAATCATCCTAGGGATGATTATAAAGAATTATTGAACCTTTCGTTGCTTTATATTGGAGAAAATGAAAACAAAAACATCAAAATTAATGTACCTGGCGCATATCACAGAGCAAGATGGATGGCAAAAACTATATATTGTTTAAAAATATATCTATTCCGTGAGCAATTTAAATTATGATCTAAAGAGCTTCAAAATTTAGAAATATTCAATGATTTTGTTGTGGAAGTCTATTTAAAAGCTTGGTTTTGCTGTCCGAACCCTATTACAGCTCCCAAAAATGATTTACAACTACTTAAAACTATTTTACTTTATAAGAATAAAAATAAAGTTGTAGGTTCTGCGGCTTTGAAAACCTTCTCACGTCATTTATGGTATCTAAATGAATATTTGGTAGAACTTGCTTTTTTCGACGACGAATTATCAATCGCAACAAAATCTCTAATGGTATCTGCATTGAAACATCGGAAAGGAAAAACAACGGCGAAACGAGTAAACATTAATGAATCTGATATTATGAGTAAAGAAATTCCGGATTTTGTCACGCAGAACACTAAGTACTTTTTTGACACCTTAGGCATAAACAGAGAATTTTTAAATATTGATCCTAGTAAATGGGAAACCAACGAACATTACATGTATGGTTTGAATATTGCCAAAAATTTAAAAGTCGTTAATGATTGTGCCGAAAGGGGTATCGCTCTTATACAATCATTCAATCAGTGTATTACTCATGATGAAGCACAGAAACAATACCTGCTGCAAGCTGTCGAAGATCATCGAGTTAATGTTCCGAATTCAAATAAATCAACTGTACTTAAATACCTTGATCCAAAAAATTAAATAAGTAAAATATTCGTGTTAAAGCCATGCTTATGAATTATCACGAAAAACTTTCTTTACTCCGAGCTGAAATTAAAACTGAGCTACATATAAAAAGTTATGTAACAAAACAAAAGAAAAAACTCACAATAAATTCAATCTACTCTTTACCTTACTGTGCATAATTTTTTTCTTGAGTCTAAATTTTTTTCTTTAATGATTTTGATACTATAATTTATAAATAAAATGATTTCAAACACAGAAAAACGAAATAATTATCAAAATACTCTAATTATGGTTGCCACATTACTGTGAGACTTCGATATGTCTGGAAATTCCAAAAATATTTGAAAAGTCAGGAACTTTGATTTCGATAAATTTATGGCCACTATGTCTCATTGAGAATAATCACTCTTTCCTATCATATTTTTTAATTTCAATAATTCTCAGTGTCAAAACTTCTTTATTATACTATAAAATAAATGTTGTAACAAGATCAAGTCTTAATATTAATATTTAAAGGTCGCTCAAAACAATACAAAAATTCGATAAATTTATTTTCAAAAATATTGAGCGACCTGTAAATATTAATATTTTGACTTCAAATTTTAGTATGTCTATCTACAACCTACTTAGAAATATTTGAGCTGGTGAGAAAGTAAAGATTTAAAAAAAAAAAATTGAATTTCGATGATTTTAGAAATTTAAAAAATTCTTGAGCGACCTCTAAAAAATTTTTTATTGAGTTGAAACTTTAATAGGAGGCTTAAAATACTTCAAATTAACAATTTTTCGTGTGAGCTTCGAAATAAAAAAAAAGTCGAAAAAAAATTGCCACCCTAATATATATAGCATAATGTGACATTTTTAATATTAATGTTATTAAATATTTAACGTGTCAATTATCAATCAAACCTATCTCTCTCTCTCTCTCTCTCTCTCTCTCTCTCTCTCTCTCTCTCTCTCTATATATATATATATATATATATATATATATATATATATATATATATATTGTGACGTTATTTTTCGTATGGGGGTCAAATCAAAGTGAACGTCACAAGCACCAACTGATTTTTACTGTATTTACGAGCGTGGTAGCTCAAGACTTAGAATTTAGCGTACAGGTATTAACGATTTTTATACAAATTTTTGATTTAAGTTATAGTTTAAGAATTAAATATGGAGTAACGTTTAGCTACAGTTATGGGTTTTGTTAAGAAAAATTATAGCAAAGACTTAGAATCAGAATGATGGGAATTTAGTATGGAATATTGTTTGAGATTTAAAGTTTGAGATAATGATAAAGTTTGAGTTTTAGTTTACAGTTTTGGAATTTTGAGTATGTGGAGAAGTCAGTGTTACCGTGGAGCGGGACTTGAATTAGTCACCCGGTATCATCTGATGATAGAACCTAGTTCTATCCCTATGAGACTTCTTGGTAGATTGCAGAGGTCTAGCTGAAATGCTAGCGCTCCAGTATAAAAGGAATCTGATGGATGCAGATTGGGATCAGTTTTGAGTTTTGGTTTGGCAGGCCTCAACAGTAATATTGTGACCGTTGCTGTTGTGGAAGCCGTTTGGTCATTTTTAATTGCTTTTGTCTGACAGGCCTCAGAGGACAAGTCATGACCACTTGTACCGCTGAGGAAGTCATAGGTCACTTAGTTTTAAGTTTTATGATCCCAGCTGAAGTCGGTTCCAGGAGAGCAACTACCAAGGATATCCATACTCAAAGTCAGGTTTAGGGAGTACGTTTGGTGAGGTATAAGCCTCCAGTTATCGATATGGTAGAGTTTGGGAATTGATTTATGGATTTAGAATATAGAGGTCAGTTATAAATAATGATAAGATTTAGTTTCGGATTTTTGGATTGAAAAAAAAAGGGGAGTCGAAGGGAGACCTTCGAAGAGTACGGACGTGAGCATTCAGCTCTGGTCGCTCGAAGCGAGCAGACGTGTCCAGAAATGGCGTTACAGTTCATGGCATTGCGGAAAGCTACAGATTAAGAGTATTGTTACAGAAGTATTATTTTAAACAGTGTAAGACGTTACTCGATATTTCATTCATCCGTAATCAGGTATGAAATAATTATTATAATTATCTATAATTAATTGAGTTCGAGTCAGAGTCTTGAGATATGATGCTACTGTTTTAATTAAAGAAAATATTTAAGAACTGAGAAAATTATGGGGATATTGTTACAGTTTAGAGTCATGTTCACGATTTATTGTTAATATTATTTTATAAAATAATTATACGAAATATGTTTAATTATTAAACCAATTGCCGTCTAATTGACGTCAATACTAGACACATGTACGTTAGTTTTACTAGTTTTGTGGAAGAGAATGTTCTAGAATATCGTTTTTATAATTTATTGTTCTAGGTTACTGAATATTAGTTAATTGTGGATTAGCTCTAGTAATTAATTAATTTATTTTTACTGTATCGATAAATATCCTTTAGATGCCAATTTACCTGTTTGTCAGGATTGATTTCATTATTATTAGATTCAGTATTTTGTTATAAAGAAGAATTGTTTGTACGAAGCTACAGTATTTTGTTAATTGTTAAATGGAGGTTTTAGATTATTTGTTGTTTAATAAAAATTGCAAATTCACTGATAATCTACATGAATTTGGAATGATGTAACCCGGACCACTCCCTCTCTCCATAAACCTACACACTGAGTGACACCATGGCATACCGTAACTCTGTTTTTAGTTTTCCAGTCTCTGTTTTTGTTTTGCTTATAAGTTCTGAGCATTTTGTTAAGCTTTAGTTTTCATTTAGTTGCGTGGTTTTGGTGATAATTCCACAGATCAGAAATTATCCGGTTTTTATTTATGCGTGGTTTTGAGATAGTTCCACAGATCAAAAATTTTATCTAATTCTTAAGATTTACTGGTTTGGTGATTCCAGTGATAAAAATTACCTGGCGCCCTGATAGTATTGAGACTGGAGGCTAAGGATAGAGAACGAAGTTTGTAGCGCGGAATTAATAATTTAATTTTTGTCGTTATAATATATATATTTATATATGTGTATGTAATGAGTTACTAAATAAAAATGGATTAATAACGTGACACTTTTTTTTAAAGCACTTCGTTCGATACATAAGAAAAAAAAATTTTTGGTATAAAAATGTACGATTATGATTCAAGATGTGAAAAAATATCGTAATGTATATATCCAAAAATGATCTGAAAAAATTAATTTGTATACATATATATATATAAGTTCATGCATCCTGCTAAAATTAGAAAAAATTCGTAACATAATTGCGGACAACCAAATAAAACTTACGAAAATTTACACAATTTTTCAATATTATTTTTTACTGACTGTCGCTCTTCTTCAGCAGCTCTCTTACATCTTTCTTGAGCAGCTTTTTCAATAGCAGGACCAACTTCTCTTTCATACCTTTTAAAAAGTTTGGGTAAAATTAAAGACATATTAGCACAAGCTAATATTTTGTGCTGTCCAGAACCACCGTAGCTAGCATGTATAGTACCTGTAATAAATATTTAAAGATAAGAATTTTACTTAAAAGCAATAAAATATAATTAATTTTTAATTTTTAATGAACTACTTATAACAAATGTTAATTTTTTTAGCTTAACCAAATACCACAACCGTGGTGATATCAGAATGTTCCGATTTATGATTATTATTGTTACGTCCAAGCCTGCTCGTCCGACGTCTGACTATTTTTAAATACTAATTATTGAGAGACCGATTTGAGACCTAATTAATTAATTAAGATGCATATTGATAATTTAACAAAGGACATGATTAATAAGTCACCCTATATTATAGAACATAATTTAATATACTAATATAACATAATATAATAATATAAAACAATAGAATATAAAATAGTATAATATTATTTAGAATATTTAAAACATATTGATAAAGTTATTTTTCTCTAAATATTTGTTACGTAAAAATAAACGCTGACACCTCAAGTAAATCCTCGAGACGTGCAGTTGCACAAACATCTATTTTGTACTAAGATAACTTTTGTTCATAGATAAGTGACCCATTTGTCAATAACAAAAACGGAGAAAGCGTGTGAACGGAGAATGGATCATTCGAGAATATTGCTTATCTTGATCCATCCCTCTATGTCGAACGATGCGCGGGCATGATGCCCAAGCGCCTCGTATTGATAAGAGACTTACTCTAGTGTTTCTCGATCTAGAGAGATCAGTCTGAAATATAGAATCATCGAAAGCAGTCAGGCTTAATATTATATACTCAACTTCTTTCTCACATTTTTGAAGTTATTGTTAGTAGTACTTTAACAACTTTAGAAATTGATTCAATTGTACATTTGCACATCATTCAAAATTATTCTCTTACAATTGAATTGATCGGATTGAGATATAAAATAATATATAATCAAGCAACCAGTTATTTCAACCACCAAATGGTGGCTGTTCAACCCATACTTAATACGCCAGCGCCAAAACATCAACCACGACGTAACATTATTAACAGCATGTAACTTTCCTGTTGACACTAATGTTTATGAATCACATTTTGTACAATTTAATTTTAGGGTAGAATGTAATCCTAAACGTGTTTCGTCATAAGTATTATCAAGAGAGATAACCTTTTGACATTGAAAACATCTTACGTTTTTGCCTAATTCGTTTAAGTCCTCAAGCCGAGGACCGTCAATTAGGCTAGATTCAACTATTTCACCACTGCTTTTTACTGCTTTTTTCATTTGTAAACAATTATGGATTTCCACTTCTTATTCAGTACTTTTTTCTTGATGAATCTTCCCTTACACCATAATTGATTTCCCATTCTTAGTTTTTTTATTTAAATAACTACCAAAATAATTTTATCGAATGTTTACATTTAGATTATATATATAAACTATAAGTGAGTTTTTGCTTTGACGAACGTTAAGTAATGAATTAAAAATTCCAAAACTAAATGAAAACAGCCAGAACAACATTGATTATTGGCTTGGGGTAGGAGTATAAGGTTAATAAAATCCAGCAAATTTACCTTCAACCGGGTATTAATTTGAATAAATAAAAAAAATGACGTGTGGCACTCGGAGACTGCCGCGGTAAAGCTATTGCACAGCATTTTGTATCAACTTATGCAATTATAATTATTTATTTATTTTATATATGCAGTATTTCTTTTTCTTTGATATTAATTCAAGTTACACTTTTTGAGCTTGGTGACCGATAAGAAAACAAATTTTTCTTTTATTAAATAAATAAAAAGTTAACATCGTTTAAAATATTTTTATTATTTTACAATACATGTGGGTTTTATTATCTTACAGTAGCTGTTGGTTATTCAAGAATATTTATCATTGAAACTTCATTACTGCACAATTTTCGTCTTTTTCTGTAAAAAAAATGATGAAATCGTTAAATTAAATAATATTGAAGCATATATCACAATTTGTTTTTAAATAAATAAATAAAAAATATTATTGTTAAATCAAATTACATATCCATGTAAGATTTTTCTGCATTATGTTGACGAAATTTCCTTTGACGTTCAGCATTTGATTTTGTTACTGTTTTTATTATTTCTTCATTTTTCTTCAAATCTTTCTGACGCTGATAATATGCCCTTTGACGTGCATTAGTTTTTTTCTTTTTAGCTCTTTACGCTTTTCTTCTCTATAAAACGAAAATATCTAGGTATAAATAATTAGGCATATATAGTGTAATGACACACCAAAACAAAATTATTCATTTATAAAAAAATAACAATATTAAGAAGTGATTATCGAATTTCGCGCGATTTACATTTATATAGATATAATATCATATATACTTTTTCTGCGCGGCATTCATGTGCATTATCTATACATCAAAAACAAAGGTACTGAATAGTACACGTGCTTGGTTTGATGGTTTCTGTTATAAACATAATGAATTTATATATATATATATATATATATATATATATATATATATATATATATATATATATATATATATATATATATATACATACTGAGAATCTAAATTGAGTATTTAAACTATACGCGTGTGTGTGTTTGTGTGTATAAAAGAGGGCTACTGTTAATATCGCTCATTTTAATATCAAAAATTTAGGTTCTCTTTATAGCAGTATTATATTTTTAATTCAAAATTAATACTGCATTTGTGATAATAATAAAATGTATGTATATAGAGTACTCACTCATTTTCTTTCACTATTTTTTCGTGACTTTCTTCATTAATAATAAATGCACTTTGTTCATTCATATTCAAAACACTTTATACACAAATTTTACAAGTACAGCTGTTCACTATTGTACATAAATACCTATACACCTATATACTTTCTCATAAACAGTTGCTTATGTATTCGTCCGATTTCGGAGCAGCTCGTCTCGATTCGTGCGAGTTTCGTAGAGTCGTACAATACATCTAATCGCACGCACACAACGCCGTGTCGAAGACTGCCGAACTGAAACGACGTTAGACGATGCACGGCCTTCAAGCCACACCTCCGTGCCCGTCGGAGTGGGGAGCGTGAGGTTTTTTCGTTACGGAATTTCTGGATTCGGTCCCCGCGCTCAAGGCCCGCGATAGAAGCTATGCAATAGCTTAAAAGTGATAAACAAATGGAATTAAAAATATAAAAAAATCATATGGAGTTGTCTAATAATCACTCTATAAAATCGTTTTGAATCATAAAAGCCATGACTTCATTAGTTTAAAAGATATAATTATTTAAAAATTCAAGTAATGCATTTTTTTTATAAACAAATGCTTATAAAAATTAAACGATAATAGATATCGAGCAGGTAAAAAGTTTATTATATAAATCAATAAATTGTCTGAAAGATCGATTTGAATGTCTGAGACCGTATTATCAATGGTCTAATAGTTATAACAATTTATAAGTTGATAAAATAGTTGACCACTTCAACTCTAATAGAGTAAAGTATTTTAAAATTCAATAAAGAAATAGAGAAAAATTTTTTTTACAACTTTAATACACATGGCTGTATTTGTAATTTTTTAAAGCTACGGAAAAAAATGTAATGAAAATCGAAATTTGTTTATAACAAGTTGTTGATAAAATAAACAATGAAAATTTCAAAAAAAAAAAAAAATTGTTTCATGATTATATTGAGAATTGTAAATAATGATTTAAAAAAAAAAATGATTTCTCAATAAATAATTTAAATAGGGGATAAATGAAAAAAAAAACACTTATGAACAATTAAAAAATTTTTATGAGATAAATTTTTTTTTTTAATCATTCTTTTACTAATGCAACAGAATGACGAAAAAAAATTTTTAAACAATTTATGTTAAAAATTTATTAGCAAAGCTACTAAACGCAATATATTAATGTAAAAACAATCAAAATTGAAGATTTAGGAAAAAAAAAATTTTTTTTATAACATTAGCCGGATATTTCAATTTTTGATAACTTTGAAAAATCAATATAATCAAATGAAAAAACTTTTATAAACTATTACAACGAAATCTTGTTCATTATTTATACAACAAGAGCTCCCAAAAGAAGAAAAATTTATAAACACATTTTTTAAACATTTTTAAGAAATTTTTTAAAAACTCAATTTATTTAAAATTTGTTAATTAACAATTAAATAAACAAAAATCAAGCTGGAATTCTGAATCCAATGCACCAATCGCCATATTTCTAAGAGTGGTTTAACGATTTTTCTCAGAAAACTCACTTCTCGACTAGACTATTATATTAATGACAAAAAATTAAGTTTGTATGAAATTCATAAATTGAATTGAAATTATCTGATTATCTTATCAAAAACTCTCAAAATCAGTACACATAAAAGTTTGAAGATAAATATCTCTTAAACGCTTAATTTAATCGCCAAAACATCTGATACCATTTTTATAGAGTAGTTAATTTCCTACAAAAATTGGTATTGCGCATTTTATAATAGTCTTTTATCATCGAGTTATAAAATTCATAAACGATAATAAAATTTGTCTCCAAATGATCAAACCTAAATCGTCAATATCATTAGAATGGTGGGGTATACGGAAAAAATATAAGATACTAGAAAGAGCATACAATATTCTATAAAAATCTTCTCGAACATTTTTTTGTCCAATCAATTAATGATGAGGTATGAATTTTTTTCTATTGAACTGAGAAAAGAATAAAATACTGCGATGCGGAGGATCTTCCTATTAAAATTAAGAGCTCATATTTGGCGAGAATTTTTTTAAGGTGTCTAGCAACCTATTTTTCTATGGCATATGTAAAATAAAAGTAGTTGATTTTTTTGACCCTCCCTAATATATATAAATATACATACATATATAAATTTTTCAACGAGTCGTAATTTTAAACCCTACTCAACCAATTCTGATAGGTAATGACAAAATTCCTTGAAAAATCGACCATGAGGACAAATACAATAGTTAGATTTGAGAAAAATGTACCTAAAAAAATAGTTGGTTTTTTTGGGTCACCCTAATGTATTCCATACACGGAAACAACAATATAGTAATGGTAAATCTTTGGCATAGTGCTGCGTACTTTCTACAAACGAAAAATTTCAGACAGTACTGTATGCTATCTAGACTGTATCCGCTACTGTCCAGGATAGTACTCAACACTACAACTATGTATGGCCATACGTGGGCTATGTGCAGCCATACATGGCCATATATGTCGCATTAATCACGAGCATACATGGTCATATATAGTCATGCATGATTATGGATGGCCATATATGGCCATACATGGACTACATACCGCCATGTATGTTTAATTAATCGCAAACATGCGTGATCATTTATAGTCATACATAGCCATTTTTGGCAATTATGTACCCATACATGGATTATATACGCTCGTATATGGCCATATATGTTTAATCAATCACGGGCATACAGGGTCATACATACTCATACAAAACCATGAATGGCCATGTATGACCATACATGGACTACATACATCTATGTACGACCAGATATGTTTAATTAATCACGTAAATACATATTCATACATAGTCATACAATCATGGTCATATATGCTCCATGTATATGGCCATATATGTTTCATATGAACTATATAAGGCCATACATGGCTATATATGTTTCATTTTTCACGGGTTATTGAGACAAAAATTATTCTTATTCTGATAAATATGCATAAGACTTCTGGTGGAAATTCAGGTATAGGATAATCGTGAATTAAATCAAATAAATTTATTTAAATATGAAAATGAAAATTCTCTTTATTAAAGAGGCGCGCTCTAGGATATGTCTACTCTTTAAAAGATTTAGCTTAAGACTAACTTATTCTTTTAATATTATTTAATAATGAGGTCTAACAACCTCTCCTCTTTTCTTACAACAAAGATGTCTAAGTTCAAAATATATATATGAGCGCAATATGAAAGAAAAACACATTGCCTTGCGTTTATTTGGAATATGGGCCTCAATCTCTCATCGACCCAAGTACCTAAGATCATAAAATTTGATCCATACTAGCTTTCTTTTTCTTAAGTAAATATATACACATTTTGAACTAAACACAAATAATAAATACTATAATTTAAATGTAACGCTATGTAAAGATTTTATTCTGAACAGAATATTTTACTGAAAGAAATATTTTAAAAATAAAATATATTAGAATAAAGGTTAATTTTTGTACGGAGAATTCAACAACTTCTATAACAGGACATTGGGGTGAGCTGAAAACCCGCTTTTTAAAAAAAATTTTTTTTTAATACCGAAAACATTGTTCATTGTGCTATTAAAAAATCCAAGTGAAAAGCAAAATTTTTTAGTTAATATCCTTAGGTTCCTCAAACTAGTTAAAGTTCAAATAATCAAAAAACTTTTTTTCTGGATTGATTTTGATCGGAAATGCAATTCTCTGAACAAAAGGTCCTTATACCGAATCATTAATAATTCTTGAAATAGTTGCAGTTTTGATTCAAAAATTTTTAATTTTCATTGTAAATATACTTTTTATGGTCTTAAATGATTGTTTACTTTTTTATGTTGTAAGAAAAGATATGTCCTACAATCAAGGTTCTTACATGAAATAACGGACGATCAATAATTTCTGATGTAATTGTAGATTTTTATTCGAAAGTCGTTATTTTTTAACATTGTTGATATGGGTGGAAAATATTCCATGAATATCTTAAATTGCAGGAACGAATTTTCCGCAGAAAAAGGTTCTGACGTTAAGCTGATGTAAAGTTAAAAATTCCTAGGATTATCTTAATTTTACTTAAAAATAATCTCTCTTCTTTTTCTAAATATTTACTGGGGAAAAAATGTTACTACTTTTTAACTTCCCGCTAAGAAAATCGACGATTTTCAAAGATTTCGGGAAGTTATTGTTTTCACCCCGATTTTCGAAAATCGAGTTTTCATCAGATGTCGACGTTTTGAGGTCCTAGGTAGCTATTCTGACTATTTTCAGAATGATGTCCGAGTGTGTATGTGTGTGTGTGTGTGTGTGTGTGTGTGTGTGTGTGTGTGTGTGTGTGTGTGTGTGTGTGTGTGTGTGTGTGTGTGTGTGTGTGTGTGTGTGTGTATGTAAACTCTTTGTAACTTTTGAACTAATGAATCGATTTGGACGGTTGATGAGGCAATTGAAAGAGCTTATTGGCCATCAACTTTCCTGAAAATTTCAGATTATTTGATCGAATAGACTCGAAAATATTTGCGAATTACGAAAAAAAAAAATTTTTTTTTAGTTTTTTATTGATTTCTCAAAACCAACTTATACGATCGACTTCAAAATCTAGTCAGCTCTAGAACTCAATAAAACGCGTCGATTACCACCTCAAACATCAAAATCGGATAATTCGTTCGAGAGTTATCGCGGGAGAAAGAAATGGTGAAAAACGGGTTTTTCTAAATATTTTCGAAACGACTGACGCGATCGATTTCAAATTTTAATCAGATCTAGAATTCAATATAACGCGCCGATTGCCACGTCAACTATCAAAATTGATTGATTAGTTCGAAAGATATCGACGTTGAAATGTTTAAAAAAGTAATATTTTATGTTATTTTGTCGGATAAATCATAATATAACGTACTAAAATGTGCCTGATATCATACCAACTCATCTTTTTTATGGTTTCTTTCGATGATATAATGTCATCGAACTTGGTTTCTAGTTTAAATCATATTATCAACAAAAAAATTGATAAAACGTAGTTTTTAATATTTTTATCGGATATTTCATATTTTATTGTTTCTTACATGAGTCAAAACTTATTTAAATCTTGATTTTGATCCCTGACATTGATTTCTGCCTCAATACACTTATTTTACTGAACATAATCAGGAACTAAATTTTAAAAACCGCTTCATTGATGATTTTCGATTCTTAAATTTTCAAACTTCAGCATAACAGGTAACTTGTTAGAGCTTGAAAAGATCATAAAAAAACAATTGCATGTGATAGCATTTTCGAGCTCGAAGAGCTCGAAAATATATCTACACTAATGTTTTCGAGCTCTTTGAGGTCGAAAACAGCGGGAAGTTTTGCGGTTGGCCGCAGGGTCAACCGACGCCCAGATTTTTTATTTTGTAGCTAAGATAATTATAAATTCCCAAAAATTGAAAAGTTACTGATTCCATCTCGATTATCGAAAGTCAGGTCTTCAGTACTGAATCGGTAAGTTGCAACCAATAAGGTAAGTTGAAATTAAATTGGTAAGACAAACATTGAAGGTTTTTTTTTGTTGAATCCTACAATAGCACAAGAACTAAAATGTTACGAACTTGACTAACTTTACCTATGAAGTAGAAATGCGGGATAATTTATGAAGAAAAATAACTAAAAGACACCTACTAAAAATAGTATTCACAATTAACTCAGTGTAATTTTTAGTATGGAAGAAATCTGTAATTTTCAATACATGAGTGATTCCGTTCTAACTGTGATATCAATGTCCTGTATGGTTTATTCTCACAGGTCATTAATTAATAATCAATTAATGAAATCTTGTGTTAATTAGATAATGATGAACATATTTCAACATTAATTTTCTATTATATAACTTGCCACTCAGAGAAAACTTACATTATATCACTTGAATGTCAGTACCATGCCATGTCCGTCTCTAGAATTTACCTATAAATTGTTAATTTATTTTGTCGCATTAAATGATTTAAACTAATTACCTCACAAATTCTAATGTTTATGATCCAACTGAAAAAAATTGACTCACGTTATGTTTAATGTATTGAATTAACATTGAATTCCGGCTCCATAACTTTTGTCTTTAAATTTTAACAAATTTTTTTATTTAAATTTGTGTAACTCGAACTCCACGTTCGTTGAGATTTATGAAACGTCAAGTGAACCATCTTGAAAGTACGTTACCTGAGTAATATTTACAAACACTGAGTTGATGAAAAAGTGCCAAAAATTCGTGTCATGTTAGAACTTAGTTTTAAAAAGGTATGTCATAATTTTTCTTGTCGATGCCATGGTATTGATAAACTTCATTAACTATTAATTTTTTCTGAACAAAATATTAAATTCGTGTACTTCATACCAGTCTAAAATTTACAGTAAATGGATATTATCAAATACATAACCAAATAATTACAGTTGTTATTTAAAATGAAACTGTTAGTACCTGATAAAAGAATAGTGAAAATAGTATATAAGTATAATAATTAGTTGTAAAATTATTTTAATCATTAATTGTAATTCTTCTTCAATACAGATGGCAGTAATACTTCGTGTTAGAAAGCTACCTGGTACACCTGACAATGAATTTATTCAATTTTCTTAATTTAATTAATTAATTCATTTTTTAGTAAATTTTATAAATTAGATTATAGGTGCTATAAATTATAAAGTTAATCGTTATAATTGTTATTAAACATCATTAATGTGGTCAATAATTATTAAAAAAATAGTTTAAAAGTATTATAACAGAATTTATAAATAAAGTTAATAATTTTTTCAAATAATTTCTACCGAATTTATTTTATAGCAGTACTATGGAACGCAAAATTTGAAATTTGTTTCTTGTTCTTGACGCTTTCAAGTTGTAGTAAAATCCTCTCAGATTTTTATTTTTACAGTAAAATAGATAAATAATGTGTGTAAAAAAAATGAAAAAGTTTAACTTCAAAATCTTAAAATTTTTAATAAAAAAAATCACAGTTAGAACGGAATCACCCACACATAAAAAAGTTTTTAAAAAAAGTCTACTGTTTTCGAATGTGAAAACATGAAAATGTAGCTATTATATCGACTAAAATTTGTTTTTATAGAGAATTACAGAAAAAAAAATGTAGAATTTTTTTCCCGGTAAACAAATATTTATAAAGCGAAAAGTGATTATTATTGAGTGAAATTGCTATAATCCTAGAAATTTTTAGCTATACATAGCTTAACATCAAAATCATTTTTGTAGAAAATTAACTCTCCGGCAATTTAAAATATTTATGGAATATTTTTTATCCATATAAACAATGGTATGGACAAAAATAACGACTTTCGCATAAAACTGCAATTATCTAAAAAATTATTGATCGTCCATAATTTCATGCACCGAAAGAATATTCCACTCAAATTTACGATGTTAACATCGTAATCGTGAACTATACTTTCATAAGCGTCAATTTTCAAATATCTCATTTTTAAATTTACACCGTAGGTTACCTTTTTTGCTACTTAACATCGTAATTTTAACAAAGACTTTTAGGATAACAAATTATTTTAAGCACTACATTGTTAACATCGTAAAAAGAATAACGTAATAATTACAATTCAAAAACTATATGTATTCCTTCCTATATTTATCTTTCTATTTACTTTTCAATAAAAGAAATATTACAGTGCTGCCTCTGTCATAATACGATGGAAGTTGTATAATCACGATGTAGATTACCATGTAAGGTTACATCGTAATTTCTCAATACTAACTGCGTCCTCCGTAAGAGACGCTCTCGTGACTTATAACTGTTCATTCAAATCGTTTATGTGGATCTTAAAAACAATATAGACAATATAGACAATATTTTCGGTATTAAAAGAAATACTTTAAAAAAAAAAGCAGATTTTAGGCCCACTCTATAAGACATGTCTCAATAGAGACGATATATGAAAAAAAACTAAGCACGATTTGATATCAGGCATCTTAAATAATATTCTTGTAATATAGTCTTGCTTCAGTATTAATATGATAGATTATTTTCATAAGTAGTACTGATTGGTCATTTTCATAGCCATAGGTATATACTGTTCCTCCAAATTACACATATAGGACGGAAATATCTAACTGACCGATCAACAAAAAACATCGTAGCAAATCCCATATCTTGAATAAGCTTGTAGCTTGTCTGTCCCGTAACTATAGTTAAATTGTCTCGTAACTAAAGTGACATCGTGTTCGTCCGAGTGATTTAGCATGAAGATGGAAAATACGTTTAAGATAGCAACAGATTGTAGTATAGATAATATCTGAGTATTGTAGTCAAAACAGAGAATATAAAGGTAAAGATTAAAATAAAATGGGTCTAAACGTGAGATGACTGCTAGACAACAAACGACTAGAGCGGGAGTTGTAACATCAATATTTCATGTATGCTAACACGCTAAAACTAATAATCCTTCAACAAGGAAGATCCAAGAATAATATCAGCAACTACGTACATCCCATGCATATATGTATAAGTTTTTCCTGAACGTGTATACCCACTACGCAGCTGCTCATGAATATACCTTGAGTTGTTCTTTTCAAACTCTTGACTTCGTTTTGTTCCATGGATGTTTCGATCTATTTCTGCGTTCCTCACTTTTTCAACTTCCCGTTAAGAAAATCGATGATTTTTAAAAAATTCGGGAAGTTACTGTTTTTACCCCGATTTTTGAAAATCAAGTTTTCATCAGATCTTAACGTTTTGAGGTTTTAGGGAGCTGTTCTAACTATTTTCAGAATGATGTCCGAGTGTCTGCATGTATGCATGCACGTGTGTCGGTGTGTGTGTGTGTATGTATGTGTGTAAACGGTTTATAACTTTTTAACTAATGGGCCGATTTAAATAGTTCTTGCGGCAATCGACGGAGCTTGTTAGCCGTCAATTCTTCTAAAAATTTCAGAGTATTTGATCAAGTAGACTCGAAAATATTTGCAAATTACGAAAAAAATTTTTTTTTAGTTTACTTTTTTTGATTTCTCAGAAATGAGTCGAACAATCGACTTCAAAATCTAATCAACTCTAGAACTTGATAAAACGCATCCATTGCCGCCTTAAACATCTCAGTCGGTTAATTTGTTCGAGAGATATCGTTGGAGAAAGAAATGGTGGAAAATGGTTTTTTTTCGAAAACAATGGCATACAAAAGTACTTTCGAGATCTAAGAGCTTGAAAATGTATTCACAACAATTCTTCAAACTCAAGGAGCTCTAAAATAGCGGCAAGTTTAGGGGCTGGTCCACAGGGTCAACTGATAGACAGATTTTTTTTTTTTTTTGAATTCTCAACTCTTTACTTACATATAGCTTCCGATTGATTAATTTTATTACATGACTACTATTTATCACGAAATGTACTTTATAAAACTAAAGTACTCAGAGAAAAAAAAAGAAAAAAAAACAAACGTAAATCTCTCATGACTACTAGACAGCTATAGGTGGAGGAATGCTTATTCTAACAATTACAACAGCAGAGCTTAAACCTGGTGTCCGATCGAGAGATGGTTTTCGCCTCAGGCGCTTGTAGAAACAGAATGTAAGAGAAGCATTCAGTATCGTAGAAAATGAGAAGAGGCGAGGATTGTAATTGGCGCAACATCTGTGGTCGGTAGGGTAGCATTAATGTTTGCTATCTGGTATTTGTATAATTTTCCTTCATTCACCGAAGATTCAACGTCATAATTTTGATTCTATACACAGCGTATTAAACTCTATATTTATTAGAGTGCTTTAAAATAATCGATTTTTTTGTCGCTGACACACTGAAATAATATTGTTGTACACATCGAAAAACAAATTCCCTCAAAGTTTGAGCCCTTAATATTAATTTAAGATATTTCCTTTTGCATTTTAAATTTATTGCATTTAAAAAGCATACTAATCGAAAAACGTATTTTAAATTGTTGTAATTTAGCCGGATTTTAATTTTTTCACTTTTTTCATATATTTTTGTTACTAGTGAAAAAAGGATTCACCTTACGAAAAATATGTAAAGTACATTAGAACTTAGGAAATTTTGTCCTATACAAAATTATTCGTAATAACTATATTGCTCGAGTAAATTTTGTTCACTATGTACAAGCAATTGAAAATTTTTTAGTAAAAAAAAGGTAAGCTTAATTAAGTACACATTTTTTTTTTAATGTAAAATGTTGAATTGCTTGTATCTTATGAACAATACACTTTAGCAATATAAATGTAATGAATAATTTCGTAAAGGATAAAATTTCCTAAAAGATTGGGGCTATGCCTATTTCTTGTAAAATGAGTCGTGTTTTCACTACAAACAAAATTAAATGAAAAAAGTGCAAAAATTGACTGTTCGAGCTGATACAATCGAAATAGATCAACTTAGAACAAAATGTTTTATACACTTTTAAAAAGTAACAAATACTCGACATGTAAAAACTGATTTGAAACCGATGACGTAAAATCCGGCTGAATTATAGCAATTTAAAACAACCTTGTTTGATTTATATGCTTTTAAATGAGAACAATTTAAAATAAAAAACGAAGTACTTGAAATTAATATTAAGGGCTCAAACATTAAGTTAATTTTTCATTTGATACGTACAATGATATTTAGGTGTCAGCGAAGAAAAAAAATTGTCGATTTTTTTTTAAGCACCTTGATATATATATTAGACTGCGCCAAAAAAATCGACTATTTTTTTCTTAACGATACTGTGAAAATATTATTTGGGATGACAAAAAAAAGTTATTGTAAAAAATTTGAGCCCTTAATATTGATATTAAGAAGTGCATCATCGCAATTTTTGTCTTTTATTGAATGAGTGGGTTTTTGTCTCATAACTCTCAAACAATCAAGATAAACGAAATAGACTTAGATTCATTTTTTGTAAAAAATTAGATGCTCGACAAAAAAAGTCTGATTAAAATTTTTTTCAGCTGAATCGTTTCCTAATAATCATGCCTTAAACATTGGTATAATTGTACAATTTGATTGTGCAACTTAGAAATTTTGTAATTAATATAAAAATCAGTTTAAAAAAAGGCCATTCGGCAACCGAAATGGAAGATAGATTTTCAATTTATCTATATAAAAAGTTTCATATATACATACCTTTCGATACATGTTAGTGTATAGTCATGATATGAAATCAGGCTCGTTTCTCTAAGAGTCAGGGTGAAAAAAGACAACGACTTTTTTCGGTAGAAAACTTCAGACAGTTGATTTGACAAAACATTATATAGGTAATGTACCAAACTAACCATCATTTAAACAAAGTATAGATAATTTAATTAGTATGAGATCATAATTATAATTACTTTTACGATGGCACGACCAGTTATAATTGTAGAACGTACGGGTACGATTAAAACATAATAAATAACAAAAGAAATACTTATAAAATATAAAATAGCTGTGAAATTCACAAGTTATCTTGATCACAATAAAATACGACTGACAAAATTGTATTATAATGGGAAATGCATAAGTTATATAGAATAAACACCATATTTCAACATTTTTTGATTCCACTAGAATTTTCAAGGCTATCAAATAATTAGAAATAATGGTCAAAACATGGCGTTTAAGGTCAAAAATTAAAGCTTACTAAACAAGATTCAAGATACTTTTTACTAAAATTATCTATTAGTTTTAGTTTTAATGTTATATGAACTTCAAAAGTGAATAAAAACTGAGTTTTTCGAAAAATCGTGAAATTTGAACAGCCATTACTTCAAAACTAATCGATCAATTAAGCTCATCTTCGAATTTGATCAAGATAATCGCCTATAGAATAACTGTCAAAAATTGCATTAAGATCCGATAAGAACTGTGGGTGCTATCGTAATGACAAGACCAATGATAATCATAGAAATTACATTTAATACATCATAAGTAATAAAAGAATGTTTTAAAATATAAAGTAGCTGTGAAATTTCAGGGTTATTTTGTGCACAATAAAATACAACTGACGAAACTGGACTATAATGGGGCAAGCATAAGTTATGTGGAATGAAAACGCTATTGTCAACATTCTTTGATTACATTAAAATTTTCAAGGCTATCAAATTATTGGAAGAAATGGTCAAAATAAAAAGTTTAAGGTCATAATATTAAAGCTTATTAGTCAAGCTTTGAAATACTTTTTACAGAAATTATTTATGAGTCTTAGTTTTAAAGTTATATGGACTGTAAAAGTAATTAAAAACTGATTTTTTCGAAAAATCGTTAAAATTTCAAACAGCCATAACTTCTAAACTAACCGACCGATTCAGCCCATCTTCGAACTCAACCGTGGTAATTACACATAGAATAAGTGTAGAAAATTTAATTAGAATCTGATAAGAATTGTAGGCATAATCTTGATGACAAACTTGGCTGTATTACATTTATATATATATATATATATATATATATATATATATATATATATATATATATATATATATATATATATATATATATATATATATATACATTGACGCAAAAAATTAAAGGGACAGAAAACTTTTATAAATTTTTGAGTAATTTTTGGAAGGCTGTAACTTTGTGAAAAATAATCGTATCGAGATTTTAAAAAAAGCATTTCATAGCTTGGAATATCTAGTTTCGGTGCATTTTCATCAAAATTTTTTAAAAGGTCTGGTCATTACGCTGACATGAGAAACACCGCGAGACAAAAAGTTTCTAAATTTTTTTTTTTTTCCAAAGAGCCCACGGAAAGTTTTGCTAAACAATTAAAGGAACAAGTTTTGTTCCTTTAATTGTGTAATCATAATCAAAATGAAAAAAAAAATTTTTTTTTACTTTTCTTTCATTTTTGCATTGGTAACTAAGTAAATGTGAGGGAAAGAGATAAAAAACGAAAAATTTCCAAAAAATCTCAAGAAAAAACAAAGAAATCAAAAAATCGAAACTTATTTTTTGGCGTCGAAAAATTTTTTTTGGACATTTTTTGGAAATTTTTCGCTTTTAATCTCTTTCCCTCACATTTACTGAGTTAACAATGCGAAAATGAAAGAAAAGTAAAAAAAAATTTTTTTTTCAATGCACCGAAACTAGAGATTTCAAGCTATAGAATGCTTTTTTTGAAATCTCGATACGATTATTTTTCACAAAGTTACAGCCTCCCGAATATTACTAAAAAATTTATAAAATTTTTCTGTTCCTTTAATTTTTTGCATTATGTATTTATTTATTTACGTATTTATTCATATATATGTATATTAGGGTGGCGCAAAAAACAGAAGATTTTTTTTTTTCGAGTCTCTTATGAAAATTTGTTGGTTTACGATGTTTCAAAAAGCCTCTCCAAAAATCACCTCGATAAAAAATTTTCAAGAGGTCGCTCACGAATTTTGAAAATATGAAAAATGATCGAAATTCGAATTTTTTATTTCCAAATTTTTTCTTTGTCATGGCAGTAATAGTTTATATTTGTAAAATCATGTCTACGCTGGAAATTTAAGCCCAAAATTTAAATATTTAAACCTCGCTCAAGAATTTTGAATGTTTCTGAGTGCTGTCTTTTGGACGTTTTCAAGCGACCTTTAAATATTAAAAATAAAGCTTCTCGATTTTTTCAACATCATTTAGCAGGACAATGAATGAAAATATAGCCCAAGAAATAGAAATAATAAGTGATTTACATACTTTTTTATTTTTTAATTCAATTTGTAGGTTTTTTTGCTTATACAAAACTTGCCAAATTTTAGTGTTTAAGACTGTCCGGTATATTTTTGGTTATGCAAAAGTTATATTTTAGTGAAATGACAATAATTAAGTTATAAAAAAATAAAACAACTAATTTGAACTATTAGTTACATATTATCAGTTAATATTCAACATTCTTGAACGCCGTTTAAATATTTGAATTTCGAGCTCAAATTTTCAGCATAGTCATGATTCTACAAATATAAACTATTGCTGCCACGGGAAAGAAAAAATTTTGAAATACAAAAATTCCTACTGCGATCATTTTTGATATTTTGAAAATTCGTGAGCGACCTCTTGAAAATTTTTTATAGAGCTGATTTTTGGAAAGGCTTCTTAAAACATCGTATACCAACAAATTTTCATGCAAGACCGAAAAAAAATATAGTCGGTTTTTTTGCGCCGCCCTAATGTATATATGTTTATATGTACATATATTTGGGTGCTTCGTTTCGGAGCAACATTTTTTTTTTTAAGTACATGTGGAAAAAATCATAGTTCAACACGAAAAAAAAAATTCTCGCGCAAGAAAATAATTCTACGTCGATTACAGACATATCTCATTGAGAAATTTGATTTTTCCATTTCAATTACACGAGAAAAAATTTTTTTTTAGCTTTAAGTACTTTTAATCCTCAACAAATGAATGGATCGAACAGACTAATACATATTTTTGTAGGAAACTGAACGCTCTACAAAAAGTCTCCTATCACTTTGTGATGAATCCATCTGTTCAAAAATTATTGAAGTCCGAAGTAAAGTTGGAGATCTTTTTACTTTTCCGGTGACACTATCAGACTTATCACAAAATGTTTTAAGGTCTTTTTTGTTGACAACTTTATTTTCTACAAATAGTTATGAGTCGTTTTTTTTTTTTCAAATTCTGCAGTGTTTTCTAGTTATTCCCATTTAGTCACTCTTGAAACCGATCAGAACCACTTTTTTAAGAGCTTGAAATTAAAGTGAAAATAACTAGAAATCACTGCGGATTTTGAAAAAACTTAAATGATAATAATTTGTAAAGAATAAAATTGTCAACAAATAAGACTTAAAAACATTTTGTGATAAATCTGATAGTTACATCGGAAAAGTAAAAAGATCTCCAACTTTACTTCGCGCTTCATTAACTTTTGAACAGATGGATTTATCAAAAAAATGATAAGAGACCTTTTTTGTAGAACGTTCAAATTCCTACAAAATTATGTATTAGTCTATTTGATCCATCGATTTGTTAAGGGTTTAAAACTACTTAAAGCTAAAAAAAAACTTGCACATTTTTCTGATTAATTCCTTTACTCTATATCTCACTATTCATCTTATTTATATCCTAATATACTGGTGAGATTATTAAATAAATTAGAACAAATATTAAATCAGTTACAAATAATAATTCGAAATGTATAATTTTCTAAGCCGTGAGTTAAGTTAATAAGTTTTAACATACGTTGCCGAGTTTGAATAAGTGCAGGTCTTTGCTTTGCAATAACCCCAGCCTACTGCTCTCTCCAAGTACAATAAAATTTGTTAGAGGCCAGCCTAAGCCAGGATTCAACCCGCGAATTCTGGTGGCTGCTGGTAAATATTGCGAAGACAAAAAGCGATTTGTCTCCATATCAAATAAATAAGAATATAACTGTCACTAATGATCTTTTTTCACATTATTATATGAAATATAATAATTATATTTGATGGATACCACATAAATTAGAGTATAACGGTTAGTAATGGTCTTTGTTCACATTATTATATCAATAAGCGTGATTTTTACTGTTCAAATTCAACAAATTGATTGATTTCTTTAGTTGACTCAACTAAAAATAAAAAAATCGGTCTATCCTGCGGGCCAGCCCCAAAACTTCCCGCTTATTTCGAGCTCCTTGAGCAAAAAAATATTGTCAGGAAAACAGTTTCGAGCTCTTCGAGCTCGAAAATACTTTTGTATGCCGTTGTTTTCGAAAATAACATTTTTTACCATTTCTTTATCCCACGATATTTCCATGACAAATGATTTGATTTTCATGTTTGAAGTATCAATCGTCCCGTTTTGATAAAGTTGAAACCTGATCAGATTTTGAAATCGTTTGGTTTAGTTATTTCAACCGGTTCAGATGGTTCCGGGTCTTGTATGATCGTCTGTGTTGCAAATGAGTGTACATGGTCTTGTCCACACCCATGGTACTTCGTCTGCGGCGAAAACACCGCCGACCGTGACATTCGTATTCGGTAAGACTTCGAGTAACTCTGACGTGTTCATTAAACGTTGCTGCTTCTACAGCACACGTCTTCCCCCTTCTGATAAGATGGCGGCGGTGATGTCGCTACTAGCGACCCAACGTTTTTACGAGTTACAGTGCTGCCCCTAACACACACGTCACTGTTTCTACCACGCATGTCCTCCCCTTCTTGGTAAGAAGGTGGTGGCGACGAATACGTTGGTGGTGCGCTACTAGCACAATTATTAGATGGTTGTACTGTATTACCTGACATCGGTATTACGATTGATTTGGGCCTAGAATTTTTTGATGTTGTCCTCGGTGGGGGTGCTGGTTTATTTTCTTGAATATTTTCTTTTTATTCTCACCTGCAGTAAAATAATTTATCCAGTGTTCCTCTTCGTCATTTGTTATATCATCAAATTCGTCTGTTAATGTTAACTCTTCAATTAAAATATTATTTTCAATCCATGCTTTTAATTTAAAGGCATTATGAAGTGCACATGAATACTCATGCTTTGTATTCTTTTTTATTTCACCGTGATAAAACCACAAATAATTGTTTAAAGGTAGCGTGTAAAATTGCGGGCAATATTTTTCCAAGTCAATAACAGGTCTTGAAATAATTGTTTGTAAGAAATTTTTTTTTTCTTCACCACGGACGTATGTCAATACCGTATTCGTTGTAGCTTCAAATAACAAAGACTTGAGAGATTCAAAGGGCGTTGCCCCTTGGCACCAGTCTAAGCGATGATAAAATGTCGTTAGCCAGAAATTACGCCTACAAACTTTTGTACTTAAAGCACTTTTTGGTAACGGTGGTCCTATTATCCAATGTCCTATATGTCTGCCTATAACAGGTAGTATAGCTATTTCTTTTGGTATAAATAAACCATCGTGACCGGTCAAACCTTGTATGTCTATAATCAGCTCGTTTAAATGATGAGTCATTTTTATAATATTTTCATTCACTCACGCACAAACTAAAAAAGGACAGATAGATAATACACTCACGAAATTTTCAAGCTAACTGACTGCTCTGCATTTAACCATATTCTTTTTATTCATTGTAGTCGACTATCACTTGGCGGGAAGAATCAATTTCTAGTATATTATCGTACTCAGCATAGAGTATACAGTTTAAACTCGTAGTAGTTGCTCTATCAAAATGTACTTCAATTCTTAGGCTACCATTTCTAACAAGATTCCAGTGGGTAGCAAAATGAGCAGATAAATCAGGCGTCAAGTCGAATGCGAACAAGCAATATCCTTTGGAGTAATTTTTTCGTGTAATGTTGTTACCATTGTCAGAAAAATGTATACCCGTACCGGTAAAAAGGGTACCTGGTACTTGCTTACCGTCAACATAAAGACAAAAAAAGTTGATACCATGATTATGAAAATTAAAAGGGTTTAATGTTCTGTCACCGTTGTATGCACGATTATCAACAAAACCAATAATCACTCGTTTAGGTAGCCGTCCTAATATAGCATTATCTATTGTTTGACTTAAAATACCTGCGGGTAACACAAATGATTTTATTTCAACACGCGTCAGGGGGTACTTTGCCGTTGTTTGTGACAAAGCCTTGGCGTGACCCAAAAGTATACCTGGCGCTAGTTTAGCTTTTCTTACAATAAGTGATGCCTGAATTAAATGTATTTTGTAATTTTTATTTGTACTGTCCATAAGACGTAATGAATCTTTTGTATGTACTAAACGTAAGCGCATTTCTACACCGTTTATTAAAAATTTATCTTGATTAAAAATATCACAATGTAGATGTCCAAGTAAATCAAATTTCGCACCGTTTCTAGTAATCCCCGCACGTTCTTCTAGCCCTTTGTTACTAACAGTGTTGTCATTTTCACCAATACCTCCTACAGGATGATCAAACGCCCCGCTGGTATCATTAGACCACAAAGTTAAACCTAAATGTGAATTCTTCGCATCACTACTGTAATTTAATAATGTTTCAATGTATGCTTGGTAAGCATAAGCATTATTAGGCGGTGAAATTAATTTTTGATTGAAAAACACATCAATTTGATTGACCATTGAGTGTAATGAATCATTTACAGGACCGACTTTATCGGCCGCAGCGTGAGTTCCGTCAGCAGCAATTATTTGTGCCCGTATTTTTAACATTGTATGAGGTAAATCGATGTATTCATCACCATGCCCAGGTATAACAAATTCAATGGGTGAGTCATCTGTTATTGAAGAAACTGGATTGTAGTGCGTCCATTGTGAATATTCGATGCTCGTTTGTGTTGGTGGTATAGTAAATAAGTCCAATTCTGACTTGGCACACTCGGTTGAACGAGAATGTAAAAAAGCCATTATTATATATTACTGTCAAAAATATCTTGCACTGAACGTTTTTTCTTTTTTCTGAAACTACTTTTTTGTCTCAATTTTTTAATTTTATTTCTAATTTTTTTCCTTGTTTTACTGATTGCCTTTTTACGATATTTTTTAGCACGTTTTTTCGTCTTTTTCTTACAGGTAGCACGCTTGCGTACGCGTCGGCGCTTCAACTGAGACTGAATAACTTCCCTGCTGTCATTATAATTATAACCGGACCCTGTCATTATTTTATCGATTTTTTCTTAGGCTTTACGTTTTAAATTTCAACCAGCATCCGTCAAACGATGTTCTAGAGCGTCCCTCAGTGGTATACGGCGTGTTGAAACATCACTAACAACATTTAACCCCGCATTGAGTGCTTCTTTACCGACAGCACAAGCAGCTTTACCCAAAAATGGTAATACACGCTGAAATAAACCGCCCAAAAAAGCACCAATACCGTGACCACGCTGGTAAGGTGCACCTACGTATACACGACCGAACCGATTATATTTTTCAGTGTAACCCCCACCAGCCTGTACTCGATAATATTCAACGTAATGATTCATTTTTTCAATCACTAATCAACGCGTTTAAAATGAAGTGTTACGTTTAATGGTCCGTATTCAAATGGTATAGGATTACCTTTACCGTCTCTTATATCTATTTCAATTGTTCTAAATGATGATTGTAATAGTGGTATATAATTTGCAGGTGTAAAATTAGTTGAGCGTATACTACCATATACATATTTAGTTGCTGTATTAAATGGGACTATACGTAATAATGACGATTGTATATCACCTGTGACATAGGGTGCACAAACATCACAATAGATGAAAAAATTTTCAGGTAGCGCACGAGCTAAGCTCATAGGCCGTTCACCTATTATTTCGTAGTTCGCTGGTTGTAAGTTTGGAAAAGGAACGCCTTCAATGCCAATGGCCGCTCCATTGTAACCCAACACTGTCCATATTTTCGGTGACAAATTTAATAAATGAATTTTATCTTTACACTCGTCCTTTCTACAGTATCTACGTATAGTAACGTATCCGTTTCTTGCATTATAATGGAATTCAAAATGAAATTTTATAGTCGGTATACGATTGAGTGCCCACATAAAATCATCAGGATTCTGATAAATACCACGTTTTACGTTATGCTGTCCTGTTTTTCGTAATTGTTCTTCTGTTTCATACCCGCCAATAAAAGCAGTATATGAATCATTATGATCACGTATGTGTAAAAAATTACATGGACATTGTATTTCAGTTAATGCCATAACCCATTTACCAGTTAATTCAATTTGATGTGGTAAATAAATTGTAAATCTAGATGCTGTATTAGATGGAAAATATTCCATACTACTGTCGCTAGGTAAAATAATTGTAAATTCGTCCGCAAGATTTGTCATTTTACATTTATAGCAGGAATCCAAGAATTAAACTTATCGAGGTAAGCTAACCACTTGACAAATACTTGTTTATTACGTCCTTTACCTTTACTTTTGATAATTCGTTCAATTTCAAATTCTTCTTCGTTAATATTTTTCTTCACTAAAGTTAATTCTTGTTCATAAAAAAAACCCATCAATGTCTTCACCTTCTAAATCACATAACTCGTAAATAGGTAATAATTAACGTCGTTTAATTTTTTTAATTTTAAATATTTCTTTAGTCCAATTTGCTTCATAACCTTTCTCAAACAAAGTTTTTGTTTTACTGATTCGTACTAAATCATTTACATGATATTTAAAGGGATGATTTTTTTTACGTTTATTGTTGGTATTTTTTCGTTTAAAAGTTGATATTATATTATTACGCGCTTCACTTACATTTTCCAGCGTTACCGACGCAGGTGTCATTTTTGTCGATGAGTGGCGTGTATTATTGTAAGCTTTTATAAGGAATGGTAGTATGTCTATGTAACGCTTAGTTTTTTTATGAGTAAAATATCGCCACATACGTTCTTTTATTGTACAATTTACACGTGCAACAACAGCGGCTTTAACATCAGGATTACGAGCGATTCGAAACTTGATATTACGTTGCGCCAAAAAATCTTGTACATTTTTAACTACAAATTCTTTTCCACGATCAGTTTGTAAAACTACAGGTTGATGGTTACTTTCAAAAAAAATTTTTTTAAATGCATTTTCTACGTATAATGAAGTTTTATCTTTTAAAGGATCAGCCCATACATATTTACTTAATACGTCGATTACTACAAGTATATAAGAATAATTATCATTATAAGTTTTTAATGAACGTAAATCAACGAGATGGGCTTCCCAAACATCATCAATATTTGACACATCATAATGTAACCGTGGAAATTTATAACGAATTGGTTTATGAAGTGTATAAGTATCTTGAGCCTGTAACCAATTTTTGATATCTTCTTGTCGTACTTTATTTTTAAATTTTTTCAAAAGATTCGTCCCACCTGTATAACCTGTAGGTTGCTCTACATCATAATACGATTGTTCAAAATTTAACGTAGACTCAGCTATCCTGTTTTTTTTGTTTGACTTCTTGTTGAATAACGCGATGGTTGCTGTGGTGTTTCATTTTGTGGTATTGTCACTGCAGTATTGGATGGTGTATCCTCATCCTCATCTTCGGTTATAAGATCGCTATTATTCAATAATGTATGCGGTGTTCTTGGAACACCCGGTGTTATTGTAGGCGTCGCTGTAGGTGTTCTATTTAAAAAAATTTTGTTACCAACCAATGTTTGTGGCGTATTTATATCTTGAAGTAGTTGACTAAACTCGTGTCTTCCTACTGCTTTGAAAGTTTTTCTGAACCTGAGGACATCATTGACTAAATCCACAATGTTTGCACCTTGTACTTCTTTACCATCGATAGTAACAGCACCACGGTTGTCCCATTTAATACGTTTACTACCGCTTATATTTAGGTAGTCTATCATCGCATTAGCATTTTGTCGATGTTTTTTAGGTACTTTATCTAAAATAGCTTGCTTTGAATATACTGTATTTGGTTCAAAAGCATTAGGAGAATCATCTGAAGTTGTATAGTCAGTATTCGTAGAATATTTGTCTTTTTTTTTTCTCCAACAACGTTTCTGAAGCATTTGGATTTACAATAAAAAATAAAAATCTTCTTAATGCTTCATTGTAGGCTTTCCATTTTTTATCAGAGTCATTATTGTAAGGTGAATTTAAAATATTTGTCAATTCAGCGTCTAAACGTGTTATAGGCGTACCCGGCGTCTGAGAAGACGGTAATATTTGACGAGCCAATTGAGAAAGAATTTGACTAGCAGCTTCAGTATTGTTGGCTTCAGTAGAATCATTTTTCGGTTTTTGTACCTTTTCCAAGTTTTCTTGGGGTACAAGTACCATTTTCCGCGCATGTTCCATTAAATTATTTTTGAAATAAGCGCACTAATAACTGGTGCTAACAATAAAGGCAAAAATGTTCCACCCTTTTGGTTGATAATTTTTCGTTTTCGTGATACAGGATTTAAATTTTGACTTAATTTCCGAATAACAGTTTTATGTTTTTTCAATTATTTTTTTCCTCAGGTCTTAAAGTAACGTTACCACGACAAATATTTAACGCACATACACAAATAGACTTAATAAGATCACGATCAGCGTGACGTAAGAATGCTTGGCGTTGCTTCGGTGATGCAAAACAAATAGCGTGTAGTAGAGCGATATTTTTTTTACCGAGAGATTTTTTAGGTGATGTCTTATTCGCGCCATTACATCCGCACAACTGGTACCAAATCGTCAGTATGACCTGTTTTTATATCTTTAGGTATATAAACGTAATTATGAGGATCACTGGGAAAAATACATGTACGTATACGACAATTTTCAGGTGTTGATTGCTTCAAATCTATTATTAAATAACCGTGCGGCTTTGATGTAGCATCAAAATATGCTTCTTGTAGAAATTTAGAATTTTCTGGATAAATTTGCCGTGCAAAATGTAATATTTGGGCTCTGTCACGTGAATTTTTAAAAATTATGATATAATTAGTATTTAATAAAATGTCCCGTTGACCTTTTCCTTGATGAAATAAATTTTGGGAAATAAATATAACACTTAAATTTCTATGATGGCTACCTTTAGTAAAAAGATCAACTACAGCAGCGCCACCACTGTTTGCTGCTTCGCGCATTAAATCATCAAGAATCACTAATTTTGGTAAATTGTCATTAGTAAAGTCATTTGAGTTTGGTAAGCCTTCACGAAAGTCTATGTTGATGTAATCAGTGTATCCTGACTGCCACTCTGCATAGTAAAAAATTATTTTATTGAACATAATATCTACAATTTGATCGAGTTCTTTGAGAAACCTTTTAACAAAAACAGTTTTCCCACACCCCGTAGGGCCACACACAATAGCTGTAAATGGATGTTTCCAACGTACATCCATATCATTAATTTTGTTTACGTTCACTACCTACGGCACCGTATTTACCACTATTCCCGGAACCGTTGTACTTTTCACCATTCAAACTTCCTGGTGTATACTTATTACTACTTGAGGACGACGACGACGATGATGAATACTTTTCACCAAATTTACGTAAATTTTCAGAAGCTGAATTACGCGACATGTTGATATTGACTGTGCAAAAACGTATTGTAGAATGATGACAAAAAATTAAACTAAATCTATTTATAGGATTAAGGGGGAACGAAGAAGGGTCCGCAGGGAGCTTGAAACACTTATTGATTTTATAAATAAATAAACGCATTTTAAAGAGTATGTTTTTATTGAAAAATATTTACACTACAACAATTTTTAATATGAGCTTTAAATAATTCAATACATTTTGTTTTATTTTTTCTATTCTTATAAAATTATATATCACAACTATGAATTTCTCTGTCTTTTATAACCATAAGGATATGATATACTATCACTAACCCATCGTCGTTTAGTTGAAGTTACAGTTACAGTTTTTATTTCATCACGCGACATTACCTGGTGGACTTTCGTACGTCTTATAGAACGTGTATTAATTTTTATATCATTTATTTCTTTTCGTATGAGTTGACATATTGCATCAAAATTAATTTTATTATTTGTACTAGAATTCAGACGTATACCTTTTATTTTACAGCATTCAGAAATTTGACCAGTTTGAGGGTTTTTCACACGGTGTCCATAAAATTTAGGACCTCCTGACACAAAAGATTTTATGAAACTATCTGTGCCGTAACTAGTTAACTCATTTGTTAAATTTCCCAAGAAATTACCTGTCGGTGGTTCGTATTCATTTGAATTTAAAGTACTTCTATAGATGACAGAGTCTGTATCGAAATACAATACACGCTCTCCAAGTATACAGAGATATTTGAATAGCTCGAGACGTGCTTGAGCTGTTGTGTATGCAGCAATAACAACATTGACGTTCGGTGAGGATTCAAAATCGTCATTACGATAGCGCCAGTTAATAATCATTAGTGTTTCAGTCACATCAAAGACCGATGTAACTTCTATTCGCGGGTTAAACATTAACTCATCATATCTACTTTTCTCTCGTACTATTTCACATTAATTCATATTTTCACGTTGACCAAACTTACCCCATAATGAATTTAACGTAATTTTTGCTAAAGCCCTCAAACCGGGGTTATTTTCTATATTTTGTGGGTCTAACCGTATACGTTCCACTGCATAAAAGTCGTCAAGAAATTTTTGTTTTTGTTCTTCAGTAATACATTCTGAAGGGTAACCCGATGCTTCTGTTTTTTGCTTATAACTTGGATTTATGTAATCTGTAAAAATTCCCCCTTCATTAGTTATAGGATCATATTTTGTAAATGCATAATTCCATATTTCATTTATTTTATAACCATGTTTCAATGCTTCTTTTAATTCGCACGTAACTCATGTACCTATCAACTCGCGTTCCTCGTCTGTATGCTCACAATCATCTTGATTCATAGTGTCACAACACGTGCGACAAAGCGGAAACATAAGTTTACCGTGAGATTTTACAGGTAAAACAGGGTGATACGATTGACCTGGCGGTAAAATTGAACATTTTATCAGGCCTTCTACATGATTTATATCATTATTATTTTGAATGAACAAATTACATTCTTCGCCAAAACATATTGTAGGATGCCCCACAGGGTATAAACCAGTTTTTAAAATATACGGATATAATGAACACACATCGACAAAATTTATTTTTTCATTTTCATTGCATTCATAATAAATCGCTGTATTGCCTGTACGCCCTCCAAAAAATGCATCACGCGGATCTAAAGGTTTATACGACAAAAATTCTGAAGAATTTATAAACTTCATAATTTCAGGGTTTGATTTTTTTAAAGCTAAAAATTCGCATTCCCATATTTCTCCTAGTATATAACCATCGTTTTTTATTCTATTCCGGATATCAAGTGTGTTTGTGTATCTTGTATTTAATGTTTCATTCGATAATTTATGAATAAATTTATCTCTATTGTGTGGAAAGCAGTTGGGACAGCCATGCCAGTAGCAGCCATGAAATTGATAAGCATATTCTGAGTTATTTGTAGGATCTTTACGGTAGCCATCTAAGTAAACACCTGAATATGTTCAATACTCTGATTGTCTTCCGGCGTGTATAATTACTGTATCTAATTCTTTTTCTTTCCAACATAACCATTCTAGAGCAACTCTCGATTGATTTACACATCTACGGTAACCGTTTGCAGGTATAAGGCCGATTTGTTGGTCCTTTCAAATATTTTTCTTGAAGGCACCCATACAAATAGACGCTATTGTTATATAATCCGTAAAGGGACAAATATTCCAATATTTTAACATCAATTGTCGAAAGTACGAGCATGCTCGTCTTAATATAGCTACATCTATTTGACAATATTTTACAAGTTCAATGTTAAAATTAAATTTATAATTGTTTTTTTCTATAGGATTATACCATTCATCAAATTCACACTGCGCTTTGTCCGTCATAGTGCTATATCCATAATATTTTTTATCTGGCAATTTACCGACATAACTCAGAGTTTTCGCGATTCCTACTCATTCGTCTTTTAATATCGTCCGTGAAAATATCTCGATATTTATCTCATAATTTAATCGGATCTCCAACTTGGCAAAAAACTAACATAACAGCAAACAATTCACGTATTTTGTAAGATGAATCAGAAATTGAGACTTCTGCTAAAGTTTGATCCCAATGAGCATCGTCTTCGAGCAATCCCATTACTCTGCAAGCTTCTTGAAATGTAGGATAGATTACATCTTTTATAGTTCTTAAAGCCGTAAATGACTCTGGACCGCGAACTTCATGCAAAAGAAGACGGAGGTAATAACATTCAGTATTGGTAGGATGGATAGTATACACTCTGCCTAAAACATGATCTTTTTTTATACCTAAATAACCTGGCACAATTTTTCCTTGGTTTCTTCTGTGAAACTGGTGTTTTCTCCAGACATAATAAGCTGGAACTTCACAATATAATAATTTTTTCGCAAAATTGTCCACTTTACAGAGTTCAAAAAAAGCCATAAGTGTTGTTTTGGAATTGTTGATCTGATTGAGTATATTATTTTCATTAAAAAAAACTCGTTGACCATTTTCTAAATGTACAGCAAGATGCATAACTGGAGGGAATCTCTCGTGGATAGGAAAACTCAGTATTCGCCAAACTGCCTCAGAAGTGCTAATGTATCGTCCTGCTTCATACTTTGTCACTTCATCAAGATCTCCAACAGTGAATGCTGCTTGATCAGATCCCTTATTTATATACTTACAAATATATTTAATTGATTTCACTGAGTTGCAAACTCCAACATTTATATGAGCTTTGAATGTACGACACAGGACAGGGTTATACGGTACCACCCATCGATTGTCTATATTAATTCCATTTATTATTGTTGTTACTCCACCATCTTCAGGAGATCGCCGACGATATTTAGGATATCCATCTTCTCCTGTTTGGGTTTCCTTTATAAAATGTTTTGGATATTTTTTCGTGCATGAACCATCCACCATACAAGGAGAATTTCTATTAAAAGAACCACATGGACCGTGAATCATATTTGTTTTTATTATTTCATATAGTTCTTGATCTTGATCTTGATTAGGCAGTTCAGCACTAATTACCTTATCAATAGATTCTGGTCTCAACTTTTCTTCTAACCACAGAAGGATATGAATGTGAGGAAGTCCACGTTTCTGCCATTCCACAGTATACATATGACACTTCGTTTTGCCAAAAATGCAACCTTTTGTCAGAAGATTCATCATATGCTTAATTTTCACGTGAAAAATTCTTACTATTAAGTCACGTCTATCGTGAGATTTTTGGCCTTGAACTAAAAGCTCTTCAATTTCTTTCCATTTTGGATTGCAAGTGAACGTAATAAATAAGTCTGGACGTCCGAAATGACGTACATAAGTCATAGCATCTTGAGTTCGTTCATGCATGTATCGTGGCCCACCAGTAAAAGAAGATGGCAGCTCAACCATTTTACCTATTTCTGTTATCTGACCGTCGGTTTTCGTTAAAGCGTCTTTAAGGTGAACGTATTCTTCACTTCGTAAGTTTGTTTGATGGTTACGAATCCAATTAAGTCGTTCAGTTTCAATTTTCGCATACATATCAACCAAAAATTGATTTAATAGAGTGCGAAATAAAAGTAAATGATTTTCTTCTCCATTACGCTCCATTATTCTATAACTGTAAAACTCAGAAGCTGACACGGTCTTATTTAGAGGACGCTTAGTTTTTTCATCACGCTTAGGAATATTAATGTGATAGCCATCTTCTCCACGACAGAACATCAGAGGATATTGTAAAGTATCATACGCGCGATGGATTTCACTGATTCGCTTTAACTTATCGTCTCTGCTGTTCAGGATGATATTTCTCTTTTCAAAATTTTGTCCAACGATGATAACTGCTACTTCTTTAGCCATTTGAGCATTGAAACGACCTCGATGTTCACTCGGAGGCTTTTTATCAGCATTAATTATAACCTGAAACTCTTTCTGATTCTTAGGAACTGATTCAATAGCAACCTTAAAATCTTTAATGTATTGATGGTGTTCATGAAGCAAATTTTGAAGTTGGTGAATTAACTCTGGCTTAATACCAGGACAGATCCCACAACGAATTTCTCTTTCACGATTATCATCACCAACAAAGTATATTTGGAGAAATGATGGTTGTTGATTATTTTCTACCATAAGGCTTCCTATCCTATGGTAGACTTGTCCCTGCACTTTAAATGTTGGCATAAAACTACCCTCCTTTACCTCTTTTGATCCAAAAGACGTCATTTGAAAGCACCCATTATACTTTCGAAGAGAAGAAAGAAAATGTTCTGAGATTGGGTGCTGATGAGTTAAAAGACTATGTAAAGGCTCTGGGTAGCGTTGAAGAGTAGGAAGCTGAACTTTACCACCACTACAGCACATTCCTTCAGCCTCATCCTTCCATTTCAAAGCACGACACCAAGAACAGGGTAATCGATGCCCAAGATTTACAATTTTATCATTTTGATAGTCAATACTCGGTTCATAACTAAGGCCAGATAAAGCTTTCAAAGTTCAAGACATTAATTTAATTTGTAATCGTTTCTCGTTGTACTTAGTTGTAGCTGCACGACTAACATGAGGGTTATTAGAAGCGTATTTTTTTGTCGCCTTTCTATGTACATCAGGATTACGATGAGTGTAATTTAAAGTGGCTTGTCGCAATTGTCTCTTTCTAATTGTATAGTTGACTCTTTTCCTCCTTTTTTTTCTCCCATTTGATTGAAGGGGATTCACATCATTAATAACTGATTCACTTGAACTTTGTAATTCAACGTTAGGAATTAATTGAGGTAGTAAAACTTCCGCTAATATATTTTCTTGAGTTTGAGGCACTAAAAATGATACATTTTCATCACTTTGTTTATCATAATTATCACTATTTAAATTTAAACACGATGAAGCAACGTTAGGAATTAATTTATACGATAAAAAACTCATTGACACATTTTCTTGATTTTTAGGCACCGAAAATGACACATTTTCTCCATTTTGTTTTACACTACCCCCACTTATATAGTTATTACCTGTAATTTTTGATGCAAGCACCGAAAGATAAACATCGTAGTGACCATTATTATCATGCCCCGTAAAACGTAACCTTTTTACACCTCGAATTGCTTCACCAACGGAAGCTATAATGCAATCACCTTGATACACTTCAAACCGATATGGAAATATCTCTGCGGCTGCCATAATTTTACAAATAGATCCATATGTGTTTCGTTTAGACATTTCGGTAAAGTATAAACCTACTGAATCATAATTCTCGCCAGATGACATAACAGTATAAGATTTGAATCTATCCCAGTTGTTAATGACATGAGAAACAATAATATTTCTCATTTTATTAGCCATTAATACATTACCGTAAACCAGTAAAGATAAAGAAGAAAATAAACATGCTCCATCACCATTAATTTTTATAACATTAATAGGAGTAAGTATTCCATCTATCAAAATATATTCTACATCCATTATGATGAATATATATTAAATAATTTTTTCAATTATACTTTAAATATTTATCGATAATAAAATACTATGTTTATTTCAAAATATACTTTAAAAAAAATAAAATTTACTGAACTGAAAATTAACAGAAGTTCGTAATTAAAAACTATTATCGCATTAAATGTAAAATTTAAATTTTCATGTAAATTGATAAAATCAGAATTAGTAAAGTAATAAAAAATTTTTTGATAAATTTAAATAAACACTTACCAACTGGAAACTTTAGAAAAAATGATAAAAAAATTTTCATGAAGACTTACTTGAATTAAAAACAATAAATAAAATATAATTGACATATACTCAATTGAAGTAACCATAATAAAGAATGGATATCTTAATTATTTAAATTAGCGTCGAATACGTATAAATACCAAAATTTTTTTAATTATTAAAATTTTTCTTTGTAAATATCGTGACAGCGATTTAATTTTGAAATTTATTCATTTATTCTCTCAAGCATATCATGATATAATTCATTTATCTAAAGCCAACTTCAATATCATTATAGTTATAATTCATTTTCGATTACTAATAGTTATTAGTAATCACAAATGAATTATTTACAATAAATTGCGTCAAATACCATTTTATGATGATTAATAATCTAAGATTCATTAACTTATAGAAAGTGTGTTTGAAATAAATAAAATTGAATAATTATTATTATTTGATATACTCTTTCCGATCTCTAATAGTTTTATTATCGTTTTATGTTCAAGTCTTCAATACAAAGTTAATCGCGTATTTCACACAACATTTTTAACATCCCGCTGAAAAATCGGAAAGTTATTAATTTTACTCCTTTTTCAGAAAATCGAGTTTTAAACGGATGTTGACGTTTTGAGGTCCTAGGAAGTCTCCCCGAATGTTTCCGCAGTGATGTCCGTATATCTTTATGTATGTGTGTGTGTGTGTGTGTGTGTGTGTGTGTGTGTGTGTGTGTGTGTGTGTGTGTGTGTGTGTGTGTGGCCGTATGTAAACCTCTTATAACTTTTGAACGGCTCGACCGATTTGATCTCGGTTGGTGCCATCCGAAAGGGCTCGACCAAACTTAGATTTTAAATACAATTTATACCGATTCGAACCGGTATATTTTGAGAAATCTCAAAAATACTACAAAAAAATTTTTTTTTTAAATGTGGTTTTTATAGAATCACTTTTAAACGACTACTGATCAATTCCAAAAACTAATCAGCTCTCAACATCAAGAAACCACGTCGATCGCCGCTAGCCCGGTCACAATCGATTCATTCTTTTATGAGTTATCGTTGTCGAAAAAAAAAAACAGAAAAAAATGTTTTTTCTGAATTATATCGAAATTCATACTTCGATCGATTAAAACTCAAAGACTCTTTATGAGGCCTGAAAAACTGCGTCGAATGCCACCAATCGCGTAAAAATCGGTTAATTCATTCAAAAGTATTTTGGTTTTAGAATTTAAGAAATAATGTTATATTAAACTTTTACCAGATTTTTGAGCTCGGAGTAAGTACAATTTTGAGCGCTTAAATATAAAATTAACGGGAAGTTGCAGGAATGACCTTTAAGGCCAACCGTTTTTATATTTTTTTTTTATAATATTACTTTTTTAAACCATTTTAGAATCTTACAATTATGTGTTAATTTTGACCTATAACTTTCAGAAGAAAAATGATTAACTAACCAATAGTTTAGACTGAATCGACCTAGTAGAAAATTTGAAATCAAAATATATTTGCCTAACATTATATAAAATAATACTGTAGATGATTTATAGAATATTAGTATTTAATATCTTTCTACTTTTATTCTAATGATTCCTCTGAATTAAATTGACAACTGAATTTGTTATTACAATTTATTCATTTTGACAGTTATTATAACAACGGTTACCATGGTAACCACCTTGATAACCATAATAACAGTAACCATGGCAACGGTTACCATGGCAACGTTGGGGGGAGGGGGTAGCATACGTGATGGTTATCGAAAAATCCATTTTGGCTAGGAATTGCGCAAAATCCCTTCTTATCTCTCATCTACAATGAAAAAGGAGTACTTATGCCAAATTTTAAATGAATCGGTCAAATAGTCTCGGAGATCTAGTGATGAGTCAGTGGTATTTCGCTTATATGTATACAGATTGTAACGGGTTAGGTAGCTCGACTGGAATCCGTCAGTCGAACTCTTCCCACACAATCTCCTTAGCTTACCTGGTTCGGCTTCTGCAGTTGTTGGGCGCCAGGTGATGTCGCAATCACCGAAGTCGATGCTCGGAAGAAGTCGGCTCAGGGTGGCGGATTGGGAATAGGGTAGGCACTTACAATTAACGTCAAATAATTACTAGTCAACTAGGCAAATTTAGTAGTATATCGAAAAACCAGTAAATACTGCAACAAATCGATGACAATTAAATTTAAGAAATCTTACTCTAATAACTAGATCGATTAGTCAATCCGGATACTTCACTAGCCGAATTCGGCAATTGACTCGATATAATGTAATAACGCAATACAAATCATAATACCACAACGGACTAAATTATAATATTAATTATCATGACTCGAGGTAAGTATCGTAACAACAAGTACTCTCCGGGTATCCCTTGATTTGTAACTTAGCGGTAAAGTGATGTCAATTCACTTGACTTTAACACCCGTCGGTAACACTATTGCCAATAATATGCGTCAATTAGCATCCAAATATCTACTTAACTAACTATACTAATAATGATTACAACTCTAATATAATACGAATAATAGCCGGGATTCGGAAAATTCAAAAAAAAACAAATGAACGTCGATAACGAGACTCGAAAGGCGCGGTCAACAAATATCCGATAAAGTCTATAAATATAAGTAACGATATCAAATTTCAAATTATAAACAGAAACGAATATCCAGATGTACCAGCGGGATAAGTCGAGTTGTAAATGCCTCACCTACTATTCGCTATCAGATCAGCGTAATTACACCACTCTTCGGCGTCAACTCGAGTTATCCCTCGAAACAAATTGTGCAGACTCGCTCACCGGTCGATGGTCTCGAAGTCCTGATTAACCTTCGGCTCCACGTGGTCGACAAAGGTAAATGGCTGGCCGGGCACGGCGTCAGAATAGTCCCACAAGAACCGGATGACTCCACCAAACAATTAAAATTTTTCGTCAATTTTTTTCTTTGGTACTGGGACCAGGATTTTACGGTTAGCAACCCGAATACTTAATTGTCCCCGGTTACTCGAATGTCGAATTCGTTACTTCGCAGCAATTAGTATAACAAAATTATAATTCGGAAGCACGTGTCAGTTACAACGAGGTACAATCCAGAATGGCGTCGTCTGTTTTTCTTTTCAGGCTCCCGCCTGTAGTTCCGGGCTTCCTCACTTGTCGGCGCTTCCATCGGGCCTCAACCAGGCAGTCATCCCCATTGTGACGGTCAGTTTCAACTCCCACTTGAGACGGTCGGTCACTTCGAAGTCACTCCGGTTTTCCGGATAATTACTTGATCCCCGCTACTATCTGCTGTGAACTACTTTGCTCTAGCTGTTCGTGTTTATTAACTAGGCTGTTCGAATATGTTAGTCGTCCGGCAGGCGAAATCACGATCCGCTGTCAACTTCGGACATTTCCGCTAGCGGTAATTTCCATCCTCAGTCATGTCCTCTTGGGCTCTGGTGACCAGCAAACGAGTACCTATCTTACAGCTACTAGTACCAACTTAAACTAACTTAATTCCTAATTAACTTGATACTATTATGACTAGGACTAATTTTGCGAGTCTCGGATCTTTCTCGTACCACGCTGCCAACTGGCCGAATTAATTAATTAAAATGACGCGGGAAAGTCATTCAAAAGTCGAGATCGGCCCAGTCAAAATACGATAGCTGTCAAAATAACATAACCTTACATTATTAAAATAAATGATGTAAGAATAATAATAAAAAAATTACTGATTAACAAGTAACGTGACCACGTGTCGGCGTCGAATTATGTAGTGCAATTTACAATGTCACAATATATATATATATTATATAACGCTAAAAATCTTATTAACTAGATAAATTTTTGATCTGTGGAACTATCTCAAAACCACGCATAAATAAAACTGGATAATTTTTGATCTGTCGAATTATCACCAAAACCACGCATAAAAAGAAGTAAAACTAAAACAAAATGCTCAAAACTTATAAGCAAAACCAAAAACAGAGACTGTAAAACAAAAAACAGAGTTTTGGTATGCCATGGTGTCGCTCAGTGTGTAGGTTTATGGAGAGAGGGAGTGGTCCTGGTTACATCATTCAAAATTCATGTAGATTATTGGTAAGCTTGCAATTTTTATTTAACAACAATAGTCTAAAATCTCTATTTAACAATTAACGAAATACTGTAGCATCGTACAAATAATTTCACTTTATAACAAATTACTCAATCTAATAATAATAACATTAATCTTTACAAAATGTAATTTGACATCGGAATGATACATACACAGAAAAAAAGGTTGACTTGGCCCAAGATAATTTTCGCCTTCATTTTTTTATTCTTGGGCTGAGTAATTGGGTTTTTTTAATTCGAGAACATTTTCTTCGACTAATATTATAAAAATATTGTATCAAGAATAATTAAATTTTAATTCAAGTTAAATAATCTTGGTTTAAGAATATTTATTTCAAGTCAAATATATTTTGTTTCTAACCAAGTAAAAAAAACTATCAAAACAAAATACTTTTTTGTCTTGGTTGGTAAGTATAGTAAATTGTCACAATATATATCAACATCTCAAACCAAGAACTTTTTTTGCGTGACAGAAGAACATTTACTCTCAGTTTGAGAAAACTACATTATCGACTCAAGACAACGGTCTATTGTAATGAAAAAATTTTAATTTTGATTTAAATAAATTATAATCTTAGCTTAATAAGATAACTTTTTTTGAATCATGCAAATATTTACTTAACGGAAGACATAAAATTCTCCCATTGATGATTTTTTTTCTTGACTTGAAAAAATTCTAGTCTCGATTCAAGAAAATAAATGACTCTACTTAAAAAAATATATCAACCTATATTTTTAAGTGAATCTTGGCAAGAAAAAATTTCTTACGCCAAGATATCCTTTTTTTCTGTGTATGGATACATTATAAATAAATTAATTAATTACTAGAGCTAATCCACAATTAACTAATATTCAGTAACCTAGAACAATAAATTATAAAAACGATATTCTAGAACATTCTCTTCCACAAAACTAGTAAAACTAACGTACATGTGTCTAGTATTGACCTCAATTAGACGGCAATTGGTTTAATAATTAAACATATTTCGTATAATTATTTTCTAAAATAATATTAACAATAAATCGTGAACATGACTCTAAACTGTAACAATATCCCCATAATTTTCTCAGTTCTTAAATATTTTCTTTAATTAAAACAGTAGCATCATATCTCAAGACTCTGACTCGAACTCAATTAATTATAGATAATTATAATAATTATTTTATACCTGATTACGGATGAATGAAATATCGAGTAACGTCTTACACTGTTTAAAATAATACTTCTGTAACAATACTCTTAATCTGTAGCTTTCCGCAATGCCATGAACTGTAACGCCATTTCTGGACACGTCTGCTCGCTTCGAGCGACCAGAGCTGAATGCTCACGTCCGTACTCTTCGAAGGTCTCCCTTCGACTCCCCTTTTTTTTTCAATCCAAAAATCCGAAACTAAATCTTATCATTATTTATAACTGACCTCTATATTCTAAATCCATAAATCAATTCCCAAACTCTACCATATCGATAACTGGAGGCTTATACCTCACCAAACGTACTCCCTAAACCTGACTTTGAGTATGGATATCCTTGGTAGTTGCTCTCCTGGAACCGACTTCAGCTGGGATCGTAAAACTTAAAAAACTAAGTGACCTATGACTTCCTCAGCGGTACAAGTGGTAATAGCTTGTCCTCTGAGGCCTGCCAGACAAAATAATTAAAAATTACCAAACGGCTTCCACAACAGCAACGATCACAAAATTACTGTTGAGGCCTGCCAAACCAAAACTTAAAAACTGATCCCAATCTGCATCCATTAGATTCCTTATATACTGGAGCGCTAGCATTTCAGCTAGACCTCTGCAATCTACCAAGAAGTCGCATAGGGATAGAATAGGTTCTATCATCAAATGATACCGGGTGACTAATTCAAGTTCCGCTCCACGGTAACACTGACTTCTCCGCATACTCAAAATTCCAAAACTGTAAACTAAAACTCAAACTTTATCATTATCTCAAACTTTAAATTCAACCCTTATCCCATATGAAATTCCCATAATTCAGATTCTAATTCTTTACTTTAATTTTCTCTTAACAAAACCCATAACTGTAGCTAAACGTTACTCCATATTTAATTATTAAACTATAACTTAAATAAAAAATCGGTATCCAAATCGTTAATACCTGTACGCTAAATTCTAAGTCTTGAGTTACCATGCTCGTAACTACAATAAAATCAGTTGGTGCTTGTGACGTTTACTTTGATTTGACCCCCATACGAAAAATAACGTCACAATATATATATATATATATATATATATATATTGTGACATTTCAAATTGCACTACATAATTCGACGCCGACACGTGGTCACTTTCCTTGTTAAGTCGCAAGTTATTGTTTATTCCTACAGCTATATTTTGTTTTTTTTACGTAAGGTTAAGTTATTTTGACAGTTGCAGTACATTTACTTGGCCGATCCCGACGTTCGAATAATTCTCCCGCGTAAATTAAAAGTATTAATTCGTTCAGTTGGCAGCGAGGTACGAGAAAGATCCGAGACTCGCAAAATTAGTCCTAGTTATAATAGTATAAGGTAGTTAAGTTGGTCTTATTAGCTGTAAGATAGGTACTCGTTTGCTGGTCACCAGAGCCCAAGAGGAAATGGCTGAGTCGCGGACCGTCATCTCACGGCCCGAGAAGTTAGCAGCTGGCCCCAGCCGAGGGACGACCTCTGGAAATTACCGCTAGCGGAAATGTCCGAATTTGACAGCGGATCGTGATTTCGCCTGCCGAACGAACAACATCTTCGAACAGCGTAGTTAATTGACACGAACAGCTAGAGCAACGGATTTCACAGCCGATAGTAGCATGTAGCGAGTAATTACCCGGAAAACCGGAGTGACTTCGACGTGACCGACCGTCTCAGTGGAAGTGGAAACTGACCGGTACACTGGAAATGACTGTCGGGTTGAGGCCGTATCGACGCGCCGCCAAGTGAGGAAGCCCGGAACTAAAGGCGGGAACCGGAGAAGAAAAACAGACGACGCCATTCTGGATCGTACCTCGAATTAACTGACACGTGCTTTACGGGAATATAAATTGCTTGTGAACAATTGTAAGATAAAGCGTATAAAAATTGCTGTAATTAACTCGTGATAAAGATTCCGACTTCGGAAAGTAAATTCGGGTTGCGACGATTAATCCTGGTCATCACACCAGGACTGCAGTCCGAGGTAATTGTTGGGAGGAGGTTCCGAATCTTGCGGAGGTATTCTGACGTCGTCACCGGCGAGCCAATTAACCTCATTGACCACGTGGAGCCGAGAGTATTCAGGACTTCAAGATCATCGACCGGTGAGCGAGTCTACTAAACTTGTTTCGAGGGATAACTCGAGTTGAAGCCGAGGAGTGGTGTAACTCCACAGATTTAAATCTTATAGTGGGTCAGGCGTTCACAACTCGACTTATCCCGCTGGTACAATTGTTCTGTTGTTTTTTTTGAAATTTGATATGATTACTTGTGAATTACCTTAGTGGATAGTTGTTTACCGCGCATTGCGAGTCTCGTTATTTGCCGTTCCGATTCTTTGTATTCTGAGTAGTATAACCGTTATCAGCCTAGTAGTTAAGTAAACATTTGGACGTTAATTAACGTAGTAATCCGAGTTACCGACGGGTGTTAAGTCAAGGGAATTGACATCACTTGGCCGCTAAGTTGCGAATCGCGGGATACCCGGAGTTTACGTGTTGTTACACTAATTATTTCGAGTCATTAGAATAAATAGCATAAGTCAGTACGTTGTGATAGTAAAATTTGTAGTTGTTTACATTATATCGAGTCACTTGCCGAACCCGGCTAGATTACCATAAGAATTGACTAGAATGTCAAGTCAGTCGAGCAATACTACCGAACTTTAATTGTCATCGATTTGTTATATTAATTTACTTGATGTTAAATGTACTATAGAATTGTCTAGTTGACTGTAAGTTATTTGACGATAATTGTAAGTGCCTACCCTATTCCCGATCCGCCACCCTGAGCCGCCTGCGTCCGAGTATCGAATTCGGTGATTGAGACATCACCTGGCGCCCAACAACTGCAGCAGCCGAATCAGGTACGTCAACGAGATTGTGCGGGAATAGTTCAACTGACGGATTCCAGTCGAGCTAATCCTCGGTCACAATATATATATATATATATATATATATATATATGTATATATATATATATATATTGTAATCATATCTCCAGTCACCTGGAATCCGTCAAGTGACTTAACACGACACACACGTATCTTACCTGTATTCGTCAGCTGTTGCGTACCAGGTGAATCTCACCAACAGGTTCTCAGCCTCGCTTAAATAATATACTACTCAGAATAGCGGGTCGGGACAAAGGGTAGACACTTAATAAATTCTCGATTTAGACGAAAACAATTGAGACTTCATTTACACTTCACAATATTCAGACGTCAATTTACAAACAACAAGCCGGTTCCGGCCATAGACTCGATATAAACTCAACGGGTTAGTTCCATTCGTCTCCTTCAACCAAATGTCAGTACCCGTCTATCTCATAACCTCTTTCGCACGACCAATGACCTCATCCACACACATTATCCACGCCGCATTTATGACCGACTCACTAAATTACAAATTTGACAGCAACCGGATGTCAATTTGCATCTGCGTACATCTTGTTGAGTCCACACAGCCCATTCTCTTTGTTTTTTTTTTTTTTTTTTTTTTTTTTTTAAAGAAAACAATTGGAATAGGTGAACACAAAAAAAAATCGGCCTGTCGGTTGACCCTGCGGGCCAGCCCCGAAACTTCCCGTCTATTTCGAGCTCCTGGAGCTCGAAAAACTTTTGTAGATACATTTTTGAGCTCGAAAAACTTTTGTAGATACATTTTTGAGCTCGAAAATACTTCTGTCTGCCTTTGTTTTCGAAAAAAAACGTTTTTTACCATTTTGTCTCAAACGATATCTCTCGAACGAATAAACTGATTGAGACGTTTAAGGTAGCAATCGACGTGTTTTATTAAGTTCTACAACTGATCAGATTTTGAAATTGATTTATCGAGTTGTTTTTGAGAAATTTTCAAAGTACTACAAAATTTTTTTTTTTTAATTCTTTCGACAACGGTTTCTCTTGAAAGAATTGACTGATTTCGATGTTTGAGATGGTATTTGACGTGGCTTATGAAACTTCAGAGCCCAGTTGAATTTGGAAGCAATCCGTTGAGAATATAAAAAGTTACCAAAAAAAAAAAACATTTTTGAAAAAAGTTTATTTTTGGAATATTTCCGAACAAGCCGTACCGATCAAGTTTAATTTTTTTTTCAGCTTCTAGATATTCGCAAGCGGCGTCAAATGACACCCTGATGATTAAAATCGGTTCATCCATTCAAAAGTTATAGATATTTACATACGTACGTACGTACATATATACATACATACACTCGGACATCATCGTGAAATTAGTCAGGATAGCTTCCTAAAACCTTAAAACCTCAAGATCTCTTAGAAATTCGATTTTTTAAAATCTGACTGAAACCAATTACGTCTCGAATTTTTGAAAATTTGCAATTCTTTTAGCGGCAAGTTGAAAATAATGTTATTGATTTAGAAATCATTCAAAAACAAGACGCATCAGCGGCAATATCTTGAGTTGGTATCGTCTATCTCTTCACAGCAACTACGCGCGGCAGTTACTGATCCAAATAAACTAGAAAAAAATTGAAAGAACAACCAAATTTAACTCTTCGTGGGTTCTGGGACCAGTACTCCAACCGTTAGCGGTGCCCACATGTTTTTCACCTTGTTACATGTCCAACTCTTTAGACCGTCTAAAAAGCCTAAGGAATACTAGCTCGTACACAATACTATCACTAGCATAGAGTGATAATCACTCGGTAATGACTGAGGACAATCTCATATAGATGTTGTCTCGAATCCAAGTAAGTATAAGTGGAGGTAGCCCGTATGGGTATGAGGAGAAGTTGCATCTCACCACTAATCCTAGGTGACCGGTTCACCAGAGCTAAAGTCTGGTACCATGAGAGACTCAATCCAAGCCCCACTTCGACCAGAGTCTCTCTATTTCCTGAGATGGAAGGAGTGTTTGGGTCTAAGTGAGGGCGGATTCGTGGTGGCTGTTGGTGAGACACCCACATGCATTGCATGCCTAATGGGTAAGCTAATGTGAACTTATGTTCATATTTCGCTTTTATAATACTTTGGTAGAAAATAAGGAATTTCGCAGCGCGAGTGTGCCCAAAAGGGTGAGGTATCGGTTACCAGGGCTTCGGTGTCAACTAATAACTCGGATATGCCGATTGAAATTAATGATGATAAACCTAAGTCGACTCAATTGAATCCGGATGCTGCTGAATTTATTATCAGTAATGGAAAATTCTTTTTAAACTATCCCAATGTTGCTGATACTTTAAAACTGGTTGGTAACGTTTCGAAAAATCCTGATGCTGATTTAATTGACTTTTCAACTCCTCTCGATCAAATTGCTGACAAGTTGGTGAGCGAAGAGTCCAGTCGGGAGAAAAGTTCAGAAGCTTCTCAACAAATTCGAAATATTAAAAGACCAAAAATTAAAAATCCTATAAAAACTCTAAAATCCAAAATTAAAAATTCCATAAATCCGTCGCGTAATTCTAGAAATAAAATTAGTAAAAATCGAATAAAATCTCCAATCAAAAATTCATTACTAGACCTTGAAAAAAACGAACGGCAACGACCAACGGTCACAAAGCTTGAGAATATCTCGGAGACAGACGATACCCTTCTCTGTGATCTAAGAGAGGACACTAGTCCTTTATATGACTCAGAGATCGATGAGTATCGCTCCGACTCAAGTGAAGAAATTGCGTATGCTCCGAAACTTACTATACAAATTGATCCGAATAATCAACAAAGTACATTACTACCGATGTTTAGTAATGCCAATAAATTCGGCTCTACGATGCCTTCAGCAAGTCTCAAAGCACCTTCCACAGTCAGCCGCATGATTGCTAAAATCTTTATCGGCAAATATGAACTAGAAGCATTACTTGATAGTGGGAGTGAGCGCAGTTATATTTCTGAGATTGCTTATGAACGAATCAAAGAAAATCAACTGCAAAACCTCACGCCTGATCCCACTAGCACTCATGGAGTGATAATGGCTAATTCTAAGTCCACGCAAACACGTGGTGGAGCGCCATTTAAAATAAAACTTGACGGTCACGATACTATCACTTAGCTAAGTGTTTTATCTGAGTTATCTACTCCAGTCATTCTCGGTCTCGATTTCTGGCAGCTAGCCGAGATTCAAGTAAATTCCAAGGACAGTACTTGGAAGCTAAATACCAGTAATATTATCCATTCATTTTCCTCTCGGTCTGGATTTACCACTGAAGCAGCATTAAACGCATTGTCGTCAGCTGAACGGGCTGATCTCGAACAATTTTTAGCCCAAGAATTCGGGAAAAATAAACAGGTCCAGTTGGGTTTAACGCCTTTAGTTCAACATCGTATCGAACTGACAGATGATACTCCACTACGTACTAAACCATACCGTAGAAGTCCACCAGTAATAAAAGCGATGCAAGACAAAGTCGGTGAATTACTCGCGAAGGGTTATATTCAGCCTTCAAATAGTGCTTGGGCATGTTCGCCAGTAATGGTACCCAAAAAGAACAATACTTGGCGCATGTGCATCGATTACCGGCCACTAAATAAAGTCACGAAAAAATCTGCTTATCCGTTACCGATTATGCATCGTATTTCGTCAAGCCTTCAAGGTGCTAAAGTAATTTCGGTACTTGATGTCAGTGATGCCTTCCATCATGTTTTAGTTGAGCCGAATAGCCGTCAGTACACAGCATTTTGTGTAGATGGACGAGGGTTATTTAAATGGATTCGGATGCCATTCGGTCTCACAAATACACCGAGCACGTACCAAGAAGTTTCCGATACGGTACGACGAAAAATTATTAAGTCATTAAAAACCCAGTTTTCATATACTGAAGCAGAAAATAAAATTTTCGCCTACCTTGACGACTGGATAATAATTAGTGATGATTTACAAGAGCATAAAATTCTTCTTCAAGCTGTCTTTGGAGGATTCCGTAAGGCTGGAATAAAAATGAACGAAGAAAAGAGCCATTTTGGATGCTCTGAAGTTCATTTTTTGGGCTTCATCATTAATGAAGATGGTTTGAAACCCGATCCAGCTCGATTGAAACCAATTGCAGATTATAAACGACCTACAAACCGTAAGGAACTGCGAAGATTTAATGGATTAGTTAACTGGTACCATAAACACCTTAAAAATGTCGAACAAGTTCAAGGTCCTTTGAACAAGTTAACAAGTACTCGAGTTCCGTGGGAATGGACAGATGGCGAAGAAAAAGCTTTTGAGGAAACGAAAGAAGCTCTGTTAAAAGCCGCAACATTGTCATTGCCACGTCCAGACTTACCTTATCGTCTATATACCGATGCTAGCAACACTGGGTTAGGTTCTGTCTTAACTCAGTATGATTCAGTCACTCGATCGAGAAAATTTAATTATCTGTTTAAGTTGACCGTTAAATAAAGCAGAAATGAATTACACGACAATAGAAAAAGAATGTCTTGCTGTCGTGTGGTCCTTACGGAAATTACGAGGTTACATCGAAGGTTTGCCAGTCACGGTCTACACTGATCGTTCCGCATTGAAATGGCTTCACTCGTTAAAAGATCCGGCAGGTAGATTGGCCAGGTGGGCCATTGACATTTTCGCTTATGACATAGAAGTTGTTCATTATCGGGGTACACAAAACGAAGCTCCAGACGCACTCTCGCGTCGATATGAAGAACCAGAGACTGCTGATTTACTTGTTTCATATTCTAATCCATCATTGCTGTGTGTAATTGCGCAAAATTCTGCTTGGTATGATGAGAAAGTCAGAGTTGCCCAAACATATCCGGAGAATTACCGTGAATGGAAATATGAGAATGATAAGTTGTATTTTTACCGTTCACTAGCTGTCAAGGAAATACTTGGTGAATTACATCCTTGAAAAGTCGTCCTAACTGAGCCAGAAATTCGTCCAGCTATCGAAAATGCACACTGTGAAGCTCAATCGGGTCATCTTGGGATTGACAAAACTTATCAACGGATACGAGATCATTTTTACTGGCCAGCAACGTTCAAAGATGTTTCAGCATACGTTTCAGCTTGCGAAACTTGTATAATGACTAAAAGTGACTAGACAAAACCGCAAGGATACATCGGAACGAGACCACCAACTCAACCTTGGTCTATTATCTTGACTTACACAATTGACGCACACACTCGTTCAACTATGGGAAATCAGTATGCTCTTGTCATCGAAGATCTCTAAACTCGTTACCTTGAAATCTTTCCTCTAAAACAACAATCTGGTAAAATCATAAAACATCACCTGACGGCTGTATTTGATGACTGGGGCCCTCCCTGCCAAATTATTTCAGATAACGGTAAAGAATTCATAAACAAAGATATAATTAATTTAATTAGTCAATTTAATATCAAATTTACACCAACTCCTATCGGGCACCCTTGCGCAAATCCCATCGAACGTTGTAATCGTACAATTAAACCTATGATTGTCGCGTTTACAAGTAAAAACCAAAAGGATTGGGATGAACATCTCGATGATTTAAAATTCGCGTACAATACCTCAGTACACACTGCTTTGGGTGTATCTCTATTCTATTTAAACCACGGACGTGACGCACGACTGATTAATGACACTGATCCTCTTGAAAATCTAGACGTATCTGACGTTACCATTTGGCAAGCCCGAATGGACCGTGCGGTTGAATTAAGACATTTTGTCGAGCAAAATATGTTGAAAGCTCGGAAACGCATGCGTAAACAACATGAACAAAAATTTTCTGATATTCCTATAGATTTAAAAATCGGTGATCAAGTCTATTATCTAAATAGAAATTAAGTAAGAAAGTTGATGGTTATAGTGCTAAATTAGTACCAAATTATTCGGGACCCGTGACAGTCTCAAAAATTTTAAGTACTCTAGTAGTCAAACTACAAGATAATGCCGGTAACGATATTGGCACATACTATTACAACGACTTAAAAATTCCTAGACGGTCTCGAAGACATAACTGATTGTTTTCGATATATTGCAGATCATTTATCATGAAAGTTAAATTTTTTGGCGACTCAGATACTGATGCCTCATTTGATGAGTCTGGGAATGAGGTATCTGATGTTGAAACACCGTCATCTCATTTTACTACACCACTATCTGCTTTATTATCATCCTCATTAAACACCATGTCAGAATTACCAAATGCTACTGAGACAATACCGTCAACTTCGTTACCGGCTATAGCGGTCATTGCAACAACAGCTGCAGCATCACCAACGTGGTCTACTGGGTCGGCATCATTAGCTGGGTCCCAAACTTCGTTGCCGCCATGGCAAACTACCACTGGCATAGAATTTGGTCGGCCACCATCTGTATTATATGTACCAAGTACAACAACACCCACATCAGTAACGTTCGAGACACTTACTAAATTTATGAAAGACGAATTTAGTATGCTGCATGCTCGAATTGACCGTGCTATCAGTCAACGTCTTACAGCGACGTCATCGGCATCGGGGATCTCAAGATTTGATAACCAGTGTATTGACCGTATTGATGAGAGACTTTAGGACCCACAAATAGTGATACAAACCAACACCGATCAGGTCGGGGAGCTGAAAACATAACTTGATTCTTTAAGATCACCGTCAACTGCCCAAGAACCAGGTACTACTGCTCACCTCACGGCTCAACTTTAACAGTTATCGGAACAAGTCCAGCGAAGCCAGCAGATGATATCGGAAATTAAGCTGCTAAGTCCGGAGGTATTCATGCAAAAGCTTCAGGCCGTTACCGTAAAAATACCATCCAGCACTACTGCAGTTACTTGTCAGGCGACACAAACACCAGCTATAACGTCTACCCCAGTCAAGGTAGAATATGATATTGGCATTACTCCAAATAATAAATCGGAGCTTACGTTACTGGCTCAGCAATCGTTAGCTTGCGGTCCAAATCCTGGACTCAAGATTCGTGATGGCGCCTATCAACGCTCATCTTCAAAAGATGCCAGATTTCCACCTTCATCACTGCTTGCGAGACGAATGGCCCGTCAAGAGTTAACTGAGAAGGAAGTGACAACACTACGAGCTTCGGGTGCCATTCCTGAAGACATTAAAACGAAGATCCAGATGGTAACGTTCGCCAATTCGTTACCGTACTCACAGACAACCCCAGCTCCAAAATATAATGTCCCATTGCAACCTAAAGAAGCATACTAACAATTTTTGTCTGGTATAACTTCTGTTCCAACATCAACCTCTACAGCAGCCGCCACAGATATATCACAACAGGTCGTCGTTCACAACGGTCTCCATTATATGGGCTATGCCACCTTCTGCAAGGCTGTTGAGAAGATCTGCGTCACCGTCAAGCCTCGGGTATGTCATACCGAGCTCAGAGAGTCCTGGACACAAACGGTAACGACTCAAGCTCAGTCGTTGTACATTACCAACGCTTGTCAAAACTGCCGGCAACGCGATCATAAAATTACCGAATGTAGATTACCATGGCGGCCTGACATGTGTCATGTCTGTTAGCAGGACCAAGTCACTACGGCAACATGTTTCCGTCCTCACGTCAAACAGTACAAGGACTATCTTCGGGGACGTTGTCAAGGCTGTGACATTCCAAGCCAATTATTTGACCCACACTGCAACTCTTGTAACCGCAGATATCCGGGTTACAAAGACTGGATCGCGACGAAATATAGTCCAGAAGAAGTGGAGCAGTTTCACCGTAGTCACCTGCGCGCTATCAAAAAACTGGAATAAAGTTTTTTTTGTTTTGTCTACCTTACCTTACCGATTTAGATTGTAAATCTAAAAAAACACATACATTTAATCTCATGCTCATCACATTGATTCATTTTATTATTGTTGCCAATTGTAATAATTTTTAATTACAGCTTCGAGTCCTGTAGCAGTTGGTAGCAGAAAAATTACTATTCTTTCTTCACAGTCCAGAAGCTGTGGGACACAAATATTTAAAATTATATTTTTTTTTGTATTCGTTCTAAGTTAAAATATTTTTACAGATCATTTCTATTTTTTTTTGTTGTAAGCTAGAAATAATTACTGGTCCAGGTCGAAGTCCCAGGATCACAGTGGGCTTGAGATTAGGGTGGCTGGACTTGAAATTTGAGTCACAATACTTCTAACGGCTTGCGATCGTTTTCAAATTTTTTTTTTACTGGCAATCTACTTGCACAGCAGGCGAATGACTCGCACTTCAAAAATTCAAATTTATACTGGCAATTGACTTGCACTACTGGCAATTAAATCTCAAAATTTTTGAAACTTACGATCTGTCAAGAAGTTTTCAATTGAAAATCCTTTTGTATGCTGGCAAGTAACTTGCAATTTGGGGGCGATTTATTCGCACCGCTGTAAATAATTTAATGTACATATTTTTTTTGTATATAATTATTGTATAATTATCAACGTCGGACAACCCAGACGGAAATCCAAAAGGGTAACCTTGGCTTGGTGGGGAGGATTGTGACAATGTGAATTGTCTTCGTCGCTCTCAGCCTTGCGGTTCCCAATTTTCTCCGTCTTGTTGACGCCCGAATTTAATACGTCATAGTGCCATGGTCACATGACTTAATTTTCACATCGACGCATGTCCGTAAGGGTGAAGTGGGGATAGAGTTCAGAGGCGAGTCCCAGGCCCTCAATTATCGGTCAACCACTTCGATCTTGGATCTAGTAGCGTTTAGATGTACTTAAATATTCTGCATTAATTATTGTTAGCTGGCAATTTTACTTGCGCCATATCAGTTTGTTACTGTTTAATTCTATTACTGTACACTATATTTAACGGGCAACTTAGCTTGCAATTTCATTGTTTATCACATATTATTTAATTAGTATAAAATACGTTTAATTCATTAAGTTTATTATTACGTTACCGCTGATACATCTGTAGTATCAGCACTATTAATTATAAAGAATAAAATCAGTGCGATAATCAACGCTTTCCACGTGGCCATCGATTATTATTGGGACCACATCTATTGTAATCTTCGGAAACGCTTATTGTAAGTAATTGAAGTTATTATAATTGGCAAATAAATTTGCATATTTTCCTTATAAACTCCCTATTCTATCTATTACCTTTCATTCATATTTTAATATACTGGTAAAATTATTTAATAAGATACAATATTTATTAATGAAGTTATATAAGATAATTGAATTAACTATAAGAAACAATTTATAAATAGTAAGCCGTGAGGTAAGTTAATGAATTTTTATATACGTTGCCGAGTTTGCATAAGTGCGGGTCCTTGCTTTGCAAGAACCCTAGCCCATTGCTCTGTCTAAATAAACTAAAATTTATTAGAGGCCAGCTTAAGCCAGGGTTCAACCCACGAATTCTGGCGGCTGCTGGTGAAATTCGCGCAAAACGAAAAGCGGCTTGTCTCAATATATATATATATATATATATATATATATATATATATATATATATATATATATATATATATATATTGTAACGTATATTTTTCTTATTAACTCGATTAAACTCAATAAAATTACACATAACTTATACTCAATAAATTTTACTCTAACTCGAACTCAAAATCCTCAAAATCAGGCAACGTTACACTTCGTTCACCGATCAATCCTCTCATTTTCTCCAGATTCTAACGGGCACTAGCCGACTTTTATTTCCCCGGTATCGGCAACCAGTCTAAACGTACACGTAATTTAAAACCTAAGATCTATATCCTTTGGAAATGAGAGAACTGAACGGTGGTAGCGGCATGTTCTGGTGCACTTAGTATGCTAGGTTATAGAGAGAGGGTCGCGGTTCTTTTTACGCGGAAGAAGCCGATTTATTAAAATTAAATTAAAACAAAATAACGAAAAGAAAACTAATTGAAATATCGTAAAGATGACGCGAAAGTGACGCGAAGGGCCCAAGCGGCCCGCGGTCGAGTACTCTCGGTCCATCAGACAAATAAATACCTAGGAATGACATCGGGAAACTCTCGTGGGCTACGAATCACAAAACTTAACACAATTCGAGATAAATAATAAAAAAAAAATAAAATAAATAATGCGGTAAATCAAGACCGCAAATATCCCGACAGAACGACTCCCAGAACTCAATACGCAGAGCCACAAGCTCCAAAACATCAGCCAAGGGTGTGGTCGAGGCCTACCTTATGGGGCTCTCCGACTCAGCACCGCTCACTACAAGACTCCAAACTCGACTACTGGGTCGACTCATACTCGAGCGACTCCAAATCCCAACTCTCTGACACCATTGTCAGTTCTCAACTGCTCTTCTCTTGTCTCTTACTCCATTTACTTCCACACTCTACTACTTCCAGTCACTCTCACATTCTCGCTTCTCCATCCATTCTTCCCCCACCACATACAAGCCGTGGACTCGCGGGTCTGTCCACAGTATCACTCCCCGTGATATCCGAAGTTAGCGAATTTTCGGCTTCCTCGAGCATCGCAAACGAGGCCTGCCATTCCCAAATAAACGTAAACGTACCCTAGCTAACTTCCGGTACCAACTCGAGGGGGCGGCGACATCTCAGCCACTCCTCCATGATCACCACGTCAACTCCGAGGACTAGGCCTAAGCCTAGTCGTCATCACTGGTTGGGAGGCACGTTATCTTGGTCATTATCTGCGACACCGCCGTTAAATCCACGCTCAACCACACAGACACTCTGACACAGACAACATACCGTATCCGTACTCCTACTGACTTCACCGCACACATACCCCATACTCTCTATTCACTATCTCCTACACTCAACTCGATACACATATTAACTCCATCTTTATCTATTACACAGACTCACGCTCACTCCCTCTTCAACTCCATCTCCTCAGCAATGTAACATCACAATATATATATATATATATTGTAACGAATGTGAAACTCATGTTTTAAAGTATTTGAATAGCTATGCGCAACTAGAGTCAGTCAGTCTTATATTGACATTTTAATAGTAAACATCTGATATCGATAATATCTGTATCTCAATATCGCTTTGCTTTCTTTTATTGCTGTTAATTGTGATGTTGTTATTCCTAATATCAGTGTTTTATGCTTGTAGTGTATAAATGATATTAATTTAAGATAACAGTCACTTCAATTTGGTGTCAGAAGTGGGATACGTGCGCGGAACCTTCGTGTGTCGTGTGAACTTACAAATATTAAATTAAAATAAAAATATCTGTCTAAATATCGTGACGCGACGGGAAAGGCAAAGATTAAAAAGAAAACGATCGTGATTCGTTTGATGTTACTAAAGACGCAAATAATAATAATTAAAAAATAAATTCGGTGATCAATTAAACGAGTTTAGTGAAAACAAGTTTTTTAATTTGTGCTTAAGTGCGTGTGTTAATTCAAATAAATTTTGTGATGAATTAAATAAGTTTTATGAATATTAAAGTACGCGTAGTAATATAAATAAATTCGATGATAAATTACATAAGTTCTGTGGATATGTGTTATAGTGTTAAAGTTCGCGTAATGAAATGAATAAATTCGGTGATGAATTAAATAAGTTTTGTGGATATGTTTTATAATATAGATTTCAAGTGCGTGTAATAATTTAAATTAGTTCAGTAATTAAATAATTAAGTTTTACGAAAATATTTTTCTTAATCGGTTTCAAAGTGCGTATTTGAATTTATTTGTGTGATATACTACATATAAAAAAAAGAAAAAAAATTTGTGGTTGATAAATTAGTGTTGTGAAAATATTTTTATCAATTTATGTCAAATTGCGGGTATGAGTAATTGCGTGTGTGATAAAAATATAAAATAATAGTATCTTATTATTAAAAAAAAAAAAGAAAAAAAAACAGTGAAGCCGGAAGAGTATTTTCTTAGCATCAATTGAGGAGTTGAAGTTAAACTTATCCGAGGAGCTTTGAAGGAGAAAAATAAAATTCGTTGGAACGTGTGTTATTCAGAATCATTGGTATGTTAGCTCGAGATGACATATCGGAGAGTGATCTGAATAAATCAAACTGCAGTACATGAGCATTTAAGATTGAAATTATTGAATTGATCATAATGGAAGTTTATGAATTAACAGTTGACAAATAATATGATGTAACGATGAAATATGTTTAAGTGTAAAATTTAATAGAATGTTGGAAATACTCATTTTGTTTTCTTTATTATGTGCGGATAATATTTCCAATTTCATTGGAGAGGGAGATAAGGAGTCCATTCCTAGTCCTTAAAAGGAGGAGAGGAAGGAGTGCCTGTTTCCATTCCCATTGAGGATCCATTATTCAAGAGGAGGGTTATATTTTTAATTTTATTATTTTGATTCGTTGATTTGGAAAATAGAGTCACGCGTATCGATTAACTTCTTAGCAGAATACTTTTTTTTTATCTCAATTCTTAGCTCAATGAAACTATAGACTATTTTTTAATTTTTTTTTATTATCTTTGCGTTAGCTTACAGGGTTGCTTTTTTGCTGTGGTGTTTTTTTCTCTGTAGGGTGATAGATAGAGTGTGTTGGGACCATAGCGGATTCGGACCAAAATTGTAAATGATTTTTGTTTCAATTAAGTTCGATTCGCCCAACACAATTTTTATCGGGACGATAATTTATTGAGAAAGGGGTAGTGTAACGAATGTGAACTGATGTTTTAAAATATTTGAATAGCTAGAAAACAAATGCCTTCTTCTCTTGTTTAATAAATGCACGACTAGAGTCAGTCACTCTTATATTGACATCTTAACAGCAAATATCTGTATATCAATAAACTATATATCTCTTTGCTTTTTTTACTGCTGTTAATTGTGGTGTTATTATTTCTAATATAAGTGTGTTATTATTGTAGTGTATAGGTGGTATTAATTTAAGATACCAGTCACTACATTATATATATATATATATATATATATATATATATATATATATATATATATATATATATATATATATAAACTTTTGAACCACCTGTATTTCTTGACTCAGCTCGTCGAGCTGAGTTTAGAGGTAACAGAATTTTTTGAAAATTTTATCATAAGGAAAAATACAATAGATAGATTTTTATAAAATCTACTTAAAAAAAAATTTCTGACGTTTATATATGGGTCACTCTACGATGAGAGGTAATATGTACGGCAATCAGTATAAAATATATTTCTTATTTTATATGTTGCCATTTTACGCAATAAATAGCAGCATCTTCATGTATTTTCTTAATAACATTATGATTGAATGCTTAAGTAAAACATATTTTCCTAAAATTACGCGATTACATTTGTAAAAGTCTCTACCCTGGTTTGTCCCATTGATATTTTTGGTTAAGCATGCAAATATTATATACCTTCTTTGTGGCAATATCCTAGTTAAAGTAAATTTAGCACAAATTTAAATGAGTATACTTAAGTATAATAAGAAAAAATACAAAAGTATTTGTTTATTTTCATAATTTTGAAACTAAGTATGTCTCGCTTTCTATGTGTATCTACGCTGGCAAATTACAATCCGCTAAAAAAAATTGAAATATTAGATGACCATAATAAAAATGGAGCTCATGAACACGAATCAGCGAGAAGATGGTAGTACTGACCAAGCCAGGCGTTAAATCACTATCATTTTCTAATTGGCACGACGCAACAGTGCGGTGCAGTTTCTTTGGAAGGTTACTTTGTCTCGCCACTGGTAAACCATAAATTTGTATAATTCACTTAATTTATTATGTATTTATTGTTTTAATTGAGCTATAGTATAATATGAGAGAAAGGGGTCAATTGAACCATGGGGCAATTGAACCAGTAAGCTTAAAAAATCGAAAAAAATATAAAAGTGAGTCGTCCTTTTGGAATTATATTTGAATACACTGAACCTTAGTCTGACCAAAATTTGTAACCAATATAATGATTTAATATTAAAAAAATTAAATTTTTGTGTTTTTAAGCATCTGAACTTTTTTTTCAGTTCTGGACAAATTGTTTAATAATTTTTCATTTTTTAAATGTAATTTTAAAATTTTTTTTGTAATACCTTCATACATATATTAGTTATAAATTTCTAACTTTACTTTTAGTAAAATAGTTCTTGAATATTTTTTTGTAAACTAATTATTTCAATAAAATCATATGGGGTCAATTGAACCAGTACTCTCGGGGATGGTTAAACTATACGAATCACACTGTGAGCATCACACATGCGCGCACGTGTTGACTAAATGTCAAAAAAAGCTTAACTAACCAAGAAAAAAAATAGTTATGTTGACAGCAGTTTTAAAAGTGATTGTTATAACATATAATATTATAAAAGATAATAAATACTATAAGAAATTTTGTAATTTTAGTTTTAAGCTGTAATGAATAGTAAATTATTCATTGAAGTCATTCGTTTGTGGTTCTCATACTCTTGGTTCAATTGCCCCCGCAAAGGGGACGATTGAACCATTTAATGCAGTTGGAGAATTTTGTATTTATTGAAAATTTTCATCATTTGTTAAGTTATGTGCTTATAAGAAATGGTAGTCTACATAATAAATTATAATTTCGTAAAAAAAAAAGTTATCATTTTGCTTTTATTCATATAAAAAGAAAATGTCAAAGTATTTTTGGTTCAATTGACCCCACTCTCCCCTACTTGAAAAGTGACACGTTTTCAATTGAAAATTAATTTATGCCAGTCAAAAAATTAAAGTTAGTGAAAGAAACGTCTCTTCCCTGCCGTGTTTCCCCTGGCAAGATAATTTGCAGGTTAAGTACTCACTAACCAGGAGAGACACCGACATGGACTAGGTTTGATTCCCAGTTTGAACTATCCATATTTTTCTCAATTTATTTATAGAGTTTTCATCGAGAAGGTTCCTTCCTGATCTTGCCAAATCCCCTTCTATCCAAATTTTCCTTGTCGATTTATTTTAAATACTTCCTCGTTGTGCGTACCACTCATGAACTCCAATAATTTTTTTAACAGTGCGATATACGTGTTATACTAGTCATTTGTTCGCAATAATTTTCGCTATATATTGACATCTGAATCATGGATTGCATAAAATATAGTTAGTTATTTATCTGATATTTAACAATTCTGGTATGAGTCTTTTCTAAAATTTGCCTATGGTTGTATTGTGTAGTAAGAAAAATCATGAGAATACTATTTATAGCGCCTGTCAGCTTATTCTGGAACCGACTTATGCCATAATATGTTACGCATCCGACTTTTATCATAAATAGTTATTTTTAAACTAGAAAATATCAATATAATATTTCTCATGGTTATATTGAATATGATAATAGTTAGATTAAAGATAGTTTCAATATAATTGCTTGACTCATTTATCAATAAATGAATAATGAGTTTTATTTTATAAAATTCTGAACTTCTTATTTTTTGTTAGAATTTATATCATTTTATTACGTAGATACGAGAAAAAGGAATCAATTTTACTTCAGAAGACATTAAATTTTTTAATTTAAAGTTATTATTATTATTATTCTGCCCAAGTCGAAATTTAAATCGTCAGTCAAACGTAATGAACGTTTGAATCGTCAGTCGGATGTAATGAACGTTGAAATTGTCAGTCGAGCGTAATGAACGCTGGAATGTTCAGTCAAACGTAATGAGCATTGGGATGGTAAATCGGACGTATTGGACGTCGAAATCGTCATCTAGATACTCAATGTTACAAAAGATGGAAAAAATCAATTTCCTTCGGTTTCTCCGTGGGGGGTTTAAGTGGAATGAACGATAAAAATACTCCCGTTTCTTCATTATACGGCTTACAGACTTAAACTTTGGCAAGCTTTCCAATATTCTGATGAATCCCCCGCAATTGGAATTTTTCCGAAAACTAGCTCCGAGGGGGATTTGACTGGAGTGGACGATTAAAATACTTGCGTATTGACATAATGAGACTTACGACGTGGACTTTGTCATTAATATTCCCAACAATCTTTGAATTCCCTCATCATCTGTATTTTTTTCAAAAACCAACTCCAAGGGGGATTTCAGTGTGGTCAAAGTTAAAAACACTCCCTTTTTCTTATCATAAGTCTTACAGACCCGAACTTTAGAAATAATGTTCCCAACAGTCTAACGAATCCCCCACCGTGAGTATTTTTTTCGAAAACTAACTCTGAGAGGGGTATCAGTAGAGTCAAGATTTAATTACTCTGATGTTTCCATTTTTTTATTCAGTTTTCGAAAAAATACCGATGGTGAACAATTCATAAGATTGTTGGGAATATTTTTGCCGAAGTTCAGATCTGTCAGACTTATGACGAAAAAAAGGGAGTATTTATAACTTTGACTGCACTGAAATCTTCCTTGGAGATGGTAATTGAAAAAAATGCAGATGATAAGAGATCTCTAAGATTGTGGGGAATATCAATGAGAAAGTTCACGCCTGTAAGTCTCATTAGGTTAAAATGCAAGTATTCTCATCTTCCACCGCAATAAAACCCCCCTCGGAGTTTTCGGAAAAATTCCAATTGCGGGGAATCCGTCAGATTATTGGAAAGATTTGTACCGAAGTTCAAGTCTGTAAGCCGAATAATGCAGAAACGGGATTATCTTTATCTTTTGATCCACGAAAAATCCCCACGGAGAAACCGAAGGAAATTGATTTTTTCCATCTTTTGTAACATTAAGTATGTAGATGACGATTTCGACGTCCATTACGTCCGATTTGCCATCCCAATGCTCATTACGTTCGACTGAACATTCCAGCGTTCATTACGCTCGACTGGCAATTTCAATGTTCATTACATCCGACTGACGATTCAAACGTTCATTACGTTTGACTGACGATTTAAATTTCAACTCGGGTGATCATCGAATATTCAAAAAAATAATCATCTCTTTTTGTCTAATAAAACTGTAATTTTTTTATCCTACATTTCATAGATTCGCATTTGCAAAGCATAGACTCAAGCAAAAGAAATACTTTTTACTGCATGAAACTGTAACAATAAATTTTTTTGGACTTAAGGAATATAATTTAGAAAATTTGTAGAAAAAATAACATCGTGAGATTGTAATTTTTGAAATGAAATTTAAATTATAAGATTTGTTCACTATTGAGATCTGGACAATATTGAATTTGAAACTGTTATATTTGTTATGCCTAAATAAAAATGAAATTTTTCCGGTTACTTATTCACAACGTTTAACTACTAAACTAAATTGTAATAAATACGCACATAAGAGTTCAATTTTGCAACTTTTTTTCCGGGTATTGAATAAATATTGAGACGTGAATTGTCTTCGTCGTCCTCAGTCTTGCGGTTCCTATTTTTCCCCGTCTCCTTGCCGGCTGAAAATAAACAAGTTATAATGTCGTAGTCACATGACTAAATTTCACGTTCACGCATGTCCGTAAGGGTAAAGTGGGTACATAGTCCTGAGGCTACTCTTAAGCCCAAATTTATCGGTCAATCATTTCGATCCCAGGACAATTAGTAATAAGTCACATAGCTTATTCACAATTGTGGTATACTACCAATTGGCCCGCGATTCCGTTAATACGGGCAATCTACTTGCATTCTTTGTAAATCGGGCAATTAACTTGCGATATTCTTTACATTGCTGGCAATTCGCTTGCAATCATATTTTACTGTTTAAAAGTATAAAATTCGAAATAAAGTTTAAGTGAATCAAATATTATAGTACGTTACCGGCGATATACTCGTAATACAAAACGACACTGAGCCATCTACATTTTATTCAGCGCTTGCATCTTCTTGTAAGTAATTTGTATTGTTATGATTGGCAATAAACAATCGTTGCAATGACTTACCATTTACTCTATCTATTATCGGTACATCCTATCCATATCTTATTTTATTGGTGAGATTCTTGAATAGATTAATAATAGTATTATTAATTAAGTCGTAAATGATAATTCAATCAATAATAAGAAAATAATTTATAATTTTATAAGCCGTGTGGTAAGTTGATAAGTTTTCACATACGTTGCCGTGTTTGAATGAGTGCTTGACCTCCCTCAACTGGGCAACCCACTTGTAGATAATTAAATTATTTCAAGGTCAAAATTAGGTGCTTTTCAGGAGCTAGTTAAGTACGCAAACAAAATATTAAGTGCACTTCCGGTTGCAAAAATAATTAAAAAAAAATAAAAGGATCGCCAACATTATAAAACTTTGCGGAACTTTGGAATAAAAAAATGTTTTTTTCTTTTTTTAATGCATTAGCATTAAGTGAACATAAAGTGCACTTCATGACAACGAAGATATACCTCAAATATAGCATTATAAAGCGGCTAAGGCAGCCGTTCGGCACACACGTGGCTCGGGCGATCACCGAAGTTAAGAAGCATCGAGCATGATTACTACTTGGCTGGGTGACCGCTTAGCCACGCGTTGGGCTCGAACGAAGATCTTTGACCGTTAGGCGCGGGATGAAGATCCAGTGATCGGTAAAATGGGAATTTTATCGACCACTGGAGCTTTACTCAAACCGAAAACTGTACTGGCTAGGTTTTCTCTGTGGTTTTCCTACGCTACTGCACCTCCATTGCACTAGGAAGGTAGTAGGGCATTACCGTAATGATGCAGTACCGTACAAGCACAAGTTGGGACACAGCCGCACAAACCGGGCATAGGGAAATTGAGCTAAGTTGAAATTGTATATCATGGGACAGGCCGATGGTCTACATACAGAGTGAATTAATATAAGAAAAAAAAAATAGCATTATAAATGAGTAAAATAAAAAAACTATCCAGAACCGCAAGAGCTGACTTCACGCAGGCGCAAGAATGAAAGTAACTTTTCAAACTATATGCTAAGTAAAAATGAATACTTTTATTGAGAAAAAATTTTTATTTTGAAGAATTATATCATTCATAGTCATCACAAGAATACGTTTTCAAAAATAGATTTCTATTTAATTGCAGATCAATATAATGTGATTGTAGATCACTCTGAGATCATCGAAGTGCACAAATAAAAGTAGGCATCGAGTTGCTTCGAACAAAAGAACTATACTTTTTCTAATCATTATCTAATGAGTTAAAATGACTATCTAAAATTACGCTTCAGTCAAGAAATCTTAACGTATTATAACGATAATGACAGTTAAAGAAAATTTTGAAATATAATAAAGTAAATCAGATTTAAGTGCAGAATTTATAGACAAAAGTCAGGATAAATTTAGATCTTCTATTCCTGGACTTGTAAACGTAACGCTTGATATTTTTTGATCAGTAGGCTCAAAGTTTTTGATTTAATAATATTTAGGAATGTTGTTTTAACATTCATAGATTATCGAACTTATACAGTCATTCATAATTACTTCTTCTGATCCACCTGCTGATGTCAGAATATTTTTTTTTCAGTTAAGGGGTCTGCTCACTATATTTTCTAATAGTAACTTGAGTTATGAATTATTTTACATTGAATAGCTCGAATTTAAGTGCATATTAAGTTCAAATGATTCTAGGAACATCAGTTAGGATTAGTTCAGACCTTTTACTTCTGGACACGGAAACGTGGTTTTCGATATTTTTCGATCAGCATGTGCTTATTGCTTTCGTTTTTATAATAATCAAAACGATCAGTTTATCCTTTATAAATTATTGAAGTGTCAATAATAATTACTACTTCTAATCCATCGGCAGGGGGCAGAATTTTTTTTGTTTTTTCTTACGAAGTTTAATCATTTATTTTTTTAGAGCGAAATTTGTCCATCCGATTATACTTCAAGTATATATATTTGTATATATCGACGCTCTAATTAGAAAATAGTCTACTCCATTTCAGAAAATCCTATATTTATACGAAAAAAAGGAAGTTAAAAATTTTTTTTTTATCTAAAAATCAATTCTTCATTTAGTATAAGTATAGTACTTTTGTCAAGGTTACTTAAATAATTTTTTCTCTGACTATTAGTATCTAAAAATTGCACAAAATCACCTACAAAATATACTCAGTTAGGCACTGTGCTAGTTAGAACGTCAATATAAATATATATATATTTATATATATATATATATATATATATATATATATATATATATATATATATATATATATTGTAACGGGTTTTTCCCCACCAGGGATCTACCGGAGTGAAGTCCGAATACGCGTACTATTTAGCAACCTTGTCCAAAAATTAAAAGTTAAGCGCCAGGTGATTTTATAATCACCAATAAACAATTGTCGAAAAGTCAGCTCAGGGTGGCGGATCGGGGAAAGGTCAGGCACTTATGAATACGACAAATTAATTGACCAGAATTAAACGAAATAATTAGTCGTATATGAGACATACAAATTAAATTGATCGGTATCACAAAAATAATTGGTTACAGCAAAATATAAACTGTGGTCGGCTTGACTCGATATAAGCAATAAATTGTTCGTAAAAGTCTTAGTTGATGGAAACAAAAAATCAGTTCCTACTCAGAGCAAAAAAAAAACTGTCAGTTGATGAAATAAAATAAACGTATTTTATTTTTCACACACACACACACACATACGACGTGCGTATTAACGGAATACTTGACGAGTGACGTCATAATATTGTACACGGCAAGACTTAACTGCCGTTGCGAATGAGACACAGATAATCCGTAATTCTCAGAATTGCTCAATTGAAATAAAATAAAATATAAAATAATATTTTATTTTAGTAACGCGTTATTTGGCACTATCATACAATTATAACGCGTAATTCATCGTATTTACGTAAGCGCGTATCACTTGTTCAATACTTAATTCACTGGTACACTTTGTTCAATTTTGTGCCAATGCTTCGGCTTGTTCACGATAGGTGGTTATGGTCCACTCGAAAATAATTCACTATTAATTAATTGAACTAGTCGTTGATCAAATTTCGGCATTATTCTAGACTGTCGTGAATCAAAATCGTTCAAAAATACCGAAGCGCGGCTTTCAGTTTGGCGTCGCAGCTGGATCACTCGTTTCAATCCATGTGTTGGATCGATTACTCCGTCGAAGTCGGAATAGTGATCATAGATGTCACCAAAGATTGCTCACCAGGTAACATTTCATTATATTCATATAATTCCAAACCACTAGTCGATGTCGAATTCTTCATCATGTTACTATAAATATATATTAGGGTGGTTCGTTTCAGAGCAATATTTTTTTTTCAAGGTGCTGACTCGAAATCTGGTAGAATATGTAGAAAAAAAAAATTAATAAAAATTTGAGCCCTTAACTACTATTTCTAGAGGTCGCCAATTCATTTGCTAGTTTTCCCATTTAAATAACATACAAAAATAATTTTTTTACACTTTTCTTCTCCGTAACCTGTGGAGAAATTTTTTTCCTACTCAGATCATAATTTATTCTTATAGAGCATAAAATTCAATAAAGTATGTCACGAAAGAATTGTCTGAAAAATATTTTTATTACGTAATTAGTCCTGAATGTGCTTTATATGAAAGTTTATCTTTAATTGGATTTAAGGAATAGATTATTGACTCTATGAACAAAAGTCAAATGACAATTTTGTAGGTCTCATTGAACTTTACGAATTTGTTGTATAGGACTCAATTTTGTTATCAATAGCACAACAGTTATGAGCTATTTAATATAAATTTCAAGTATAATATAATAAATATAATATAATTACGTAATAAAAATATTCGCTAGATAAATTTTTCGTGACAGACTTTTTTTTGAGAATTTTATGCTCTATGAGACTAAATTATGATCTATGTAGAAAAGTGTAAAAAAATGATTTTTGTGTATTATTTAAATGGGAAAACTGGAAAATGAATTGGTGACCTCTAAAAATAGTTGCTAAGGGCTCAAATTTTAACCAAATCTTTTTTTTTTATATATTCTACAAGATTTTGAGTCAGCACCTTAAAAAAAAAAATATTGCTCTGAAACAAGCACCCTAATATATATATATATGGGTCATTTTACCAAATAAAGTTATTTTTATGGGGTGACCCTTATCGATTTGATTAAAATTTTGTGGAGTCTTTCCATCTATTGAAAAAAAAATTCTCTGAAAATTTGAGCCTTTAATATGCGGCAGTTTCAAAGTTATGATTTTTTGAATTTTTCAAAAATTTTTGTTTTCAACTTTTTCATTACTTTTTTCGAAGGAAACAATTTAAAAAAAAAAATGAGCACATAATAGTTTTTCGTAGGAAAAATTCTCAGCTTTCCAACGAAAATATCCATTTTTTATAAAAAGTTATAGAACACCCTTTAAAATTCGTTTAAAATAGGTAAAACGATTTTTATGACTGTGTGGCGCTTGATACATCTGATTTGATATTTTTTTCTGAAAGCTGAGACCTTTTCCCACAAAATATGTAATTTTCACGATGTGCATATTTTTTGTTTGAACAAAATTAAATGAAATATAAACTCTCTATGATTAAAAAACTTCAATTCTTAACTTTTTTGAGGATCTTGATACATTTTTAACACAAATATATCCTAGTCTATCAACAACAGGTGAGAAAAGATGTACTGCTTGAATTTCTTTCACCGTATTTGACTCTAGGTATCGTACGTCTAAAACATTTATTTTCTATAAAATGTCTTTATTCCTTGATTAAAAGAAACGATTCGAAACGATTTGTAATGTTAAATGCCCATAAAAAGGGTGATTAAAAAGTATTCAAAGTATTCAAAAGCATTAAAAAGTATTAAAAATTTTTTTTCAAATCGTTTTCAATCGTTTCTTTTAATAAGAGTTGGTTATGAAAGTGAAAACAACGCCGGTAAAATTTTGAATAGCCTGGATGAATAAATCTTGCGGTGTGAGAATATGTTTTCTGATATGTGTCTGCAGTAAAGCTCTGACAAAAAATTATAAAACTATTTTTCATGATATCAGCATTAAAGCTTCAAGTTCTGGAATTAGTAATTTGAACTTTGATTCTTGCGTTTTATTCAAAAATGATTTCAGGCTATTGATGTTATCTGCCTTAATGACAGTTCTAACTTTGTCATCGTTTTATAAAAATTTGTCTAAATAATGAATAGTATTTATGGTTTCTGTTTAATTATAAATTGCAAATCAAAAGGTACGCGTACACTTATGGTTAATCACACCATTGATCTTTAATTAACTTGATTTTAATTGGCTGCTGCCACTGAAACTAATTTTCAATACAGGTAATCATGAAAAAACTTGTGTGCAACACAAGATGAAACACGACTTCAGATTGCAGTTATTGTCAGCTTTTGCCTAAGGCTTGGGCAGTCTACTTCACTCTTGTCTGATATCGTTTTCTTTCATCTCTTGCCACACAATGAACCAGTACAGTTTGATAAAACTATAGAATCAACAACTTGTATTTAAATAATCATTGATTTTGTTCAAACAAAAAATATGTACATCGTGAAAATTACATATTTCGTGGGAAAAGGTCTCAGCTTTCAGAAAAAAATATCAAATTAGATGTATCAAGCGCCGCACAGTCATGAAAATCGTTTTACCTATATTAAACGAATTTTAAAGGGTCTTCTAAAACTTAAAATAAAAAATGGATATTTTCGTTGGAAAGCTGAGAATTTTTTCTACGAAAAACTATTATGTGCTCATTTTCTTTTCTAAATTGTTTCCTTCAAAAAAAGTAATGAAAAAGTTGAAAACAAAAATTGTTAAAAAATTCAAAAAATCATAACTTCGAAACTGCCGCATATTAAAGGCTCAAATTTTCTGAGAATTTTTTTTTCAATAGATGAAAAGACTCCACAAAATTTTAATCAAATCGATAAGGGTCATCCCGTATAAATAACTTTATTTGGTGGAATTTCCCATATAGATATATATATATATATATATATATATATATATATATATATATATATTAGAGTGCTCTGTTTCAAACGAATATTTTGTTTTCTTCACTCCCCATTGAAAATCTTGTTCTATATGTTAAAATCAAAATTTTGTCCAATTTTGAGCTCTTAATATTAATATTAACCACTGGAACAACGGCGTCAACGTTTTTCCATGCTAAAAGCACGTAAATTTAGTTTTTTTCCTTTTTAATGAATAAAACTCAGCCCTACATTTCTGTATCGTATCGGTCCAAAGTTTTTCTTGAAGAGAATTGTATGCTCTGTAAAGAAGCCAGTATCTGCTTAGCTCTGAGTTAAACTCTAGCTTTCCTGTGAGTCTTTAATATTAAATTTTATATCAAATTGATGGCTTTTTGCTGTTAACTCATGAAATGTCGAGCTTAGAGAAAACAGTCCACGACCTTTTTTGTACAGAATTTAGTTTTCTCTAAAAGAGGTTTCATAACTTATATCTCTAAATCGATTAATTTAAAAATACATGATCTTGAAGTTATTTGAATATTAATTTTAGCGAATTTTCGAAATTAATTGTTTTATGATTAAACAATATTTATTTTCTTAGAAGTTTTTCGTCTGATTTTATTTATTACTTAACAAAGAAAAAAAAATTTTTTTTTTAAAATTCGAAATTAAGTATTCATAATTTATTTGTGTAATGAACTTGAAATAAAATGAGTTTTTAAACTCATTTGGATGAATATGCCAGGGTATTTTTTATATTTTATATATTTATGTAGCAATCCTTATCTTTCATAAATTACTGATAGGATATTAATTACTAGATTACCCCAGTAGATAAACAAGAAAGGTTCTGGGCCACCTGTGGCAAGATTGACATGTTCCGTTGTACCGACAGACGGTAAGTTATCGATTTGTAATACCGTGTCGACTGTTGGTGTGGTTATCTGGGGCCTTTTCGACATTATTTTGATGATAATTGACGTTATTTAGCAGTCTTTTCACCGTCTGAGCTCATTTTTGAGCTTATCTGGGATCTTTGTCATCACTTTGATGATAATTGACGTTATTTGGCAGTCTTTTTACCGTCTGAGCTCATTTTGAGCTTACGTAGGACCCTTTTAAGCTCGTGTTATGATAGATGGTGCCTTGTGTATATTTTGAGTGGGAAATTAAAAAAAAAATATATACAATTTGTAATAATGTACAATTTATGTAAAATTATGTACAATTTCATTAATGAATAGAATGAGTTCTCGGAATGCCTATCAGGTTACAGGTTCTGGCATCATGTTTGCGCTTAACCCCAGAGCTAACACTAGTGTTGCCTACTCTGATTAATGCAATATGCACACGTAAATGTATGATTTGAAGTTTAATGTATTAAAATTGGGGTATGTAAGGGTACATGCGAAAAGCATACGAGAGCATGCCATCTAGTGGTATAGTTTCTCTCCCCCTTTTTTTCGCTGATGATGACGTCATCAGGCGAGTCTGAACTGGTTTTTTCTAACTGCATAGTAACATTTTTTAACTGCGCAATAGAATGTTCAAGATGATGACGTCATCTGACAAGTCTAAACTGGTTTTTCCTTTGTTCTATTTCTAACTGTGTAGTAACATTTTTTAACTACGCAATAGAATGTTCAAGATGATGACGTCATCTGACAAGTCTGAACTGGTTTTTCCTTTGTTCTATTTCTAACTGCGTAGTAACATTTCTCAACTGCGCAGTAGAATTTTCTAGATGATGACGTCATCCGACAAGTCTGAACTTGTTTTCGGCCTAGAGTGGGGATACTGAGCTGAGCGCTGAGCTCGAGAGCTCGCAGCAGTCAGTCTACATCGAGAAACATTCTAGTTAACGGCTTGTGCAAATGGATAAAAAATTCAGTGAAAGTGAAAGAATTTTTCTCTTACATAACCGGCCATACACCGATAACCTCGATGATATTATTGAATCGTTATTTGGTGACGTGCCTCCTGAGGATATTGGAAAATTTATCAATGATGTAATTGCGTTTGCTAATAATCTTGAAATCATTTAAAGTGTGCGAGAAGTATCGTGTCCAGACTGTGCCGAAAAAAGAAAGTTGGCAAAGAATCTATTTGAAATTAGTGAAAAGACAGAAAAACTGCAACTACGTATACTTAGGGAATCAAAAAAAATGTCTCGTCAAGGTTCAAGGTATGTAAAGATTTATTATATTTTTCATTAATTTAGCTATGAATATTTATTTAACTATTAACTTTTTTTATAGACTTCATGTATGCACTGATGAGTGTAACCACGATGCCCAAATCAAGTTCGAGGATATAAGCAGTGAAAGTGATATTTTCGAGGACGATGCTATTCCAAATTCCTATTATTATAGAAACGAGAATGAGGAAAAAAACAAAGAATTAGTTATTCGACGGCAAGAAATCGACTTACAACTTTCTCATTGGAAAGAATTATTATTGAACTTTAACGATCGCAGAGATTACGAAGAAGCGTGTCATGAAATAACATTTATATTAACTAAGTCATTGTTCAAAGCTAACAAGCCACAATAATGAATCTAATAATCGATTTTGTGGGTTTCGAGATGCCTGATGGCAGATTTGTGATAAAAGAACTGTGCGCTACTGATATTTGTGATGAAGTGTGTACATATGGACTTGCACGATGTGAGTATTGGTTGTTTGAACCACCTTTGGATCATGTTGATGTTGCTGTAATTTTATTGATTCGTTTTGTTTCGAGCAATCGATAACATACAGTGGTGCTTGTTCCAAAAATTTTTTCTTTGTTAGCAGTGGCTCAGGTTCTTTGTTGTAGTATGAAATTTGAAAATTTATATACATATCATACAACAGAACATATTAATTGTTTGTAATGTTGAAGTTTAAATTCCCATAAGGATAACTCTGAGAGTTTGAAAATAATTTTATGTCTCTGATGTTGCAGTGATCAAATACGCTGGTATTTTTTGTTGCATCATTTTTTCTTGCTGTTTGAAATCCAAGGATTACAAAACGTGGTTTCTCGAGCTGCGTAGATGTTTTGACAGTCCAAATGTGCTTCGAAGTATTAGGTAATAGTGGATACTCATACAGCTCCCAAGCACGAAAACTGATTGAGATAGCAGGATCACTTGATATATAATTCAAAGCTTCAATTTTTTGTTTATCAGCCATAGTCACATATGGTACAATCCACTCGATTTTTTGCGAGGTAATCTTAACAGCTTCAGCACGAGTTCCAGCAGCAGGTGCAGCTACAATGTATGCATTCAAATCGGAATTTGATCTTATCAAAATTAATTTATGTTTTGCATTGATGACGACCTTATGGTAATCTTCAGCAAATCCAAGCAGAAGACTCAGTGGTATAGATATATCAAAGTAACCATTGTCATTGTGCAATTTGTTCGCAGCTTTATCCATAATCCAGCCTGAATTTTGAAGTATATTTTCTTGAGCAGGACTCAGTGATGTGTATCCTTTCATAAGACTTGTGATGCCGACATTTTTGTTACGATCAATCTCAACACCTTTGAGCTCGTAGCGTATTTCTTCAAACATATGACATACTGTCATGTTGGCCATGTGAGTAGTTACACTCACAGCTGTACCATCGGACTTTGTGAATTTTCCGTACACATGTAATGTACTTTTTCTTGGGAGTAGACACAAATCTTGATGTTGAATGGCAATTCTCATTTCATCGCTGTTGTTAAATGTTGATGAATCATAGGGAAGATGAGCATGCGCTTGATAGTGCGCAATCGACTCATCAAAAATGATTTGACGTTGAATATTTAAGATTTCCGCTGCCATGGTCGTGTACACGTCAAACAACAAGAATAAATTTGTATTTTTTTAATTTTCCACGTAATTTTAGTCCTAAGCTCTGCAGGAACTGAGCGTTCTGATGTGTTAACACCTTGTGAGGTATTATACTCGGTGACTGATGTTGCTTGACCATGTTGCTGTCATTTTATACCCAGCACCACTTTTTGTCTCATACACGATACCCATTATTTTATAGACTTTATGTGCAGTCTTATGGTTATCGCCTCACCTCTAAAATTAGCCAGTTTTCCGTCTTGATCGACAATTTTCAGTCTGAGATTTTGTATTACTTGTACGGTGATCGGTAGATAAATGACGTGAGATGGCAATTCAACAATCTTATATCCTGGTGGCATAGTTGGAAAAAATTCATGAATAGTGTGAACTTTGTGCTCATTCATGTAAGCGCCTGATGTGATGTTGCACTCAACTCTCAGAGCATTCAGTTTTAATATCTTCACTGGTAAATCTGATGAGTGAGTTTTATTCGGTGTCAGCTTTCGGTTTATAAATTTCAGTCTACCAATAGAATCTTGAGGTGTAAAATTTACAAATTTATTGAACTTAACTTTACCTCTCAATTCATTATTATGGGCTCTTATGCTGATGCTGAGGTTTGTAATTTTTTTTGAATGTATTTTTCAATGTGAGTGATTTCGTAACTTCCTGTTGGTATTGTCAAGACTCTCTCTTCAATAGTTTTATGTTTTCTAGCTTTTATATTTTCACTTACTGAATCATTTTTTGTTACTGAGACTTTGTCATCAAACTTTGTAATTATTGTGGAATTTCTTTTTACTCTTTTTTTCTTGACTACTTTTTTCTCATCAATATTATTTGTCTCAATTTTTTCGATATAATTATCATCCACAGGATAAGAGACATAGAATTTATTAGCACCACCATCAATATTTGGTATTGAGTCAAATGTTAATAACTCTATAAGTCCCAGAACATAATTTGTAGTTCGTGATAATTCAATTGGAGGGGAGTAGTTGGCCTCTAACACGGATGTGGATCCCGTCAGCGTTAATGTAAATGACTCAGCCATGACTGATGTGTTGTACACAGAGTCACATAAATTTATAGTTTTCCAGTGAGAAATTTGAGACACAAATGTCCACATATAATTGTATCAAAATCCTAATATCTTTTGTGATTAGATTTTACGCTACCAACATCGAGATATTCTATATGATCTTGTGGTGGTTGTAAATTACCGAAACTGTCAAAATAAATAACTTTATTATTATTTTTCTTGTATGCAACTTAATGAGTACCAGGTCCGAGTTTATCATCAAGATTAATAATAGCTGATTCATTTTTTCTTGGTCCAGTTTCAGGTAAATCTTTTTTCATAAAAACACCACGAAAGTTTGGAATTTTGAGAGCTTTAGCGTACTTCAGTAAGTCGATGTTTGTGAGTGCTCGATGTTTTAGCTCTACTTGTTTTTTGACTTGCATCCTCTACCTGCTGGATATGGTCTCAAATATAAACCGATACCACGTCTGTAAGGCTTTAAGTATAAACCTTTACCCATGAATATTTGTTCCATTTTCAAATTATGACGTTTGATGATTTTATAGACATCCGGTACGGTGAAATGATAGATGAGACTGTCTGTGTATGTGTACATTAATTGAGACTCATCATTTTTAAAGTTCTTTTTTATATAATTGTAGTGAAAATCGTAAATTAATGTTTTTGACAAATCTAAAATACAAAAGCCCACATAGATAGGTTTATCGAAACAGACTTTAACTTTTTTCATCTCAACAATTACCATATCTTTATCAAACATGGTAAGACTATGGAAATTTGGCTTACATATCAATTCTTTGACACCATATTTACCCTCCCATTCGGATTTAATTGCACATCTTTATGCTTTCTTACATTTTCCATAGTCTTACCAAATACAGCTTTGTTCATGAGTTTATAAAAATTTTTTTTAAATTCGTTTTTTGCTAATTTTCTAGCGTCGGTTTTTTTATCAATATAAGTTTTGAGCCAAGGCGATTGTTTGAACTGTAGTACTCTGCGGACTTTTGTTAATTTTAATCCTAAATCTAGACATTGTTGTAAATTTTTATAATGTATTATATAATTTTTTTTATCATACAAAGTTGTTGATAATTTTGAGTGTTTGGATCCTGGCGGTACAAAGTGCTCAGGGCACAAGGGCAAGTCCTTGTGAAGTTCATGTAACTCCTCAGGATAACTTAAGTCTACTTCTAATATATATCCTGTATCATCATCATTGTCATTTAAAAATTTATTCACATCATCATCATCAATATTTTCCACCCACTTAAATAAACCAGTCGGCAGTGGCATGCTCATAGCTGCACCATACAAGTTATTTGCATCATAGTACATTAAATATGATTCAGCTTTGCTTGGATCAAAGTCTTTACCCATGTACCGATCATTAGCAGCAGCATATCGGTTTGTACACTGAGATACCCCACCTCTGATTCCTTACTCAATAAAAAGTACCATTTCAGGATCAGTTAAAAGCTGAAGTTCCACACCAGTGTATTTTAACATTGCATCATTGGACAGACCGGGGGCAGTATAGTAATGTAATGGATCAAGATTATAAGTTTCAAAGCAGCTACGTCTAAAATTTTCAAACACATCTGCTAGAAGAAGTACATCAGTTTTAAGATATAAATCTGAGTACTCTCCTAGTGTTTTGATGTTAAATTTCTTCCAGACTAGCTGAGCAAAAAAATAATCCTCATCAGAGACACTTTCATTTGTTAATTTTGAGAAGAATGATACTTGATCAGGCAAATGTTCGTCATTAAGTTTATCAATACTTGAAATATATTCATATGGAAATATGCCTTTGCGCGTAACTAATTTTAATTGATCAGGATCAGGATAGTAAAGTTTTGTTATAAGCTTTTCATCATCACCAAGATATGAAGCTAATTTTTCAAGGCTGGATGCCATAAATCTGAATGAGTCGATAGATCGTAATGTCACTGAAGTATTTTCAATCGATTTTTTTTTTTTTTTTATTAATTGGTAGTAAAGTTACATCCCCTTTAATTAGTATAGCTAGACTTTTAATTAGAAAATGTGAATCATAGCCGGATAAATTGTGAAAAACTATGGGTATATGAGCTGGACCGCGATAATGACCAGTGAAATGACAGTAATCATAACACTTATCTCTTTTTGTTGTAATTATTTTTCACAAATATGACAAACAGTTGCCGTTTATGAGTCTCTTGCTGCTGTTTGGTGAGTGGTTTCATTGGTATAGGATTTTTTTAATATTCTTCATACTCGATAGCTAATTTTTCTAATTTTAAAATAAACCAATTAATACAAAATTTTGAACGATTTAATTCAAGTTTAAATAATTTATTGTCATAACTGCAATGTTGATAGAATGCTACACTGTGTGAAACATGCTTCTGAGTTTCATCATCTCCTTGGGTTTTTTCTAGTGTACATTCCAAGTCTGCATATACAACAAACGGTACCGTGTCTTTATATCAGTAGTTTTTGAATTTTAAAATTTGATTTTTTGGAAATGTCATATGGACTTTATTCATCTTAAAACAATCAGCTTTGTGATTTTCTTACGAATAATCATATCTAAAATAATTCAAGCATCTATCACAAAAAAATAATTTGCAGGTAGACTTGGAAATTTGAGATCGAACTAGTTGTGAAAGATCTTTGATCAAAGCAAAGTAAAAGGGTTTAGCAGGATAAGTATGACGAGTCGGCCCCCAAATGGGAATCGATATCGAAACCTATGTTTTAATATTGACTTGATGTTCTAACACGATTTATGTACTTTTCGCGACCGACTTCTGCTTTGACCTTGAGATAGAGAGCAAAATATCTGTATGCTTGACTATTACTGAATGTGGTATATCTCTGATGCTAATTAAGATAAAGAAATGAAACCAACGCGAGGTATTAGGTTACATTACAGAGTACATCACATATATTTTTTTATAATTTTTAGAATAAAAAATTACATTAAAAAAATAAAAAAATCAAATTTTTTTTTCTGAGTCCTCTGTGACTTACAACCACGAAATTAATATATGTGATGCTCCTTTGTGTGCTCTATTACCCATAAAAATTGCATGAAAAAAAAGTTGGTGCAACACAACGAAAAAAAATTATATGTGATTCACGCCTTGCAGTGTGAGTGTATAAACATGACTCTATTTAACACGCGCGGACAAACAAACAAGTTCGAACTTGTTACATATCGCGCTGTTTATTGCATCGTTTGTTTAGCTACAATCGCAGTCATTTGTCTTACACAAGGAGGCAGTTTGTAACTTAAATTCTGTCATTGGTATTTTGTATCAGCATTTCGAAATTATTAACTATCGAACCAAGTTATTATTAAGTCATAATGTCGAAAAAGTGTAAAAATTGTAACAAGTACCTGAGTAGGATTCCTGGTTATAAAAAAATTATAAAGAATGAAGAAGAAGCTAAAGTGTTCAGTGACTGTTTGAATAAAACCGTAATAGTTAATGATATTTTTTGTAAGAAGTGTCGACTTATCCCATATGTTAACAAAAAAGCTTCTACTTCTAAATGTGCAGCATTTAACGAGGTATCTTTAAGCATAAAAGAATCTGTTGAAGAATTAGCGACTAGAGAAGTGCCGGAAGAAACTTACGTTTACTCTGAAGATTCTGATAACAGTAGTGACAGTGATTTTACATATAAATACCATCTGAGTGATGATTTTATTGAAGTTCCACTTCAACGTGTTGCATCTACTCACAAGTATTGCATTATATGTCAAAAAACAACTGATCTTATGACAATATGTTTGGAGACACGAATACAATTGTTTATTAAAAAACTGATTTCTATACCAACAGGTAATCGTTGCTGTTCGATGCACTTAATTGGAAATTATTTTTATAAAGATGATTTATTACGTCTCCGCATAGTCTCTAATACTAGTAACGTAGAAAAAACTGAATTGACACTATTTTTCAATACGCTGTCAAATAAATCACAGTCATCAATATTCGATAGAATGAACGAATTAGATATGTCTGAAGATCAAGTAAAGACTTTAACCGGAATATCTTGGGAAAATATATTAAATCTTAGATCATTACTTACATCTATGCGAGATACAAGGACACGGTCTGTTACTCAAGCTTTAATTATATTTCTGTTTAAACTAAAGACTGGCAATTCAAATGAAACAATCGCAAGTATTTTTGGTTTACCTTACGCCCAACAAGTTTCAGAATATTTCACGCAAATACTGACAAGTTTTGAAAAAGAAATTTTACCGTACTCCTTTAGATATAACGCTGTTTCTCGACAACAACTTATAGCGAACACCAGTGATAATGCAAAAAAATTATTAAATGTCAATGAAAATCAGCTTATACTAATTGTAGATGATACATATGTACGACACCAGAAAAGTAAAAATAATTATTTTCAAAGGAGATCGTACTCAGGACAAAAGAAAACACACTTATGTAAGCCATTTGCAATATGTACGACAAATGGTTTTGTCCTTGATTTTGCTGGACCTTTTTCTGGAACTCTAAATGATGCTACAATTATGAAAGTTGTTTTAGAGAATCCTTCAGGCTTAAAAAAACTTCTGTTACCCAATGATATATTTATTGTAGATCGCGGATTTAGAGATGTCGTAGAGTTTTTGAATGACAAGGGTTTCAACGTTCTTATGCCGGCTTTTAAAGGTAATAAACTTCAACTCAGTACAGAAGAAGCTAATATATCGAGAAATATAACGAAAATCAGGTGGGTAGTAGAAGCTGTTCACGGTAATATTGCCCAAAAGTATAAACTTTTACATTATTCTTTTGATAATAAGATGTTGCCAAAGCTGGAACTGCTATGTAAAACTATTGGTTTTCTGCACAACACTTATGAGAAAAGACTTCATTCGGATAGTAGTTTAAGTAACATTATAGTACAATATATGAAAAGTAGAATGGACATAGAAAATACTTTGAGTCAAGAAGTACAAAGTCAACATTGGAACCGAAAAAAAAATACACTGAAATGTTTAACGGCATCTGAACTACTTGACTTTCCACGTTTAACTGAAGATCAGCTCAAGATTTTATTCACAGGCTCATATCAGTTTTCACAAGCTATATCTTACTTGGCCGAAATAATGGACGATCAAAATAATCTCTCAGTACAATATGTGAAATCAGCACCTAATTTCATCAAAGCAGAAGTAAAATCAAGACATATAAATAGAAAAGTCTATCGAATTTACATCCACTATATTCCGAAAGGTAATGACTACAATAGTATTCTTCGTTATTGCTGTGATTGCCCTAATTGCAAACGTACAGTGGGATGCTGTTCTCATGTAGCAGCGATTATTTATTATCTATCATATGGACGATATTTGTCCAGAATCGTACGTCCTGCTGAGGTCCTAACTAAGTTATTTGCAACTCAAAGTGTTCCGATTGTAATTAATTACAACAGTGATGATAATTAATATTCTGTCTCTTGTATTTTGATTGACACGAAAAAGTAATAATAATAAATATTGAACATTGGTAGTTTTTTTCTCATTTTTTTTTAAACTATTATCCCACCTCTTAAGACGATTTACTTATGTTTTAAAACAAGCTGATGTGCAATAAAAGGAAAAACAATAATGTAATGTGTACCTTATAATACAGGGGTATACCATAAGGCAGAAATCACATATAATTTTTTTTCGTTGTGTTGCACCAACTTTTTTTTCACGCAATTTTTATGGGTAATAGAGCACACAAAGGAGCATCACATGTATTAATTTCGTGGTTGTAAGTCACAGAGGACTCAGAAAAAAAAATTTGATTTTTTTATTTCTTTAATGTAATTTTTTATTCTAAAAATTATAAAAAAATATATGTGATGTACTATGTAATGTAACCTAATACCTCGCGTTGGTTTCATTTCTTTATCTTAATTAGCTTCAGAGATATATCACATTCAGTAATAGTCAAGCATACAGATATTTTGCTCTCTATCTCAAGGTCAAAGCAGAAGTCGGTCGCGAAAAGTACATAAATCGTGTTAGAACATCAAGTCAATATTAAAACATAGGTTTCGATATCGATTCCCATTTGGGGGCCGACTCGTCATACTTATCCTGCTAAACCCTTTAGGTTGAAAATTTCTAATATCAAAATCTGATTCATTTAATTTAATATTTTGCTGTACCATTAAGAGATGAATAACTTTTTTATCACACTTTTTGAGTTTACTTAGATATAAAGGAATTATTGTACTTTTATTGGTTTTTTTATTACAAAATTCTGACTCTATACCGTAGACATTGATTAGTAAATTATTTAATTTTTCAAATTTTGGGATATCATTTAAAGTGATTGGAAATTTTATACCTTCATATTTTAATATAAAGCTGAAGTGAGGATATGATGTTTTTCTCTCAGGATGACCATTAGTAGCAGGATATAATGCTGCAACAACGCTCTATAAAAAACAGTGTTCATCAATATTTTGAATATTTAAAACTGCTTTTTTCGTTTGGATGTCCTTGGGTAGCTCCACAAACGTTGAATCTCCAGCTTAAAGAGGCGCATATTTTGACATTGTAATTATCCAATTGTGGATTTCAGTTAAACTCCACCCAGAATCCTTTTGATTGAATTCCTCGACTTTCTTCAGCAATAGATCGTTGACTTGATCTTTATACCAAATAGCAAGAGATGTTGCGGGTAAAATGTCTCGGCTCTTTGTGTTGAATGACTTTGTTTCTTCAATCACATTTTCAGCTTTTACATTTCTGAATTTACAAATTAATTCAACATTTACTTTAATCCCAGCAACATCTCTGAGCATATTCTCAACTTTTTCAATGGCAACGTCTTGAGCATCATCAAGAAAAGCACAAAGATCAGTATGAGCTTGATTCACCACGCATCGTGATCTAATACTATTTGAGAATGCGATTTCAAGTTCTTGCCACTTAGTGAGACGTCGGTTTGCACGCAAATCACCACCAGTTACTTCTCCACTCAATTGTGCAAATCGATCTGCATACCAGTATAAAAGAACAATATTTGAACGTACACTTCTTCTGACTTGAATATTTATTTGAGGATCCAGCAAGATTTCATTGAAGTAATTAATTGTATCAGCGCACACTTGATAACACTTCTGACAATGTTCTTCAACTAAAAACTCACTCATCAGATTTACCAGTGAAGATATTAAAACTGAATGCTCTGAGAGTTGAGTGCAACATCACATCAGGCGCTTACATGAATGAGCACAAAGTTCACACTATTCATGAATTTTTTCCAACTATGCCACCAGGATATAAGATTGTTGAATTGCCATCTCACGTCATTTATCTACCGATCACCGTACAAGTAATACAAAATCTCAGACTGAAAATTGTCGATCAAGACGGAAAACTGGCTAATTTTAGAGGTGAGGCGATAACCATAAGACTGCACATAAAGTCTATAAAATAATGGGTATCGTGTATGAGACAAAAAGTGGTGCTGGGTATAAAATGACAGCAACATGGTCAAGCAACATCAGTCACCGAGTATAATACCTCACAAGGTGTTAACACATCAGAACGCTCAGTTCCTGCAGAGCTTAGGACTAAAATTACGTGGAAAATTAAAAAAATACAAATTTATTCTTGTTGTTTGACGTGTACACGACCATGGCAGCGGAAATCTTAAATATTCAACGTCAAATCATTTTTGATGAGTCGATTGCGCACTATCAAGCGCATGCTCATCTTCCCTATGATTCATCAACATTTAACAACAGCGATGAAATGAGAATTGCCATTCAACATCAAGATTTGTGTCTACTCCCAAGAAAAAGTACATTACATGTGTACGGAAAATTCACAAAGTCCGATGGTACAGCTGTGAGTGTAACTACTCACATGGCCAACATGACAGTATGTCATATGTTTGAAGAAATACGCTACGAGCTCAAAGGTGTTGAGATTGATCGTAACAAAAATGTCGGCATCACAAGTCTTATGAAAGGATACACATCACTGAGTCCTGCTCAAGAAAATATACTTCAAAATTCAGGCTGGATTATGGATAAAGCTGCGAACAAATTGCACAATGACAATGGTTACTTTGATATATCTATACCACTGAGTCTTCTGCTTGGATTTGCTGAAGATTACCATAAGGTCGTCATCAATGCAAAACATAAATTAATTTTGATAAGATCAAATTCCGATTTGAATGCATACATTGTAGCTGCACCTGCTGCTGGAACTCGTGCTGAAGCTGTTAAGATTACCTCGCAAAAAATCGAGTGGATTGTACCATATGTGACTATGGCTGATAAACAAAAAATTGAAGCTTTGAATTATATATCAAGTGATCCTGCTATCTCAATCAGTTTTCGTGCTTGGGAGCTGTATGAGTATCCACTATTACCTAATACTTCGAAGCACATTTGGACTGTCAAAACATCTACGCAGCTCGAGAAACCACGTTTTGTAATCCTTGGATTTCAAACAGCAAGAAAAAATGATGCAACAAAAAATACCAGCGTATTTGATCACTGCAACATCAGAGACATAAAATTATTTTCAAACTCTCAGAGTTATCCTTATGGGAATTTAAACTTCAACATTACAAACAATTAATATGTTCTGTTGTATGATATGTATATAAATTTTCAAATTTCATACTACAACAAAGAACCTGAGCCACTGCTAACAAAGAAAAAATTTTTGGAACAAGCACCACTGTATGTTATCGATTGCTCGAAACAAAACGAATCAATAAAATTACAGCAACATCAACATGATCCAAAGGTGGTTCAAACAACCAATACTCACATCGTGCAAGTCCATATGTACACACTTCATCACAAATATCAGTAGCGCACAGTTCTTTTATCACAAATCTGCCATCAGGCATCTCGAAACCCACAAAATCGATTATTAGATTCATTATTGTGGCTTGTTAGCTTTGAACAATGACTTAGTTAATATAAATGTTATTTCATGACACGCTTCTTCGTAATCTCTGCGATCGTTAAAGTTCAATAATAATTCTTTCCAATGAGAAAGTTGTAAGTCGATTTCTTGCCGTCGAATAACTAATTCTTTGTTTTTTTCCTCATTCTCGTTTCTATAATAATAGGAATTTGGAATAGCATCGTCCTCGAAAATATCACTTTCACTGCTTATATCCTCGAACTTGATTTGGGCATCGTGGTTACACTCATCAGTGCATACATGAAGTCTATAAAAAAAGTTAATAGTTAAATAAATATTCATAGCTAAATTAATGAAAAATATAATAAATCTTTACATACCTTGAACCTTGACGAGACATTTTTTTTGATTCCCTAAGTATACGTAGTTGCAGTTTTTCTGTCTTTTCACTAATTTCAAATAGATTCTTTGCCAACTTTCTTTTTTCGGCACAGTCTGGACACGATACTTCTCGCACACTTTAAATGATTTCAAGATTATTAGCAAACGCAATTACATCATTGATAAATTTTCCAATATCCTCAGGAGGCACGTCACCAAATAACGATTCAATAATATCATCGAGGTTATCGGTGTATGGCCGGTTATGTAAGAGAAAAATTCTTTCACTTTCACTGAATTTTTTATCCATTTGCACAAGCCGTTAACTAGAATGTTTCTCGATGTAGACTGACTGCTGCGAGCTCTCGAGCTCAGCGCTCAGCTCAGTATCCCCACTCTAGGCCGAAAACAAGTTCAGACTTGTCGGATGACGTCATCATCTAGAAAATTCTACTGCGCAGTTGAGAAATGTTACTACGCAGTTAGAAATAGAACAAAGGAAAAACCAGTTCAGACTTGTCAGATGACGTCATCATTTTGAACATTCTATTGCGCAGTTAAAAAATGTTACTACGCAGTTAGAAAAAACCAGTTCAGACTCGCCTGATGTCATCATCAGCGAAAAAAAGGGGGAGAGAAACCATACCACTAGATGGCATGCTCTCGTATGCTTTTCGCATGTACCCTTACATACCCCAGTTTTAATACATTAAACTTCAAATCATACATTTACGTGTGCATATTGCATTAATCAGAGTAGGCAACGCTAGTGTTAGCTCTGGGGTTAAGCGCAAACATGATGCCAAAACCTGTAACCTGATAGGCATTCCGAGAACTCATTCTAGTCATTAATGAAATTGTACATAATTTTACATAAATTGTACATTATTACAAATTGTATATATTTTTTTTTAATTTCCTACTCAAAATATACACAAGGCACCATCTATCATAACACGAGCTCAAAAGGGTCCTAGATAAGCTCGAAATGATCTCAGACGATAAGAAGACTGCCAAAGAACGTCAATCATCATCAAAATGATGTCAAAAAGGCCCCAGATAACCACATCAACAGTCAACACGTTATCACAAATCGATAACTTACCGTCCGTCGGTACAACAGAACATGCTTATCGTGCCCCAGATGGCCCAGAACCTTCCTTGGATATCTACTTATACCAACTTATTTTTAAAATCAACAAAAATTACATACTCACATAACTGATTAGCCCTGATGTACCAATAACGAATAGTAATGATATCTCGCAAATGCATTATTATAAATAATTCTTAACAGTTCTCGATTCACCAAATGTCAAATCAATAAATGAACAGGACCAATAGAGTTAAAAAATTTATTTCAAACAAATGATAAGCGAATAGAATAAATTTAGTTACAATAAAAATTATTCATTTCCAAGTCAAAAAAATATGTTCCGGATAAGTAATCACCAACATATGATATACTAAAACCTTTTCCAAAACACGCTGCATCTTGTGGTATAAGTATTATTCCGAACGATTCAGTAGTTTTCTCGATATAACAGAACGAAAAAACCGGCTCCCCTATTATTAGTATAGGTTTAATAATATAATCAATTGAAACGAAAATGATAGCTTACTTACATACATTTTTGGCAGTCTAATGAATTTACATAATAAAATATGATTTTTATATCAGTCTTTCAATGGTTGAGCAGCGCTTATTATATAGCTGTAGCGATAGTTCAAAAACTAATAAGCGCTGATTGATCATTAAAAAACTGACATAAAAATCATATTTTATTATGTTGAATCATTAAACTGCCAAAAATGTATTTAAGTAAGCTATCATTTTCTTTTCAATTGATGATTATTTTGATTTAATATTTAATATACTATCAGTAATTTATGTAAGATAAGGATTAATACATAAATATATAAAGTATAAAAAATACCCTGAAAAACTAATCCAAAAAAAGTTAACAACCCATTTTATTTCGAATTCATTACAAAAATAGATTGTAAATACTTAATTTTGAATGTCATAAAATTTTTTTTTTGCTAAGTAATGAATAAAATAAGACGAAAAACGTCCAAAAATATGAATATCACTTAATTATAAAACAATTGAACTCGAAATCTTGCTAAAGCTTAAAAGTTAAATAACTTTAAGTTCATGTATTTTTTAAAATAATAGTTTTACAGATATAAGTCATTGAACCTTTTTAACAGAAAACTAAATTCCTTACAAAAAAGTGCATGCACTTTTTTTCTCCAAGCTCGACATTTCATGAGTTAACAGCAAAAATCCATCAATTCGATACAAAATTTGACACTAAAGACTCACAGGAGAGCTAGACTTGAACTCAGAGCTAAGCAAATACTGGCTCTTTTATAGAGCATACAATTCTCTTCAAGAAAAAATTTGGACCGATACGATACATAAATGTAGGGCTGAGTTTTATTAATTGGAAAGGAAAAAAATTAAATTCACGTGTTTTTAGCATGGAAAAACTCCGACGCAGTTGTTCCAGTGGTTAATATTAATATTAAGAGCTCAAAATTGGACAAAATTTTGATTTTAACATATAGAACGAGATTTTCGATGAGGAGCAAAGAAAAAAATGTTCGTTTTAAACAGAGCACCCTAATATATATATATATATATATATATATGGGGCGTTCCACGACAAATCGGACACCATTTAGCTTTTGCATCTCGGATTGAAACTTTTAGAACAATGTCAAAGACTCAAAAAAAGACGATGGTAAGACCTACGGGTGGTTAAAACCCAGAAAATGAGGACAGCCCAGAATTTCAGGCGTTATTAAGATTTTATAATTGTGGACAGTGTGTATGCGAGCGTGAATTGAAATAATTTTTTGCCTCGCCAGCAAATTGTATATTAAGGAGATAATAATTGTTATTATAATTAAAGAAATTGTATATTAAATTTAAAACTAAGTCAAATTTTAAAATACGTAAATATCGTCGGGAAATCAAAATTTTTTATTAAACTAAAAAGTATATCCGTTGCCACAGAAATATTATCAATAAACTTTGGATATTTTATTAAAATTATATTTACTAAAATAATTATTCTCAATCGTTTAATGACGCTGAGTCTTACCGACCGCTCATTAAGTGATTGATTTTGTAATAACAAGAACCTAATTCTGCAGCTGTGTGGTCCAGCCACGATAAAGTAATTTTCGAACTCGTCCTTGAGATTTTCATTTTTCTTTGCTTTGTTTTGCCTTGCACACGATACTGAGAGATCCTGCAACTTACTCTCAGTGGCGCCCTTAGAACTTTTGAGTTCGAAACGTGTCTAAATTGTGACCTCGTAAGCCTTGTCGTCAAGACCACGGAAGTCGAGGGGTACCCAGTTACACATGGTATATTATGGGTGTCCGATGTCGTGTAATTAGTTGGTTAGTTGTTCTCTTGTTTTCGTATTGGTATGTTGGGATATTGCGTTTTAATTTGTTAATATTTATCTAATAAAAACGTTCTTGGGTTATTGTGCAATATCTACTATTGCGTATTAAGCGTTATTTATGATTTTATTTACTGTCAATGGTATTGATTATGGAGTTTATTACCTTGTTTTTGTTAATAATTATCAGTTTGTTTTATAGTTATTTAAAATTTAAATAAAATTCAATATTCATTTGGATTAGTAGACACTTGATAGAATGCGGAGGGTCCAAGCGAGTAAAATGTAAAGTTAACGATGCATAAATGTAAAGGTTATCAGGGTGATGACACTTGACTTTATAAAAGAAAAACGGAGGAGCATCGCACGGCATTGTATGAAAGTGGTAATGTTTGGGCTGCAAGCATTAGGGAGCTTATCACGATTTAATTGATTGCTCAATTTATTAGTTAGGTCATTATTTCTTCATAAGTGATAAAAAGGGAAAGTTATAGTATTCTTTGTTTACATCAATAAGTTCTGACTACTCATCTGACCTTTGATAGATTTAGTTTTAGTTTTGTATTATTTAATTATACGACATTTTTGTATTTTCGCATGTTACGCAATAACGGAGGCTTAGACTCGACTGAACCGAGTGGACTGGACTGGAAAATTAGACCGAAAAACCGCGGGCTTATATAGTCCGAAAATGAGGGGAAATGTTGTAAATCATGGACCGTGCCCCTTGATCTTGTACAATAAAAAATGTGCTAGCTGTACTAGCGTTCAGTTTTTATGGGATTTCTAGTGACTTCTAAATGTACTTCTCCTCCTGCGGTTCTATTCTGCACGTGCGGTAGCCGATATTAGATGAAGGTTGAGTCAAGTGAGAGAGGAAGAAAAAAAAAAGAAAAAGAGAAAAAAAAATTTATAATTAAGTTATTTTTCCTAATTATTCGATATTCGAGTTGTTCTTTTCATATCTAATTTTGTAATACGGATGCAGGTTATTCGAAAACTTCAGTATTCTCTTAGAAGAGTAAGAATTAATGCATCTTTAGTTTTAGGAAGGTTCTGGAAGCGGTCACTTGGTTAGTCAAATATAGACTTGTTCTTGGTTGCACGCGTCATCTCGGCTTGGCCTCCAAGTTAACGGATGGAGGGGTGCCATCTAAGAGGTATCGCCCAGCACCAAAGGCGGTTACTTGGTGACTCCTGTTACTAGGTAATTAAAACGAGAGCTCTTGGGGAACAGCTAGAATCATCGGGTGGCAAGGATGACGTAAGGGCTGAGGTCTTATAGCTCATAAATCACGTGACTACGGTCTCGAGTGGAAATAGAAGAATAAAAAATTTAGAGAACTAATACGAGTGTGTTTTAGTCTTACCCGTGAAATTAGGGCTCCTCATTTGCTCTTCCCTCCTCAGCGTTAAGAAGAAAAGTGCTGGTGTGGGGTACGCCTGAGCTGAAAGTAAATATACATATATATGTAAATACTGTGTTCACTATTATTTTTATGTTCGTTTTGTTGTATATTTGGTTATAAATTAGCTGACCATGACAAATATATATGTATTTATATGCATATTTACCGATTTTGTTATTTAGCTTTCATATTGGTATATGAATGTCTATATATATACGAAAGTATATGTATATCTATACGTATATGTGTATGGATATCTATACATATATACCTTCACACTAGAGGTTTTAGTATATTTATTAACTATTTCCCTATGTTCTATTATATCTTATAAATAATTTATTTTATCTTACATTTTGTTGTGTTCTCTACCCTGGTCGTAACAGTGTTTTTCAAAAATGTCCACAGTTACTTAGCTGTTATTCCAGCTGTTTCACTTGTGTCCGTTGCGGAACTCATTTTTCCTATGAGATGGACCTTTATTGGCTTGCAGAACGTAAACCAATGGAAGTAGACTAAAAATGCTTTGGAGAATTGTATAGGAAATTTTATTTCCTTCAAAAGAAGCTGAATCAGTCAAGTCGCTAAAGTACAAGGTTTCTGAGTTATAATCATTTTAATAATCTGGCAAATAAAATATCAATCGTAAATTTTTTTTTTAAATTATATTTTTCAAATTATTAAAACGACTATAACTTGGTAACTATGGACTTATTGACTTGACTCACAAAGCTTTTTTTTGAAGGGAATAAGCTTTCCTACAAAATTCTCATCAGCATTTTTAGTGTACTTTCATTGGTTTACGTTCTGCAAGCCAATACAGGTCAATTTCATAGAAAAAATGAGTTCCGCAGCGGACACAAGTGAAACAGCTAGAATAACAGCTAAGTAATTATGGACACTTTTGAAGAATATCTAATGCCCTACAATTTGCGACCTAACCCGCGTTCATATCGTTAAACGCAGCTGAGTATTAGAAAGTTAAAAAAAAAGTAATTTTATTTATGTGTATTTTACATGGGAAATCTTGGAAATCAAATGGAAAGTACTTAGCATTGGAATTGAGAGCTCGTATTTGGTGAGAATTTTTTTTTTCCAATGTAGATTGAGATTTTGCTTGAGCTGATTGAAGATGATCTCAAGAAAATTCGATAATTATGCTCTGATCTGTATTAATGTTAAAAAAAAATTACTATAATTAATGTACACTTTTATGCCTTAAAAAATACTATACATTTTTATTCATAATAATTCTGCGAATGACGTTTAACATAAATTAATGTTTATAAATTCAACTAAAGCTAATAGTTTCTTGAAAAGTCTTAAAATTTAAAAGATAAAATACAATATTGCCTTATGTAGCACTTAAATTTGTTAATGCCCAAAACATGCACAATTAACGATTATCTTTTTTCTTCTACGATTTGTAATATCCCAGTTTATGCTCTTGATCTTTGTTCAAGACCATACGGAGAAGGGTACAGACAAAGTCGTATACGCTATAGTTGTAATACGCAAAATAACGTTCCTCAAATTATTGAGTCAAGAGCACTAGAAGGTTGAAGGGGACTAGTTACTGATCCGACTAAACCACAAATTGGTTAATTACGGAAAAAATTTCCACTCAATACACTTGAATCTAAGTCCAAGCTTAAAAAAATAACCATTTTAAAAAGTGGAGAAAATAAAACGTTGTAAGCTATTCGTGATGGGCAACAAAAAGTTGATTATTGTAATACCCGCACATTTGATGCATTACTCCAGTTATTTCTTGTTGCATCTATCGATGTGCCAGATTTTTATGAATCTATAATAAAAAAGTTTTCCAACAAAAGCATATTTTTCGATTTGATTAATCGAATTTCCACAAAAAGAATAACATCGGATCTCTACCGTCTCCGGGCTAATATATTAAAAAATCTGTTTCTGAAAAATAGAAGTGATGAGCTTAAATGCTATGTGGTAGACTGCTCTATTACGGCCCAAGAACTTTGCAGAAGATTGCTTGACATTGCTCCGTGTTTTATTGAAACTAAGTAATGTGAAAATGGACACGACAAGCGAGGAATTATGTCACTCTTATGATGACTAACACATCGTTAGCAGGAACTCAGCCCAATGAACACATAGAAAAGGAATTTAATTTAGATTCAAGTAAATGTTCCATATGTTAATCTAACAAATCACAAAGTTCGAAATTACAGGTTAATGTCCTATTGAAATTAAAAGATAAATAACCCTGACGGTTTTAAATCAGCCTGGAAACACCCTGGGAGTGGAAACACGGTGGAATCACGGTGGATTCAGGGTGGTTACAGGGTGGGTTTGTGCCATTTTATCACCGTGTATACACGGTGGTTACATACTGTTTCCACGATGGTAACACGGTGTACCCACCGTGATTCCACGGTGTATTCACCGAGATTCCACACTGTATCCACGGTGATTACGCGGTGTACGTGGAATCACGGTGGGTACACCGTGTAATCATCGTGGAATCACGGTGATAAAATGACAAAAAACCCACCGTGTAACCGCCGTGGATCCACCGTGATTCCATCGTGTTTCCGGGGTGTTTCTAGGGTGAATCAAAACCGCGAGGGAAAGAACAGAATAACTTATGTAAAATAGTTCACTCGCGACATTCGTAGCCAAAAGGATAGCGTAATCGTAACTACAAAAAGTTAGAGATACTCAATGCCAGAATATTTTATTTTTGTGAGAGACTGTATCCAATACATTTTAGTTTTAAATATACAGATACACACTAATACAATCACACTGATGAGTATAATAAATGTGGCAACGCTGCAAACATTTATATTAAATAGTCTATAAATTAAATGTATAGGTAGCAATCTTTATATAGTCTGAGTTTAATATACATTTTTTATTATTGACAATCACACATTTTGGATAGAATTAACTTTTGTGCATATTTTCATAATTTTTTTTTCAAACTTACACGATAATCGCAATTAAAAAGAAAAAAATTGTTCGATGTGTGCTACTTTCAATAAAATAATTAAAAAAAATTCTAAAACTGTAAGAAAAGCTCGGCTGACCAATTTCAAAACACAGTAACTGATAAAAAAAAATTTTTGAAATATGTATTGAATCATGTTTACAAAACTCCATTGGAACTAAAAATACTAAAAAATCGGTTTTGAAAAATTTTTCAGTTACTGTGTTTTGGAATTGGGCAGCTGAGCTATCATTAATATAAGTAAATATTAAAAATTAATTTTTTTGTTTGTTTAAAATCATTGAATAAATGTTTAACATTCATAAAAATTATTTCGAAAAATTGTCCAAAAATTTTTTGACCTCCAATACTTTCATGTTCAAAAATTAACCTAACTAAGTGAAATTTGAATTTCCGTGGGTTAAGTATGACGCCTGAAACTTTGCCGAGTTGTAATTGCTGTACCCCACCACACGTCAAGTAATTTAAAATTATTTAGATTTCAAAAATCAATATTTTTTAAACAAATCAGCCAAGAAATTCAGAGTTTTTTTGAAAAAATTTCTAATTTTTTCATTTAACAGTGGATAAGTTTTTAAAAAAATGGTAAGAACCGTTTCCAAGATATTCAAGAAACTACATGTTATTCTTATACTTGGTAGATCTCCAGCATGTTAATTATGCACTTTTTGATTGTTAATATCTCGTCTTACGATCGGTGAAAAAATTGCGTTTTTTTTTTTTTTTTTTCATTAAATATTAGACATTTTTTTTAATCTCATGTTTTAATTTCATCGCATTCCTAAAAAAAGTCGTTTTGCGAGTGAACTACCTTAATAGTTTACGAAAGAGAAAATCACATTGTTCATACGATATTTATCATAAATTGATTGATATATCGAATCAAAAAAAATTACACGGAAAAAACGAATCTCAAAATTAAGTTATAATTACTGGAATACTAGAGTTGATACCTTTATTTTTGGCATAAGTAATAAATTACTATTCTATAACTAAACGATACAAATGCGCAGTAATTTTTAATTCATGATAGCACATCTTACTTGTGGAATAGTAATTTTCATACCTTTATAAAAAAGTGAAGCTATCGAATCCCATTAGTAGTTTTAAGTTACTCACCACACAATAATAATCGTTCTTTACTTTTTTTTTCCATATGGAACGATCAAAAACTTTTGTTCAAAGTTGATATTCATATTTACTTGATTATTTTATTTGATATTTTATTATGTTGCTAAGCTTATCAGCTTGAATAATTCTATAATTTCTTATTTTAGGTAGCATTAATTTATTTGCAATTGTGCTAAATTTTGATTTGCAAACAAACACTGAAAATGAACCTAGAATCATGTTGAATACCGTTCCTAAAATAGTAAAACTATCATTCATGGAAAAACCGTTTCATCTTCGAGGATTGATCAATTTCATATCACCTTACATGAGTACTTGACAGAGTGTAACCAAAGGAGATCTTGAAAATATAGGTCACTACACAACGTTTTGTTACCGGAATGGCAAATGGTCTGAAATCGATTCAAGTGAAAACAAACAGATCGTATAAACGTTAACTCAAAAATAATAATGCTTACTGTATGATGAGATTAATTCTAGAACTACTAAACTAGTCATACTCGAGTCACTTTTCTGATATATTTCAATCGGAAAAAATAAAACATTATTTTCTGATTGAATTTGATTAAAATTTTTTTTAATCGGAAGATGATGCGTTATTTTTCACTTGAATCCGATTAATATAATTAATTAGACTCGACCAGAAAACAACTGGTATCTTTTGATTAATTTCCCATTAATCCGATCGGAAATTTTTAGTCGGAATCAATCTGAGTTTTAAATCAAAGTTAACTATTTTTAAAAATTGATATTTATATTTCGTGTTGACATAGTGAGATTATTGTTTATAATATAAAATTTATTTAAATTTGTTCTTAATCACATGTGCCTCTGACTATAGAAACGGGCACGTACACATACATGTATAACAACAAAACAAATAAATAAACAGATAAATAAAATCAATACAATCATTTATGAAATAGCCAATTTTTCGAGTTTAATTACCTAATACTTGTATGAAAACACGCCAATAGACCACATAGTATAAAATAATATGGTGCCAAATGCATATAGTAAGTATTAAACGATTACTATAAAGTGTTTTTTTATGATTGAATAATACTATTATCATTGTCAAGCAAAATTGGATAGTCGCTGAAGCAAAAAATATCATGCACACTACGTAAACAACTCTAGAAACAAAAGGTCTGAACTTTTCAAGATTTCTCACCAAAGAATCTATTGCACTTGATCTGCACTTAAATCTGAGCTATTTATTTTTAATAATAAATAACTTATAATTCAAGTTACTGTTAAGATATATAAATTCAGCAAACCACTCAACTAAAAAAAAAAAAATTCTGTCACCTGCCGATCCAATTGGAGTAAGAATTTTAATAACTATTAGTTAAATTATTTATGAATGATGAAAAAACATTGATTAATATTATCAATTTAAAAACTTTGAGTACTCACTGATCGAAAAATATCAAGCACTGCGTTCACAAGCTTAGAAGTAGAAGATATAAATGTATCATGACCTCTGACCATAGAGTGGTTTGCACTTAATTTGCACTTAAATCTGAGCTATTTATTTGAATGTAGAATTATTTATAAGTCAAGTTACTGTTAGAAAATATAAAGTCAGTTGACCCTCCAACTGAAAAAAAATCTGAAAACTGCTTGACTTTGCGAGCCAGCCCAAAAACTTTCCGCTGTTTTCAAGCTCAGGGAGCTCGGAAACATTATTTCTTGTAATTTTTTGAGCTCTTCGAGCTCGAAAATTTGTTAGGCCCGTAGATCATACCTTCACTGAAAAATTATAATTTTTGTCCGACGATATCTTTGGATGGAATGAACCGATTTGAACATTCTTGATGGCAATCGAAAGGGCTCAATAAGACCTAAAACTGATTAAATTTTGAGGCAAATCAGACACGTGGTTTATAAGTGATACGCAAAAACCAAAAACAAAAAAAATTTGTAATTTTTATTCTTCGTGTAACTCGTAAACTACATGACCGATCTACCCCAAAATCTAATCGATTCTAGGTTTTGGTGAGCCCTTTCAACTGCTGCCAAGTACGTTCAAATCGGTTGATTTGAAAAAAAAACTCGATTTTCGAAAATCGGACCGAAACCAATAACTTCCGTTTTTTTTGGAAATTTGCAATTTTCTTAGCGGGGAGTTAAAAAAAATCTGACGCCTACTGGTGGATCAGAAGTAGTAATTAAGAATGACTGTATAAGTTCGATAATCTATAAATGTTAAAACATCATTCCTAAATATTATTAAATCAAAAACTTTGAGCCTGCTGATCAAAAAATATCAAGCGCTGCGTTTACAAGTCCAGGAATAGAAGATCTAAATTTATCATGACTTTTGTCTATAAATTCTGCACTTAAATCTGATTTACTTTATTATATTTAAAAATTTCCTTTGACTGTCATTATCGTTATAATACGTTAAGATTTCTTGACTAAAGCGTAATTTTAGATAGTCATTTTAACTCATTAGCTACTGATTAGAAAAAATATAGTTCTTTTGTTCGAAGCAACTCGATGCCTACTTTTATTTGTGCACTTCAATGAACTTAGAGTGATCTACAATCACATTATATTGATCTGCAATTAAATAGAAATTTATTTATGAATAATAATATTAAATTCACGTGAGTAAAACGTATTTTTGTGATGACTATGAATGATTTAATTTTTCAAAATAAAAAGTTCTTCTCAATAAAAGTATTCATTATTACTCAGCATATAGTTTGAAAAGTTACTTTCATTCTTGCTCGTGCGCGAAGTCAGCTCTTGCGGTTTTGGATAGTTTTTTTTATGTTACTCATTTATAATGCTATATTTGAGATATATCTTCGTTGTCATGAAGTGCACTTAAAGTTCACTTAATGCTGATGCATTGGAAAAAAAAAACATTTTTTATTCCAAAGTTCCGCCAAGTTTTATAAACTTGGGGAACCTTTTAGTTTTTTTTAAAACCGGACGTGGACTTAACATTTCGTTTGTGCACTTAACTAACACCTGAAAAGTACCTAATTTTGACCTTGAAATACTTAAATCATTTACAAGTCGGTCAGTCCAGTTGAGGAAGGTAAGTGCGAATCTTTGCTTTGCAAGAATCCCAGCCCATTGATCTGTCCTAGTAAAATAAAAATTTGTTAGAGGCCAGCCTATGCCATGGTTCAACCACCATGGTTATGCCACCCGAAAATTCTGGTGGCTGCTGGTAAAAATCGTGAAGCCGAAAAGTGGTTTGTCTCAATGTGTAATGAAAAATTAACCTCCATTTCAACCGCAGAATGATCTTTTTACACGTTTATCCGAAGTTTCAAATAAATGACATTGTTCAGGGATGATAAGCGTATGCTGTTTTATGAAATATTCGTTTTCTAACATAAGAAAATTGTGATTTACCTTCTTTTATCGGGATATCAATTTGAAACACATACTGTAGAAAAATAAGAATTTTTTTTTATCAAAGTTAGTTTAAACAATATTCTTCGTAAAAAATACAAAACACATTTGAAAGAATAAAATATTCGTTTTAGTTACTCAATGTGTCGTTGTGACAAAAATTTATTTAAATCATTAGGATCAAAATATATCACGTTTTCCTTTTTTTTTCTTTTTATTACAGGTAAAAAACATCAATCAAATCTCGATGAAGTTGATAAATCTGAACAAATATCAAATAAAGTTGAAAGAAATAATTACTTCAACCCGTCTTTCAATAGCGGTAAGTAAGGGAACTACATGTCATATATAACTGCCAGATTTAACCAAATCTTTATTGTATCTTCGTTCATTCTTCATTTTTAGCTATTTTTTTATGAACAGATAATTATATTGAATTATAGATTTTTAGAGACCGATACGGAACAAATTTCAAATGAGAAATAAAATGAAATTTCCTACTTTCACATATTATGTACTGAACGATGAAATTATAATGTCTTTTCTTATTTGAAAAAAATTTTGAATTCCCGAAAGAAATTTATTTTTCGAAACTATTGCCACGCAAAAAGCAGCCTTCGAGTGTAATGACCCTGTGAAATTTTTAGTAATTAATAATGGCCATTTAATTTTTGGAAATCAATAAATTTTCAGGAATAACTTTTTTTGGAAAGTTCCTGGTAACACCGGAGTGTTAAATTTTAGAATGTAACGTTCGTGGTTTCAAATTTGATTTACGCAGCCATTTAACATTAATTGTAATACATTTTAGCAATCATTAATTTTATCTTCAATTGCACATCATTAAAGGGTTTAGCAGGATACGTATGACGAGTCGGCCCCCAAATGGGAATCGATATCGAAACCTATGTTTTAATATTGACTTGATGTTCTAACACGATTTATGTACTTTTCGCGACCGACTTCTGCTTTGACCTTGAGATAGAGAGAAAAATATCTGTATGCTTGACTATTACTGAATGTGGTATATCTCTGATGCTAATTAAGATAAAGAAATGAAACCAACGCGAGGTATTAGGTTACATTACAGAGTACATCACATATATTTTTTTATAATTTTTAGAATAAAAAATTACATTAAAGAAATGAAAAAATCAAATTTTTTTTTCTGAGTCCTCTGTGACTTACAACCACGAAATTAATACATGTGATGCTCCTTTGTGTGCTCTATTACCCATAAAAATTGCGTGAAAAAAAAGTTGGTGCAACACAACGAAAAAAAATTATATGTGATTTCTGCCTTATGGTGTACCCCTGTATTATAAGGTACACATTACATTATTGTTTTTTTTTTTTAATTGCACATCAGCTTGTTTTAAAACATAAGTAAATCGTCTTAAGAGGTAGGATAATAGTTTAAAAAAAAATGAGAAAAAAACTACCAATGTTCAATATTTATTATTATTACTTTTTCGTGTCAATCAAAATACAAGAGACAGAATATTAATCATCATCACTGTTGTAATTAATTACAATCGGAACACTTTGAGTTGCAAATAACTTAGTTAGGACCTCAGCTGGACGTACGATTCTGGACAAATATCGTCCATATGATAGATAATAAATAATAGCTGCTACATGAGAACAGCATCCCACTGTACGTTTGCAATTAGGGCAATCACAGCAATAACGAAGAATACTATTGTAGTCATTACCTTTCGGAATATAGTGGATGTAAATTCGATAGACTTTTCTATTTATATGTCTTGATTTTACTTCTGCTTTGATGAAATTAGGTGCTGATTTCACATATTGTACTGAGAGATTATTTTGATCGTCCATTATTTCGGCCAAGTAAGATATAGCTTGTGAAAACTGATATGAGCCTGTGAATAAAATCTTGAGCTGATCTTCAGTTAAACGTGGAAAGTCAAGTAGTTCAGATGCCGTTAAACATTTCAGTGTATTTTTTTTTCGGTTCCAATGTTGACTTTGTACTTCTTGACTCAAAGTATTTTCTATGTCCATTCTACTTTTCATATATTGTACTATAATGTTACTTAAACTACTATCCGAATGAAGTCTTTTCTCATAAGTGTTGTGCAGAAAACCAATAGTTTTACATAGCAGTTCCAGCTTTGGCAACATCTTATTATCAAAAGAATAATGTAAAAGTTTATACTTTTGGGCAATACTACCGTGAACAGCTTCTACTACCCACCTGATTTTCGTTATATTTCTCGATATATTAGCTTCTTCTGTACTGAGTTGAAGTTTATTACCTTTAAAAGCCGGCATAAGAACGTTGAAACCCTTGTCATTCAAAAACTCTACGACATCTCTAAATCCGCGATCTACAATAAATATATCATTGGGTAACAGAAGTTTTTTTAAGCCTGAAGGATTCTCTAAAACAACTTTCATAATTGTAGCATCATTTAGAGTTCCAGAAAAAGGTCCAGCAAAATCAAGGACAAAACCATTTGTCGTACATATTGCAAATGGCTTACATAAGTGTGTTTTCTTTTGTCCTGAGTACGATCTCCTTTGAAAATAATTATTTTTACTTTTCTGGTGTCGTACATATGTATCATCTACAATTAGTATAAGCTGATTTTCATTGACATTTAATAATTTTTTTGCAGTATCACTGGTGTTCGCTATAAGTTGTTGTCGAGAAACAGCGTTATATCCAAAGGAGTACGGTAAAATTTCTTTTTCAAAACTTGTCAGTATTTGCGTGAAATATTCTGAAACTTGTTGGGCGTAAGGTAAACCAAAAATACTTGCGATTGTTTCATTTGAATTGCCAGTCTTTAGTTTAAACAGAAATATAATTAAAGCTTGAGTAACAGACCGTGTCCTTGTATCTCGCATAGATGTAAGTAATGATCTAAGATTTAATATATTTTCCCAAGATATTCCGGTTAAAGTCTTTACTTGATCTTCAGACATATCTAATTCGTTCATTCTATCGAATATTGATGACTGTGATTTATTTGACAGCGTATTGAAAAATAGTGTCAATTCAGTTTTTTCTACGTTACTAGTATTAGAGACTATGCGGAGACGTAATAAATCATCTTTATAAAAATAATTTCCAATTAAGTGCATCGAACAGCAACGATTACCTGTTGGTATAGAAATCAGTTTTTTAATAAACAATTGTATTCGTGTCTCCAAACATATTGTCATAAGATCAGTTGTTTTTTGACATATAATGCAATACTTGTGAGTAGATGCAACACGTTGAAGTGGAACTTCAATAAAATCATCACTCAGATGGTATTTATATGTAAAATCACTGTCACTACTGTTATCAGAATCTTCAGAGTAAACGTAAGTTTCTTCCGGCACTTCTCTAGTCGCTAATTCTTCAACAGATTCTTTTATGCTTAAAGATACCTCGTTAAATGCTGCACATTTAGAAGTAGAAGCTTTTTTGTTAACATATGGGATAAGTCGACACTTCTTACAAAAAATATCATTAACTATTACGGTTTTATTCAAACAGTCACTGAACACTTTAGCTTCTTCTTCATTCTTTATAATTTTTTTATAACCAGGAATCCTACTCAGGTACTTGTTACAATTTTTACACTTTTTCGACATTATGACTTAATAATAACTTGGTTCGATAGTTAATAATTTCGAAATGCTGATACAAAATACCAATGACAGAATTTAAGTTACAAACTGCCTCCTTGTGTAAGACAAATGACTGCGATTGTAGCTAAACAAACGATGCAATAAACAGCGCGATATGTAACAAGTTCGAACTTGTTTGTTTGTCCGCGCGTGTTAAATAGAGTCATGTTTATACACTCACACTGCAAGGCGTGAATCACATATAATTTTTTTTCGTTGTGTTGCACCAACTTTTTTTTCATGCAATTTTTATGGGTAATAGAGCACACAAAGGAGTATCACATATATTAATTTCGTGGTTGTAAGTCACAGAGGACTCAGAAAAAAAAATTTGATTTTTTTATTTTTTTAATGTAATTTTTTATTCTAAAAATTATAAAAAAATATATGTGATGTACTCTGTAATGTAACCTAATACCTCGCGTTGGTTTCATTTCTTTATCTTAATTAGCATCAGAGATATACCACATTCAGTAATAGTCAAGCATACAGATATTTTGCTCTCTATCTCAAGGTCAAAGCAGAAGTCGGTCGCGAAAAGTACATAAATCGTGTTAGAACATCAAGTCAATATTAAAACATAGGTTTCGATATCGATTCCCATTTGGGGGCCGACTCGTCATACTTATTCTGCTAAACCCTTTATTTACATATATTTGTAGTTCAAATCAGTTAAACAAAACTGAAAAATGACTAATTGAAAATTATTATTTAATCTACTATTATTAAGATTAACCAATCATTATGTAAAAAGTATATTATTTCAATACATTTTCATGTGAAATTATTGAATATAAATGAAATAAATTATTCAATATTTTATGTCCACCCTGCATTTTTTTAAAATTATTATTATTATTAATTGCCAAATTTAAATTAAAAGTAGAGCAGCCGACACCTTTTTTCCAAATTTCGAAAACGCAGCGCCTGCAAACATCTACATTTGCTTCACGCGTTGACCAAGGTATTGCAAATATTGACGGACAAATGAACGTCATTTACTACCAACAACATTAATAAATTACTCCCCATCAAAATTTAATTAAAAATATAAAAACACTCGGGCATTGTAGCTCGAGGTCTTAGTCGTTGAACAGAATCAGTAATTCTGCATCCTTTGACCCGCGTGAATCGTCGATAGGTTTGTATACTGTTTGCATACATCCTTCTTCGAACGTGAAGAAAAGTGTAGGTTCTGTTTCGATAGAGATACTAGTCAAGTAATTGGGACCTCTGGGTCATTTTAATCTGAAGTTTTATCTATCTATCGAATCTACAATTTCTAGATTTAATGAATTTCATTATTTAAGGTAATACTTTACAGTGAGAGCTAGGCCGATCTATTTTTCCCCCCGCGTTGTGAATAGTCGTGTAGCGGTACTTTGCAGTATTGTAATTTCTTGAATAAACTACTTTTTAATTCATATTTTTATATTTGTTAAATTCGGCGCTTAAGCGTTCCTCAGAACAATTAAAGACCCATATAAATTTTGCTGAACTAACAAAATCGTTTATTAAATCATAAGTGTAAAGAATTCTCAAATGAAATCCAATAGTGTATTAATTGTGATCAAATAAAGGATTAAATTTACCAACGAGTAAATTTTTCACTTAAAAATAGTATAAGACTTCATTCTTCTTTTACTCTAAGCCAACTTCGTCATCGAAGCAAGGAAGACACCGTAGCCAGAAGAGAAGATCGAGCCTCTAAACAAGGAAGATTGATTGAAGAAATAAGTGATATACCATCTTATCCTATCAACTTAATAAAATCCTTAACAACTAATACAAGTCTCTTCGAAGGCCTGTGAAACACCTTATTCACGAACAAACTCACATAAAATATTTAAACGAAAAGAAATTCATTTTCCTTTCCGTGATTTTCTATATCGTTAGTCCAGACCTCGACCCCATCGACAATATTTTGTCGCTACTAAAGAAATATCGATCTACTCTATTTAAATCAATCGCCGGACATATCAAATGAATTATTGTTTTTATTCATTAAGCATAGTCAAAAATATATTATTGAAATACACTTTTGTTGAAAATTATAAATGAAAACTTGAACAAAATTATTACTTACCACAGTATTGTTTAACTCTTTTCTGAAAGTCCGTCTCGAAAAGTATCGGTATGAGCTCTACGGAGGTAATGCAAATCAAAGTTCGTTGTAAGCCTGTGTGAGTAACGGATTAATCGTAGTAGTGCATGCACTATTAACCCCCCCCCCTCCCTCTTCTATTTTTTCTATCCCTTCTCTACTAAACAGGGTAGCATTCTCTCACGTTAAGACGAAGACGTACGATTCAAGTTAAGAGTCGAGACTCGAGTCCAACCGCGGAAGGGTTAAATGTTATGTGAATTCATGGATAAATATTATTCATAAAAAAAAACAATTATTATTTACCTTGTTTTTTTTACTATTATTGAAATTCAATAGAATTAATATTTCATATAGTATCAGTTCTACATTATTTGAATTCGTAAATGAAAAATTATTAGTTTGTATAAATAAATAAAAATTATTATTTGACATAGTATTGTTAAAAAAATATTTGAATTTACAGACAAAAAATTATTTTTTAACATAGAACCTTTAAAAAATTTATGAATATTATTTAAGTATTGTTTGAACATAAATTTTTCTAGACTTATCAATAAAAAAAATCATTCTTTAGATCAGTTAATATAAATGAGGATCATTAATATAAACGAAAAATTTATTATTACAAGCAATTACCTGCCTACTGCACTAGGAAATTTGTTATGTTAGATAACTATATTTTTTTTATTTATTTTATCATTATCCTAGCGTTTACCGTTCCTTCGCCTCTAAATGTTATTATGCTCCGATCTTTTTTTATATAAGGTAAAGCTGCAGGTCGAAATAACGTAGTATTCAGTCAATTTTGATTACCTCGGCTAGCCCCGTAACAGACAGTTTAAATAACAAAAGCACTATTGACTTTTTAGTTTCGTTGACGATAAAAATTTTAAGTTTCAGGCCTGTAGGTCTTGAAGATTGAAGACGTGAAAATATTTATTTTTCACGATCCCACAAACTTCAATAAATGTCGACTTTCTGAAAAAAATGATCATTATTCATTTTCTCTTCTCGAAGCAGATATCCATTTGAAATTCCGAATATTTAGATCAGTTTGTTTATAAACGAAGAAAATTCTATTCTAAACACCCCCTCCAACTCTCAAATGAGTGAATTTCCGATAAAAAATTTTCGGTATTAATTTTCTTGTATCGTCTGTTATGTCCAAACACATTTTTATAATTTTTTTCGGATATAATTATAACTGAGCTCCTCTTTTTAAAAACACGCGAAAAGGAAGCGTCGACTTCTCTATCTTTTATGCGACTAACAAGGAAGGTATTTCAAGTACCCCTCTCCGATTTCGATGAGACTGAAAAATATGTTATTTCCCGTCGAAATCGCAGGAACACATTTTTTTTTTTAACTGTGGAAAAACATATCTTGGGAGTGAAACCACCCCTCAAAGTTTATGCTCCTAAGGGGTGTTTGTCAAGTTTCACATACTTGCAGTTTGAATGTTAAAAAAAGACTAACGTCATCATTTTCGTGGTGGAAAATAATAGAAATTTTCATTGGCATTATAACAAAAGAATGAATAGAACAAAAGTTACAAGGGTTAAAATTCACAAAATTCCATTTAAACGAAACCAACCAATGGATTTGAACGAAACAAACAACAATCTAAAATGAAAAAAAAGTATAGGACACGGCTTAGTGGGTTTTTCTGAAAAATCAAATTTAGCGGAAGTACAACCTCTAAGTCCATATACATTGATCAATAAGAAAATTTCAATATTCTCAATAGCATTGGTTTTAATTTATCGAAAATCATTTTTTCCTACATTTTTAGAAACGAGGACATAATAATATTATTATTTTCAGTATATTTTACTTACCTTTTTATTTTTAATACTACATGGAAGATATGCTAGGTGCTCACCCCCGATTTTGCTGCCAGTGAAATATGGTATTCTACATAAAATTCTGAAAGACTAGAATTTCAAAAGAGTAGAAAGAAACAGCAGATCTGTGTTTTGGTGTTAAATAAACAAATATATATATATATATATATATATTTTAATGTTAAGTTCTCAGAATAGATTAGAAGACTATTATTTTTATGAGCTTGGCGTTAAAATAAAAATAACTAGAAAACAATGCGGAATTTCAAAAAACTTGATTGAAAATAATTTGTAGTAAATAAAATTATCTATAAAAAAGATTTTATGTTTATGTATGTATTATTTTATTTTATATTATATACATATGTATGTATGTGTATGTTATTTTATGTTCTTTGAGCTTATTTCGATTCATTTTCAAGTATTATGTTTCCTATAATCATCATAGTCAGTCTCATTATCATAATTATACTAAAATCATGTCAATAGCAATTAAAATATTTTTATGAACAATTAATTATCACATAACGTAATTCTTATTAAATCAATTATTTTTTAATTAAACTTCTGTCATCGAATCTTTTTCCATTTCCTCTAAGATTTTATTACTAACTGTAGCTTCCACCATATCTATATTAAATATCAAATGTTTATATTATGATAGCGATTAATTAATTCCCTGATTAAAAGAAACGATTCAAAATAATTCAAAACGATTTAATCTTAATGCTATATAGATACATATTTATTATTGAGTAAATCGCTTTGTTTAATCAGGATTAGTTCTTATTATTTTATCAATATATTATTACTTTTTTTTATCCAATCATTTTTTAATTTTTTTTGTTTTTCTAATCTTTTTTTTTTTTCTTCAATTTTAATTATCAGTTCGCCAAATTCTTCGAATGATAGTAATGTCCTATATAGGGCATCCGTGTATGATATCTATTATTTAAAAATTAGTAGTTAATAGAGTAGTTATTATAATAATATTTAAGATTACAAATAATATTTTAAATGATAGCAACTTTTCTCGCATCCTCGAAAGCTTTCCCAGTGGACTCAGACACGCCTTCATGAAACCCTACATTTTCATGAAATCTTCCAGATTTGAGAAGAACTCTTACCACCGTCGAACACCCAACATAAACAATTTTATTATTTTCATTTACAAAATCTAAATAATAAATTAAAAAATTTTAATTTATAAATAATTTTTAGATGAATAAAAAAAACTATCAATTACAGTTATTTCAAAAGCAAAATATTACCAATTGTTTGATCAATTATTTCATGAGCCCAATTATCTCTACTGAATAATTTATTTGCTTGTTCCAATAAAAATTCTAAGTCATAGTGATTTACCGCCATTTTTTTCAGTTCAAAATTATTATATTGAACCAATATTTTATGTTGATAATACTATATGAATTAGTAAATAAAAATAATTGAAATGTGATAAATAAATTTTATGAAAACGTGAAGTTAGCTAATTAAAGTAATTAAAAAAAAAAACTGTTTATTTACTAAATTATATTTTCATAACGTCTATCACACATAAAAGAATTAACAAAATAATTTTGTGCATCTGGAAATAATTATAATAAATGAATAAAATCTTATAAAATAAAATTTAAATTTAAAAACTAATTTATTTAAAACAAAATGATGAAGCAATATAATATTGATTTTTCTAAAACCGATCCTTATGGAATTATTTATCCTAGAAAAAAGAGAAGGTAACCATATATATACAATAATAAAATTTATGTTTATATTATGATGTATATTTTACATGTATATATATATATATATATTGATAAATATATATATATATATATATATATATATATATGTATATATATATATATAAATATATATATTTTACATTTTAGTTTTCGCTTTTTTTTTTTTTTTTTTTTTTTTAGTCAATTCTCATTTACACAACTAAAAATATTTGTTTGATTGGTCAATAAAAATTGATTATAAATAAAATATCTACGTATAGTTATAAAAATGATAATAGCAATAAAATAATATAAACTTTATAAATTTTAGTTTTACCGGGTACGTTTCAATGATTGTTGGGTCAAAAATAATAAATGGAAAAAATAAATTTATCTTTATTATCAACGAAGGTTATAATAATAACTATCAAATAATAGTTAACGATCGACCGTCTGAAATAGAAAATAAGATTTCTTTGAATCAAGTAAATAATTAATAAATTAGTATGTATCTAATATTTTGCAAATTAATAATAGTTAACTTTTTTATGTTGATAAAGGTTCTCAAAATCAAAGATGCATATGCAACATTCAGAATTGATTTTAATTTAGACATTTATCCTCTGTCTCATTTCAATTTTGAAGTCGACAAATTAGCAAATGTTGAAATAACACCCATTTATTTACATACAAATGATTTCCGTCAGCCGTTAAGCAATTTTCAAATTATTGTTGAGACTGAGGAAGATGAATAATTTTTATCTTAAATTATATCAGGTAGATACTTAATACATATATTTAATTATTTCTATTTTAATAATGATGTGGATTGTACGAAAACAATAAAAAAAATAATCAATGAAAATAAAATAATATAAATATTTTAATATTTTAATTATACTTTATACATATAAATTTATGATTATATAAATACATACATATGTATTTATGTAAGTTATGCATGCATATATGTTTATATGAGTTGTGTTACTTATAAATAATATTATATCGAAGTTTATATTTTTCAAATATTAATTTATTAATTCAGTACTTCAGTATAGACTACATTACGGGTTTTTTCTCCATTGACACAAACATATACATTTTTATTTGATCTTACTCTTGATAATGATACATATAGTTGTCCATGTGAAAAACAGGGAGTTCGAAGATCTACTCCAGTAATGCTCATCGTTTGTCCTTGAGCTTTGTTTATTGTCATTGTAAAAGAAAGACTGACAGGAAATTGAATGCGTTTGAATTCGAATGGAAAATTATTAGGTATAAGAGGTATGCGAGGAATGAATACACTTTCACCCTTTCCTGATCCGGTTAATATAGTAGCTTCTATAACATTCTTTTGTAATTTTGTGACTCGTAATCTTGTACCATTACAAAGTTGAGGTGGATTTAAATTTCTCAATAAAATTATAGGAGCGCCAATTTTTAATTTAATTGTATGCGATGGAAGTCCTGGTACACTTATTGAATTTAAGAAGTCAACAGTATAGTTTGTTGCGTCATCTGGATTAATCGTGGTATTGATTGATGCATAAACCATCTCATTTGCATCAAACTTATCTATTATAGTATTATTAATACGGACTACCATTTCATTTTTAGGACATAAAATAGCTCTCTCTGATAACCACGAGTCCTCTTTATTTTTAATATCTCTTATACCTGGATATACTTTTTCTATCAAATCTTCTATAGATGGTACTATTGAACATAATTCATCAGGCAGAGATACTTCTCCATTTTCATCGTTTATATTTCCACCCCCTACATCCAACAATAAATTAGAAAATTTTTGAGAAATTGGATCACCTCCTTGATGGACTCGCATGTTTACAGTTAGTGATAGTTTTTTAATATTATTCCATAGATAAGATCGTTTAAGAGATATATTCACTTCATCAGCTCTTGTACCTCTAGTAATTACCGGTAAAGTCTGACGAAAATCACCGGAAAATAAAAAAGTTATGCCCCCCATTCTTTTTGTATTGTTTCGTAAGTCTTGTAGTGTTCTGTCAACAGCTTCTATTGCTTTCTTGTTGGCCATCGTGCATTCATCCCAGACTATTAAGCATGCATCTCTCATCACTTTTGCTTTATCACTATTCCTAGAGATATTACAAACTGGTGATTCATATCTGTCAATGTCTATCGGTATTTTGAACATGAAATGGGCCGTTTTACCACCAGGTAAAAGGGTTGCTGAGATACCTGAAGATGCTACTGCAAGCGCAATTTTACCACTACCTCTAACTTTAGATAATATCAAATTTATTAAAAACGTTTTTCCTGTGCCCCCAGGTGCATCAATAAAAAACATTCCCCCTTCTAACGTGTCTATGCTATTCATAATTTCATCGTAAATTTTTTTTTGGTCTATATTAATTTTGAATTCATTTTTTTTCACAAAAGCCATCAGTATCGATTTGTCATAACTTGTTTCAGCTAGATATTCTCTGTTTATCTGAAAATTATCATTAATATTCGGTATCGGCATTCCATATTGATCTAAAGGTTTTCCCCCGATAGAAATAATTGTATTTTCTAAGTCTATGAGACAACGATTCTCAAGCTCTTCTTTATGTAAATTTAAATCAATATCAGGAAAACTTCTTATCAATTTTCTTCCATAATCTTCATATAAATATTTTTTATACTTTGTCCATAATTCTTTAGGGTCAGAAGGGTGACAAAATACTACAATAATTGCAAAAAGTTGCCTTAGTTTAAATGGACTATCGGTAACACACGCTTCTTTTAAAGTTTCATCCCAATGGGAGTCATCTTCAATAAGATCAAGAGCTTTGCAAGCTGCTTGATATGATTGATATACCACACCATTAACTGTTCTTATATCTTTAAAAGATGTTGGGCCTCTAACGGTGTGAAGTAATAGACGTAAGAAATAACACTCTGTATTACCAGGATGAATTGTGTATACTCTTCCAATAACGTGTTCTTTAAAAATACCAGGATAACCTTCAACAGGATTTCCTCTTTTCCTCCTCTTGAATACTTTAGATTGTTTATCAAATATATAATATGCAGGTACTTCGTCATATAAAAGTGTCTTTGCGAAAATTTCCTCTCGGCATAATTGAAAATAGGCCAATAATGTTGTGTTTTTGGGATTAGTAATTTGATCAATAACATTTTCTGTGTTGAAATATACTCGCTGTCCATTTTCTAAATGAACATCCAAGTGAACCACGGGAGGAAATCTCTCATGTATTGGGAAAGACATTATACGCCAAGTTGCTTCTGAGGTACTAATGTATCTCCCAGATTGGTATTTCGTTATCTCATCGTTTTCATTTGTAAGTCCAAACGTTGCTTGATCACTTCCTTTATTGACATATTTACAAATGTATTTTATAGATTGCACACTGCTACAATACTCGACATTTAAATGTGTTTCAAAAGTTCGGGATAATACTGGTGAATAAGGGACGATCCAACAATTATCTACTTCTATATTATTTCCATTTACCTTAACTTGAGCGACAAATCCTCCCGCTTCCGTTGATCTCCGCCGGTAAGATGGATAGCCATCCTCTCCAGTTATCGTTTCATTTACAAATGCTTTCGGCAATCGTTTACTACAACGATTGTCTTTCATACACGGAGATTTTGAATTAATTATTCTACATGGTCCACGAATCATATGTTTTTTAATAATATTATATAAATCTAAATCCTCCTGAGGATTAGGAAATTCTGCTTTTATAATACTATCTATTCTATTAAGTGTTACTTTATCTTCAAGCCATAAGAGAATATGAGCATGAGGAAGACCTTGTTTCTGCCACTCTACAGAATTCATATAACATTTAACGGATCCAAAAATTTTTCCTTTAAATAATAAATCAATTAATTTTTTCAACTTCAAGTGAAAAACTCTAGATATAATATCGTGCCGGTCAGATGCAGATTGCCCTTCGTACAGCTCTCTTGTTATTTCTATCCAATTAGGATTAGTGGTCATAGTTATAAAAAGATCAGGACGACCATACTTCTTTACATAACTAAATGCATCTTGTGTTCGCTCATGCATGTATCTTGGGCTTCCTGTAAAACTGGATGGGAGAATAACTAAACGACCTAAATGATCAATATTACTTTCAACGCGCAAAGCATCTTGTAAGTGAATATAGTTTTCGGCTCTAAGTTGTTTTTGACTATTTCTTATAAATGACAATCGCTCGGTTTCAATTTTCGCATACATATCAACCCAAAATTGATTTGAAATTTGACGATAACGGTGTAAATTATTAAACTCATTAGATCTCATCATAAGTCTGTAGCAGTAAAATTGTAAAGCTGAAATTTTTTTATTCGTGTCTTCTGCTTGTTGTCCAGAATGAAATATATTAAAATTATAGCCGTCTTCTCCACGACAAAATATAAGTGGATATTAAAGGGCATCATACGACCGGTGAGTCTCACTTATTCTTTGAAGATCTCTTGTACGCAAAGATAGAACAATATCTCTCTTTTGACACTCTTGATCAACTAACACTACAGCTACTTCATTTGTAGAAGGCTTATTATACCGGCCTTTATGATCGGAAATTGGTTTACGGTCTGCATTGATTACAAATTGATAATTATCTTTGTTTTCGAGTGGAATAGATTCTAAAGCCGATTTAAAGTCATGCACATAAGGATTTACTTGAAGGAGCATATTTTGTAGGTCTGTTATGAGATTTTTATTTAAATTATTATTATAGGACATTCGAAGATTAATTTGCTCATTATAATCAGCTATAAAATATATCTGTAAAAATTTTGAAGGTTGATCACTTTCAGGAAACAATGAACCAATTAAATGGTATACTTGTCCCTGGATTTTAGAAGTCGGCATAAAGTTTCCCTCAGATACAATATTTGCACCGAATGAAGTCATCTGAAAAGCATTGTTGTAAGACCTTACAGCGTTCAAAAATGATTTTGATTGAACGTGTTTTCCATCCAGCAGAGATTTTAAAGGTTCGGGAGGTTCAAGTAAAGGTGTTAATCGAATTTTACCTGATGAACAGCATAATCCAACAGATTCACCGACCCACTTTAATGCATTACAGTAATTACAAACCTTAGTCATTGGACCAACATCAGATTCCTGTTTGTAATTAATAGACGGATCGTAGGAGAAACCACTATTCAATTTTGATTGCCAACGGATATTTCGTCTCTGAGTTTGTCTATTCTTATCAGCATTTAATCGTTGCTGATGTTCTGAATCAGATTCTAACTGTCTATGGACGGTATGCCATTGGCGATCCAAAGACAATCTTTCTGTTCGTCTGTCGTTAAACTCTGATTCACGAAGAGCCGAAATTCTTTCGTTTTCCATCATTAAATTTGCTTCTTTTTTCTTCTTTAACCTGTAGTATCTATTTCTAGCTGCAGCTCTACTTTCATCGCGTTTGAATGCAGATTCTGATCGTCGGTGAAGAGCGTGATGTTCTCGGTCGATCATTAGGCGAGTTTCACGATCAAATATAGATTCCTGTGAGCGAGATAAAGTATGGTGTTCACGATCGTGAGTCAATCTCTGATGACGATGTTCATCTGATTCGTTATTGCGTGCAATAGTGTGCTGTTGACGATCACGTGATAATCGGTGGATACGTCGTTCATCAGATGCATTATGATATGTAATAAGGTGGCGTGCACGATCATCCGCCAATCTTCTTTCATAAGCTATCTCTGATTCGACTTTCCTCTTATTAGCATGTTGCATTCTATCAGAAGCAAGGCGAATTTCAGATTGTTCTGGTGTTTCATTAGCTCGTAAATTACTTTTCCTTTCTTTCTGAATTTTCAGTCTCTCGTCTCGTTCACATTGAGTTTCAGATAGGCGAAGAAGTTTGTTGCTTCTTGCTTTGGCTGATGATGAACTCAAGTTTGATTTTCGTTTTTTAGGCATTTTTAATGAAAATATAACGAATAATAACGATACATATCTAAAATATAAAATTATTAATTACGATAAGTTATATTGAATTGGTTAATCTTGGTTACCTTAGCATACAAAAATAAAAATTACTATAGATAACTAAGTGAAATCAAGTACTTATCTTTATCTTTTGAATCCAATTTTTTATATAAGTTAATGCACAAAAATTGTTTATAAATAATATAAATGATTATTTATAGGTTATGATCTTCATTTATTTTACATATTGCGTAAGATACGTAATTTTGTCTTTTTAATCCTATATATCATACAATAAATTAAAAAAATTCAAGTAATAAATTAAATAGATTTACATTCTTACTTAGTTACAAATAAGTCAGATTAGACACTCTTATTTTGACTGCTTAATGAAATGTGATAGACGATTCAATTGACAGAAACAATTGATAAATGAAACAAAATCTAATCTAAAAAAAAAAAATATAAAAAACAATTGATACGCGTTATATAAAAACAATTGACGCTAATGGAATAAAAACAATTGATGGCTGTAATTTAACTGTTTTTTTCTTATACTTTTAGAAAAATAATTTATATACCCGAATTCTGATTTATAATTGATTTAAAAAGTAGCCTATATTTTAAGTGACAGCATCTTGTATATGTATAAAAAATTTCATCTCAATCAGATAAGTGGTTGATTAGTTGTAAAGGTACAAACCGACAGAGAGACAGACAGACGAAAATTCTAAAAAAGGTAGATACAGTATGAGTAGGTCATAAAAATGATATTTGACGCATAATTCGAAATAAAATCACCATGTACAGACAGAGCCTATAGATTTATATATTAGTATAGAATATAGAAGATATTAGAGTGATTCAAAAAAATTGATTATTTTTTTTTTTCAACTTCCGACATTGAAAAGTTGGTTCTCAGGCACCTCTAGAAAATGCTCACTAAATTTAAGCTCATATTATTAATGGTAAGATCCTCTTTATCATAGTTTGCAACTTTTTCTTTAGTCCCTTATATAAAAGACTGTATCTCATTATTCATTGATGGTTCAACCAAATCATCATACTTGTTTTCATAGGAAATTGAATGCTCTGCAAAAAAGATCGGTATGTTCAAGCGATAACTTTCACCATTTAAAAGATGTTTGAGATCAAAGTTTGAAGAATTTGTTAAAAAAAAAATTATTTTTAAATAATTTTCTAAATCATTGAAAAATGATTATTGATGAATGAGCGTGACATGTTTTTGTAGGAAATTTAACGCTCTACAACAAAGGACAAATGTGTGTATTCGATTCCTCTAACCATTTAAAAGATATTCCTTAGCGAACTTTTTTACATTAATCAACTTAATGCATGAATTTTATAAATATTCATAAGAATTTCAGCTCATGTCAATAGACTAAACATTTCCAACTTTTTTTTAAACCTTTTCATAGATCTAGGTAAGCTTCACTTTTGGAAGAAGAGAATAATACGGCAGTTTATCATTTTGAGATAAATTAAGATTTATTTTCGAGAAATAAATGTTCTTATTTTAGAATTGTCATCATTTATATCAATATAAAAAAAATTGAATAAATCATACATAATCGATTTATATTGAATTAGTATTTACAGAAATATTAATTATATTAAAAAATATATCTGTTCGTCTCATTAAACAAATTGTCCTTTATTGCACTTGGAAATAGTGAAAATTTACTTACTTTCACTAAATTCATGTTTGGAGAGAACGCATTAAGATTCGGCAAGGAATATCTTCTAAACGATCAGAGGAATCAAATAAACACATCCGACCGTTCTTGTAGAGCGTTAAATTTCCTACAAAATAATGTCACGCTCATTTATGAATAATCACTTTTCCATGAGTAGAAAATTATTAAAAAAAAATTTTTTTTCAACAAATTCTTCAAATTTCGATCTCAAATATCTTGTAAATGGTAAAAGTTATCGCTTAAATAGACTTATTTTTTTTTGTAGAGCATTCAATTTCCTATAGGAACATGTATGATGATTTGGTTAAACCATCAATGAATAATGAGATATGGTCTTTTATATAAGGGACTAAAGAAAAAGTTGCAAACTGTGATGAGGAGGAACTTCCTATTAACATTAAGAGCTCCAATTTGGTAAGCATTTTCTAGAGGTGCCTGAGAACCAACTTTTTAATGACGGAAGTTAAAAAAAAAAAATTTTTTCGATTTTTTTAAATCACCTTAATATATATATATATATATATATATATATATATATATATATATATATATATATTTAGTCGTTAAGGGTAAAATTTAATTATATTAAAATAAATTATTCAAACCAACGAATAATGTTAAATAAATGTTTTTATTTAACCAACGTAATTAACACAGTAAAAGAAAGTATGCAAAATGAATGTTGCTTGGATGCGTTTACGCAGTTCAGCGGTGTATCTTGTAATGTCTCTACGAATGGGGTAGAGACAAAATATGTGAAAATTGATGTTTAGCGTAAATTGCTGAAATTGATCGACTGTTATTATTGTAGCAGCACTAAGGAACTCCCTTTGTTTTTTCATAAATTTAATACATGATAATTGAAGTAATGAAATATTTACGAATGGTATGAATAAATAAATAAGTAAATGAATGAGTATAATACAGTGATGAATTATTACTTTGTACAAAAAACTTTCATGTAAAAAAAAACTAAATCGTGTAAATTTTTAAATGTTAAACCGGACTTGGCGTTTTTGAGTCTCGGTTGCTGTGTTATCATTTGTTTTTGCTGTCACTTTGTCGACTGAATTCGCCACGTAAGCCGGCTTCAATCTTTCTACTGAAATGGCGATTTGTCGTCCTCGGGAATCGAGTATTTAACTCACGATCGTACGTTGACAATTTTCGAATCGACGGGGATACTTTATGACTGAAAAATGTTAGTGGTTACTAGTTGTTATCCACTTTTTGTTGTAAAACGGCTCTGATACCGATTTCGGATGCGTTGGTGAATATTGCCAAGTCAGCATCGATTTTAGGGTGAATCAGCAGAGTAGCATCCGCGAGAGTGCGTTTTGCTGACTTAAAAGACTCTTGAAGTTTAGTTGTCCAGTTGGCTGGATGAGAGCCTTTGACTTTGGGTCCTTTCAAAATTTTGTTTAACGGTCCTAGAATTTCTGCAGCGTTCTTGATGAACTTTCTGTAGAAATTCACTGTCCCGAGAAATCTACGAAGAGCTTTTACAGTGGTAGGAGGCTCGAAATTAACGATAGCTTCGACTTTTTCCGGTAACGGCTTAATTCCATCTTTGGTAATGACATGGCCGAAAAATTTTACTTCCGGTAGACCAAACTGGCATTTCGGTACATTAATAACCAATACGTATTCACGGAGACGCTCGAATAATATTTTTAGGTGCTCCATGTGTTGCTTTTCGTCGTTGGATGCGATTTAAATATCGTCAACGTATGGAAAGACGAAGTCACGGTCACAAGTGATCTCATCGATGAATCTTTGAAATGTTCGAGCCACGTTTTTAAGCCCAAACGTCATGAATCGGAACTCAAATAGTGCGAACGTTGTGATGATCGCGGTTTCCGACACGTCTTCCGGTGCAACAGGTATTTGCAAAAAGACCTTTGCAAAATCGACGACTGAAAATATATTTTTACTGTGTAAAAATGCAGCAAAGTCGTCAAGATAACGCAATTAATATTTGTCAATCAGTGTTAGATCGTTAAGTGGGTGGTAATCACCGCACGGCCTCCATTCTCCGGACTTTTTCTGCACTAAATGAAGTGGTGAAGCCCAGGCGCTGTTGGAAGGTCTGCAAATACCTTCTTCGATCATTTTACGGAATTCTGCTTGTGCAATTTTAAGCTTGTCTGGAGCCAGGCGTCTTGCATTACAGGAAACTGGCGGTCCAGGTGACGTTTGCATATGATGCACCGTTGAATGTTTTTTCGTTTGACGTTGAGAAGCATCAGGTTGTGTAATATCGGCAAATTCTCTTAATAATTCCATATATGCAGAAGTACCATCGACTGCTTTAATATTCGTGTCTGCCGAAGTTGTGTGAGAATTTCCGTGTGTCAATAAACCAGTGATACCATCACGAAGGCATTTTCGTTTTAGATCGGCTAGTAAGTCATAATGACTTAAAAAATCTGCACCTATAATCGGTTTAGTGACGTCACCAATGATAAAATTCCATGAAAATTCACGGTGAACTCCAAGGTTTAATTTTAACGACTTTAAACCATAGGTTTGAATTATCGAATTATTATTATTATTGAATTATTAAAAAAAAAAAAATTTATATTTATAGAAAATTTACTCACTTCAAGCACGAAACATTGACTCTAGTCCTTGAATCATCGCGGAGGATGAGGACAGATGCGGGCAACTGCGAGAAACTGCAGGCAGATTACAGGCAGATGCGGGCACATAACCAGGCACATTGAACCCATGTCTGGTTTATGTGTATAGGCATCTGGGTGAACCTAATGACTCCACCGTCCATCTTACGGCTTGAAAATAAATTAATATTTGTAGAAAATTTACTCACTTCAAGCACGAAACATTGACTTTCGTTCTTGAATCATCGTGGAGGACGAGGACAGATGCGGGCAACTGCGAGCAACTGCAGGCAGATACAGGCAGATGCGGGCACATTGAACCCATGTCTGGTTTATGTGTATAGTCTTTTGTGGCATACAATTGGTAACTTATGGGTGAATTGGTCGATTTCAGCCAGCTACGTCGAAAGACGGATGAATCGGAGCCGGAATCGAAGAGATATTCCGTTCCTGTAGTTCGGTCTCGGATAAACAGGCGCTGAGAAATCGATTGAGAATCATTGGCCACCCTCATTGATTCTTGTTTAAGTCTCCCTGCCATTTACAGCCGGGAGCGCATGATCGGGCATTTTTACCATGCTTGTAATGGTACCAGCAGAAGTCAAACTTCTTTCGTACACGTGACCGTGATCGACTTCTTGTTCTGCCACGTTTAACTTTCAAGTTTTTGACTTCATTCGTGAGTTGCACAATTTCTTTGCGCAATGCAGCAATCTTGCCGGGCTCGGCAGTTGATGATGATAATAATTTTGCAGTGGCAGCAGCAACTTAAGATTTGAGCGATATACGCTCAACCATACGACCAGCAGACTTGGCAAGCTTGTCAAGCGTTGAGTCGCTGATAGCTTCAAGGCATATTTGAATCTCATTTGGCATATGCGAAAACCAACGTGCTTTGATAATTGCGTCATCAATGCCGGGGACTAGGGTACGCAGATGACGTAAATGTTGCGAAGGAATCCGGTCGTCAAGTCTCTCTGTCGAGGAGCTGAGTAATTCGTGCTTCTTCGGATTTCGTGAAGCATTTTATCAGAGCCGTCTTGAGATCGTTGTACGGGGTTGTCACAGGAGGCTCGAGAATTAACCGCTCTACTTCTGCGGCGACTTGAGTGTTGAACAATGGAATCACCAGGTCGAATTTGGCGCGCTCTGTTGTTACCTGATGCGTTCAAAACTGCGCTTCAACCTGCGCAAACCACAGTTTCGGATTCTCCGTGCTGAACTGGGGTGATTTGATGTTCACGGCCATATTTAATTTTACTGACGTAAACGACGACGATCCTGACATTTGAGATTTAAATGTGTCTTCATCAGATGACTCTGATTTAATTGTCTTGTCGCTGTCGGTTTCAGAGCCTGACATCAACCGTCAACAATGACAGTAATTCGGTACTGTGCTACCGAAAGATTATCGATGACGCACGGCTCAGGAATGTGCAGCCAGTGGATCGACCTAATCTTCTATGGTATTTTCGATAACGGAAAAAAAATTATACGCGACACTGCACGAAAAATTAGTTACAATTTCTTTTATCACAGCTGATGAAAATATCAAATGATGAAAAAATCACTGCACTAATTACGTCAAAAATAAATTCACACAAAAATAACTGTGAAACGAGAACTAACAAGACTTTAAAAAATGTGTAACGCACGTGTTCGACGCTTCCCTTAAAAAGAGATCACGTCAGGGCCACCAATTTAGTGGTTAAGTGTAAAATTTAATTATATTTGAATAAATTATTCAAACCAACTAATAATGTTAAATAAATTTTTTTATTTAACCAACGAAATTAACACAGTAAAAGAAAGTATACAGAATGAATATTGCTTGAATGCGTGTGCGCAGTTCAGCGGTGTATCTTGTAATATGTAATTTCTCTACGAATGAGGTAGAGAAGGAATATTTAAAAATCGATGTTCGGCATAAATTGCCAAAATCGATCGATCGTAATGATTGCAGCAACGCCGCAGATATATATATATATATATATATATATATATATATATATATATATATAAATATATATACATATTGTCACGTAACGATTCAAATTATTCAATTTTAATTAGTTCTAAGTTAAAAATGTTAATTTTATATTTAAATTTGAGTCGTTACGCGGGCATTCCGCCATTTCGCCGATGGAGACAGCAGTCCGTGCACAGTGCTAGCGCATGCGCATAGAGTATGAGAGAGCACGTGTGTGGATTTATTTATTTTTATAATTTAAAAATACAAACGGTTGATGTTTGTAAATTTTAATTAATTATTTATAATTTTGTCATAGTTGGGATGCGCAATTTGGCGCAACATTATGCCCCAACAATGGTTATCATATCATTGGAAATTGACCGCCGGGTAACGTTAAATCGATACCTCGGCTATAATCCCGACGTCAATTTAATAATTTTGAATAATTATTATTTAAGTACCGGGTAAAATAAAAATAGTAATAAGTTGTAAATAAATAGGTCATATATTTAATTAATTAAGTATGTATCATTCAGATGTCCAGGAATTGTTTTTATAATTTATATTTCTAATTTAAGTAAGGCCCGTCTCCGTCGCGGATATACAGGATAAATATACGTTATAATATATATATATATATATATATATATATATATATTAGACTGTTTCAAAAAAAAAATGAGTGTTTTATTTTTTTCCATTATATCGAAAATATTGTTGAAAATGACGAAAAAAAAATCTGGGCGTCGATTGACCCTGCGGGCCAGCCCCAAAACTTCCCGCTGTTTTCGAACTCAAAGAGCTCGAAAACATTAGTGTAGATATATTTTCGAGCTCTTCGAGCTTGAAAATGCTATCACATGCAGTTGTTTTTTTACGATCTTTTCAAGCTCTAACAAGTTACCTGTTATGCTGAAGTTTGAAAATTTAAGAATCGAAAATCATCAATGAATTTAGTTCCTGATTATGTTCAGTAAAATAAGTGTATTAAGGCAGGAATTAATGTCAGGGATCAAAATCAAGATTTAAATAAGTTTTGTCTCATGTAAGAAACAATAAAATATGAAATATCCGATAAAAATATTAAAAACTACGTTTTATCGATTTTTTTGTTGATAATATGATTTAAACTAAAAACCAAGTTCGATGACATTATATGATCAAAAGAAACCATAAAAAAGATGAGTTGGTATGATATCAGACACATTTTAGTACGTTATATTATGATTTATCCGAAAAAAGTAACATAAAATGTTATTTTTTTAACTTTTCAACGCCGATATCTTTTGAACTAATAAATTGATTTTGATAATTGACGTGGCAATCAGCGCGTTTTATTGAATTCTGGAGCTGATTAAAATTTGAAATCGATCGCGTCAGTCGTTTCGAAAATATTTAGAAAAAACCGTTTTTCACCATTTCTTTCTCCCGCGATAACTCTCGAACGAATTATCCGATTTTGATGTTTGAGGTGGCAATCGACGCGTTTTATAGAGTACTAGAGCTGATTAGATTTTGAAGTCGATCGTATAAGTCGTTTTTGAAAAATCAACAAAAAATTAAAAAAAAAATTTTTTTTTTTTCGTAATTCGCAAATATTTTCGAGCCTATTCGATCAAATAATCTGAAATTTTCAGGAAAATTGATGGCCAACAAGCTCTTTCGATTGCCACCTCAACCGTCCTAACCGATTCATTAGTTCAAAAGTTACAAAGAGTTTACATACATACACACACACACACACACACACACACACACACACACACACACACACACACACACACACACACACATACATACACACACTCGGATATCATTCTGAAAATAGTCAGAATAGCTTCCTAGGACCTCAAAACGTCGACATCTGATGAAAACTCGATTTTCGAAAATCGGGGTGAAAACAATAACTTCCCGAAATTTTTGAAAATCGTCGATTTTCTTAGCGGGAAGTTAAAAATACTGTGAAAGTTTGAGCTCTTAATATTGATTTTAACAACTGCTGCATCGCAATTTTTTATTTTCCGTTTAAATAACATGGAAAAATTTATTTTTTAAGCTTTGGAATTTTGTAGCTCATGGTGAGACCAATACTTTCAAATGTTCAACACATGTCCTCATAGGAAATTTGACGTTCTGCAAAAAAGGTCTCTTATAATTTTTCGATATTTTTATTTCTTCAAAATTTATTCAAAGTAAGAGTTGGATTGATGATAAACTTTGACATTTTTTAAATTTTTTGACGCAACCATCAAATTAACGAAAAAATTTTATTAGACATTTTCTGTAGAGCATTTTATTTCCTATAACTTATTTTTAAGAGAATTTCCGATATTTCTCACAAGTCGTAAGTTATTTGCAATTAACTGAAAATTCAATATAATTAATTTTAAGCAACAAAATTTAGATAATTTAAGAAAATTTTCAGTTAATTGCAAATAACTTTCGACTTGTGAGAAATATCGAAAATTTTCTTCAAGATCAGTTATAAGAAATAAAATGATCTTCAAAAAATGTTCAATAGAATTTTTCCATAAATTTTATGGTTGCGTCAAAAAATTTAAATTATGTAAAAGTTTATCATCAATCCAACTTAAGCTTTGAATAACTTTTGAAGTGAAAATATCAAAAAATTATACAAGACCTTTTTAGTAGAGCGTCAAATTTCCCATAAGGACATTTCTTGAACATTTAAAAGTATCGGTCCCACCATGACCTACAAAATTCCATAGGTTAAAAAAATAAATTTCCCCATATTATTTAAACGGGAAATAGAAAATTGCGATGCAAAATATTAGGGTGGCGCAAAAAAACCGACTATTTTTCTTTTTTTCGAGTCTCTTATGAAAATTTGTTGGTTTACGATGTTCTAAGAAGCCTCTCCAAAAATCACCTCAATAAAAAGTTTTCAAGAGGTCGCTCACGAATTGTGAAAATATCAAAAATGATCGAAATTTGAATTTTTTATTTCAAAATTTTTTCTTTCTCGTGGCAGCAATAGTTTATATTTGTGAAACCATTTTTACGCTGAAAATTTAAGCCTAAAATTGAAATATTTAAACCTCGCTCAAGAATTTTGAATGTTTCCGAGTGTTGTCGTTTAGACGTTTTTGAGCGACCTTTAAATATTAAAAATCAAGCTTCTCGACGTTGTCACCATCAATTAGCAGAACAATGAATAAAAATATAACCCACGAAATAGAAATAATAAGTTATTTACATACTTTTTATTTTTTAATTCAATTTGTAGGTTTTTTTGCTTATACAAAACTTACCAAATTTTAATGTTTAAGACTGTCCTGTATATTTTTGGTTATGCAAAAGGTATATTTTACTGAAATGACATTAATAAAGTTATAAAAAAATAAAACAACTAATTTGAACTATTAGTTACATATTATCAGTTAATATTCAATATTCTTGAGCGCCGTTTAAATATTTGAATTTTAGGCTCAAATTTTCAGCGTCGAAATGGTTTCACAAATATAAACTATTGCTGACAAGAGAAAGAAAAAATTTTGAAATAAAAATTTCGACTTCGATCATTTCTGATTTTTCAAAATTTGTGAGAGACCTCTTGAAAACTTTTTATCGAGCTGATTTTTAGAAAGGCTTCTTAAAACATCGTAAACCAACGAATTTTCATGCGAGACCGAAAAAAAAAATTGTCGGTTTTTTTGCGCCGCCCTAATATATATATATATATATATATATATATATATATATATATATATATATATATATATTTATATATATATTACGGTGTTCCAAAAAAAATTGATAATTTTTTTTTGACTCTCACACGAAAAAGTTGTTGGTTAGCCCTAAAAAAACATTCTGTCAAAATTCCAGCCTTTAATTTTATTTTTTGGAGGTCCATCATCGATCTCAAAGTTTTCCCATTTAAAGAAAGGGGAATTTTTTTTTTTACATTATTTATGGCTGCAAACTGTGAAGAATTTTTTTCTCGACATTATTGATCAGTGAACCTTCTTAAGTAATGCATTGTCTATAAATAAGTCCAAAGAATCAAATCTGTGCTCTCAGTATTTCGTCTATTAATGACGTTAGAATATGAGAATTTTACGAAAATTCGTTATTTTTACATCTGGAGACTAAACTGTTGGTTGTACATGAAAAGGTTAAAGGGTAATTTCGTAATACATCAGGAGACACGGTAGTGTCTCGCGCCAAGTACACGTTCAAACACATGTATATGTGTGAAGTGTCATGGCGCTAGCCTACCGTGTCTCTATACCGTAGACAGAACGGTATTTAGCTCCAATTTTTAAAAACTTTTTTAGAAAACAAAATATCTAGAAAATTCCTTTTGCAATCGAACGATGATTGATTGTTCGTCATAAAATTATGAAACTTTACCCATTTTAGTTATGAGAAGTAATTTAAACAATTAAATTACGCCAGCATATACTATAGTACCCCCATTTTTAATCCTTTTACAAATTTTTTCATGCGAAAAGGGCGCTGCCAGAGAATAAAAAGTTGTAAGAAATGCCATGATTGAAATTTTTCTGTAGCAGTGATTTATTTTTTCGCGACCAGCGGTGCTTCAGTCTGTATTTTTTACTATAGTTTCGTATGCAAATTTTTTATGAGCATAAATAAATTCGTTTCATAATCACAAATTTTATGAAAAATTCAAGGAAAATTTTATAAGTAAACTTTTGCTAAAGCAAACTGTGCTGTTAGGAATGCTTTTATATAGTTGCCAAAAAAACTTTTACGATTATGTAAAACTCATGTTTAACGTCCTTACGGCGTAGTTCTATTCGCTAAGCAGTATCAACCTTGATAGCCAAGCTGACAGCAAGCTAACGACAATCTATTGCCGCAACTTGTCATCAAGTTGACCGCAGAAATTGGCATTTCCTTTAATTAGCCGCAACTGGTTGCCAAGTTATAAGAAACATTATAAGAAAGATAACAACTTATAGGAACTCTTCCAAAAGCTGAAAGTTGTCACCAATTTGGTCACATTTAATTGACACCTACTTTTTAATTAGTGCTATGTATATATATTTATGTAGTGATCAATTAAAGTATAATGTTTACTTAGTGATTGCGTTGAAAATCCGTATGATTATCTCTAATTAAGTTATTATTATTGACTAAAACTAAATTTTGCGTAAAATAATACCTTTCATTTAGGAAATATAATTTGTGGGTTGTTAAAAAATTGTGAATGTATGTTCTCTCTAGTTATATTCGCGAGGTCCCTGATAGCCTCCAACCGTGAGTTAACTTTAAGCTACTGCCGTATTAGCCAATTCGAAGGAAAAGTGTTGGAGAGCAAACAGTTACCTTCAAGTTGACAGTAAATTGTCTGTAACTTGAATTCAATTCGACCAAGTGTTACTGTCAGACAATGACGTTAAGTTGACTGTAAGTTTCACTTCAAATTGATGGCAAGTTTTTCTGTCAAATTACGTTCAGACGGTAGTTGATTTGCATCAATTTGCACGCAAGTATTATCCAGCCGAGACTTCCCAGAAACTTATTGTTAAGTTACCCGTAAATGTTCCACTGCAGAACTTGCTAAGCAATTATATTTAGAGTGTGGCTTTTAAAGGTGGTACCAAAATCGTGTCAGTTAGCGCGATGATAGGTACAGATGTTGTCATTAATGGCCGTATTCGGCCGAACTAAATCCTATACATGTACCTAATAAGATTTAGTTAAGATTTAGTCTAATAAGTATGATTTGCTTCTACTATGCTAAATCTTAACTTAATTTACAGAGGACTTAATTCAGCTAAGCACGGCCAATACCTGGAATTACTAAACTTACCCTAATAGCATTGAAATTGATAGTAATTTGATGTTGAAATTACCTGAAATCTGCTGCCTGAATCTGCAGACAATATCACAGCAAAAGTTGGAAATAAAAATTTGCGGTTAGTTTTTCTTCAATTTTAAGATAAACTTGTACGAAAAAAAAAACGGTCGATAATGTTCATTCTTACCATTTCAGAAGGTATGCAAATTTCTACGTAAAATTGTCTACAATTTGAGCGTCAAAATATACTTAACAATTTTTCAAGTCAAATTAACGATAAATTGACATAAAATTTGCCTGAAAATTAAAGACAACTTTTTTCTAGTCAGCTTTTGAAGTGAATTTACATTCCAATTCGGGCAGTAAATTTACGTCAAATTCAATAGTAAGTTGCATACAACTTGTCGTAAAAAATGGAAAAGTCCAAAGTTGACGGAAGTTTGAGGAAAAATTCAAGGAAACTTTTGTATAGTAAACTTTTGCTTAAGCAAATTGTGCTATCAGGGTTAGTTGATGTCTGCCGTAACTGCCCTAACAGTCACTCCAGATTGAAATCGACAGTAATTTGACAGTAGAAATTACCGAAATTTGCCACCCGCATCTGCCGACAATTTGATAGCAAAAGTTGAAAAAAAAAAAAAAAATTAGCGGTTAATTTTTTTTTATTTAGAGGTTACTTTTTTTGGCTAGAAAAAAACCCTAGGGAAAGTTCCTATGAAATTGTTCTTAAATGTCTGTCAACTTCGGGCTATTCCGTTCTTGACGAGAATTTGCATACAACTTGCTATACAATTTGACGTAAATTTACTACCCGACTTCGAATGCAAATTCATTTTGAAAGTCGTATACGAATTATCGTCAAAAACGGAAAAGCCCGAATTTGACAGACATTTGACAAAATTTTCATGGGAACTTTTATTAGGGTTTTTTTCTAGTAAAAAAAGTAACCTATAAATTAAAAAAAAAAATCAACCGCTAATTTTATTTTCAAGTTTTGCTATCAAATTGTCGGCCAATTCAGGCAGCACATTTTGATAATTTCAATTGTCAAATTACTGTCAGTTTTAATCTAAAGTGGTTTTTAGGGCAATTTCGTACATCTAACAACATTGGGGCGTTACCTGTCAATACCTTATTGGCGAAATTTGGAAATCAGGTTTTTAATCAATGGAAACAAATAATTATTTTTTAAGTTAATTTTTTAACGGAAGATTTTATATCATTATACAAAAACAAAATATCATTATACAAAAAAAAAATATTATTTACTGAAGACTACTAATGGAAATTCTAATTTTTTAATGTCATTCTTGTTATAAATAAATTACTGTTTTATTTGTTTTCACCAACAATCACCGACAAACGGTTTCCTAGCAATTTAAATAAAAAAATAAAAAAAATATCGAAATAGAGGGGTTCAATGAAAAAAATTAAAGGTTAATTTTTATTTACTTTTTCATAATTAAGCAATTAACCCTCAAACAACTTTGATAGGTCAACATTGATCGACAAACGACCAACAAACGATTGCAATTGAAATAAATCGGATCGGTTTACATAGAGTTGGTTTATATTGAGGAGTTAAGTTGGAGCTCAAATATACAACTACATTAAGCGATTTCTGATAATCAATTTGGAAGCGAGCTAGTGGCAACCAACTGTAGCAACTTGCTATCAAGTTGGCCGCAAATACTGTTCCAATGTATGCCAATAGCTGGCATTCCCTTAGTTGACAGGATTGACGAAATGTTGCCTTCAATTTTCTCAGAAAGTTGATGACAGGTTGCGGTAGTAGATTATCGTCAACTTTCTACGAACGTTGGTAACAACTTGCAGTCAATATTTACGTCAAACTTTTAAACCCTTTCGTTGTATATATAGTTATATCCGCTAGACAGTACCAAAATCAGGCAATTTAGAGCTATATATATATATATATATATATATATATGTGTGTGTGTGTGTGTAGATCAATTGAAATATTTTTACTTACTAATTGCGTCGAAAATACGCATAATTTTCTCTAATTAAGTCATTATTATAGACTAACAACTAATGACGCATAAGATGATCCTAAAAATTTTCAAAACCACTACAACTTGTTTTTCCGTAGAAAAGTGCAAGAGAATAAGTATATTTACGAATATTTAAACGGTAAATGTTAAGATGTCGATGTCAATAATAAATAAAAAATAAAGACTCATCCAACATTACGATGTGTCAACCGAAGCGCGCAAGCAATAGCTAGTGCATATATATATATATATATATATATATATATATATATATATATATATATATATATATATATATATATGTATATTTATATGTCCATGGAGATTCTGAAAAAAAAGAAAAGCATACCCTTGGGTCAAAGGAGAGGGAGAATAAGTACTTAGCACCATTTGCTAGTTGTAATAGGTGAAAGATGCTGGAAGAGGGGTCAAACCACTAAACCATTTGATATTTAAAATTATTAACAGAAAAGCCCGACGTTGATGAATACATTTGACGTTAATTTTAATGGGAACTGTCGTTAAACAACTGCAACTATTTGTCTTATAAACATAGATCAAGCAGGTTATAATGTTTGGCAGTACTAAATTATTAGTTAGTACTATAATATTGTTTCTAAAAAATAATACTATAAACAGTATACCCTCACGTGTTATATATCACGACTACGCATTACTTTAAGACGAATTTTTTGAGTTTAGTTTGGAAGTCGATTTCTAATAGTATACATTAAAACTATTCACAATCAACACAACAAAAAGAAAACAAATCTTACCAAAAACAGATTCTCTGTATAACATCGCGCCAAGTACACGTTTAAAATTTTTTACAAATAAAAAAAAATTATTTTTACAAAAAAAATAAATCAAATCGAAAAAATACCCGTTTAAAATTTTTTAAAAGTAAAAAAAAAATTATTTTTTACAAAAAAAAAGTCAATTCGAAAAAATACCAAGTACCTAGTATGATGCAAAATCATAACAAACATTTTCGTAAAATTTCAAAAAAAAATTGTATAACAAAATTTCAATGTACTTGGTGTGTTTACAAAAGAGTAAAAAAAACATGTTTGATTTTATTAGAAATTAATTTTGCTTGAGTACATGTAGTAACGCACACCAAGTATATTAAAATTTTGTTATACAATTTTTTTTGAAATTTTATGAAAATGTTTGTTATGATTTTGCATCATACTAGGTACTTGGTATTTTTTCGATTTGACTTTTTTTTGTAAAAAATAATTTTTTTTTTTACTTTTAAAAAATTTTAAACGTGTCCTTAGCGCGACTTTATACAGATAATATGTTTTTGGTAGGATTTTAAGTACTTGGTAATTTTTCGATTTGATTTATTTTTTTTGTAAAAAATAATTTTTTCTTATTTGTAAAAAATTTTAAACGTGTACTTGGCGCGATGTTATACAGAGAATCTGTTTTTGGTAGGATTCGATTTTCTACAAAATTATCGCTACGAACTTTTTTGTTTGATGAACTATTCCATAGTTATGAGCTCTTGAAGTTTCATTATTTTAATTTTTTTACTGATAACAATTAAAATATCGGCTATAAAAGAAAAGTCAAATCATAATTTTGCAGTAAAAATAATCCTCTACAAGACTGCCACTAAGAACTTTTTTGTATGAGAGCAGTTCAATAGTTATGAGCTCTGGACGTCATATTATTTTAATTATTTACTTATAACAGTTAAAATATTTACCTTAAAAAAAAGTTGAATGGTGGTGTTGTACTACATATAATTTTCTACCGAATTTCACTTATAAAATTCTCTCTATGATAAACAGTTCAATAGTTACAGGCGCTTGAAGTCTCATAATTTTAATTATTTACTTATCACAATTAGAGTATAAAGACAACAGTTTTTTGAAAATTTGGTAAAAAATCCAATACGCTACGTATATACGCGGAAAATTTTATCTTCAACAGCTCAATGAATTTGAGCTCCAAAAGTCTCAATCATAGATTTATCTAAATTATCAGTTGAAACAATTATGTGTTAAAAATAATTTGAATCAAGATTTTTTAGCAATATTTTAAATTTATAAAAAAAAAACTCGTAGAAAGTGCATCCTATCATTAATAGTCGATTATTTATTTTTCTTTTCCTTTTCCTTGATGACGTAAATCTATTAAATAATTTTTTTTGGTTTTGAATTGAAAAAATATGTTTTAATTCCTATTTGGAGTATGCAATACTTAAATATTACAAACGTATGCCATTAACGATTTTTTCGTTCCTTAAAGATAATTTTTACGTAATTTTACTAAAAGTTAATAATTGTACTTTTCAGTTACAATTTCTTCATGCAGTTAAAAAAAAACTCACACATCAGTTTTAATGAAAATTCCATTTACCAATTAAAAAAACATCAACTTATGTTATCGGTCAAGATGTTGAGTCAGATTTTAATTTTAAAAATAAAAAAAATACAGTATTAACTATCTTTTCAAATCCTTACTCAGTGTTTGATTATTTTGAATCTATTGGAGTCATGCTATGCTATTTTCCGATATTAAAAATTTATTGTAAATCAAAAACATCATCGTTATTATGAAATTTTTAAAAATAACATTTTTAGATTTTTCAAATATCTATGGGCTCTAAAATTCATGTTATTCAAAGTTAATCCTACAGACAGTAATAAACAATTATTTAAATCAAATGAGGTAAAATGTATTGCGCCTTTAAGATTAATGATATAAAAGTTTTAAGCGGTGTGAAAAAAAAGTATATTAATAAGTTAATTTATAGCTGTATGTTTTTTCTCCATTTTCCCCTAACTAAGACTTCTGAATTACTCTAGATAAGTTGCTTCAAATTTCGAAAATAACAAATTTCTCAGTGGGTTTCATAAATTTAAATTTGAATTTATCAAAGAATTAGCGACTTGCTGCTATTTAGAACGAATAAAAAAAATATTTAATAAATTTTCGTCATCGAGGAATAGAAAAAGTAAATAAATAATAGACTATTAATGATAGGATGGACTTTCTACGAGTTTTTTTTTTATAAATTTACAATAGTGCTAAAGAATCTTGATTAAAATTATTTTTAACACATAATTGTTTCAACTGATAATTTAAATAAATCTATACTTGAGACTTTTGGAGCTCAAATTCATTGAGCTGTTGAAGATAAAATTTTCCGCGTATATACGTAGCGTATTGGATTTTTTACCGAATTTTCAAAAAACTGTTGTCTCTATACTCTAATTGTCAGAAGTAAATAATTAAAATTATGAGACTTCAAGCGCCTGTAACTATTGAACTGTTTATTGTACAGAGAAATTCATAACTACAATTTGGTAGAAAATGAAATGTACTACAACATCACTATTCAACTTTTTTTCATAGTCAATATTTTAATTGTTATCAGTAAAAAAATTAAAATAATGAAACTTCAAGAGCTCATAACTTTGGAATAGTTCATCAAACTAAAAAGTTTGAAGCGATAATTTTGTAGAAAATCGAATGTACTACAAAATTACCCTTTAACCTTTTTATGTACAACCAACAGTTTAGTCTCCAGATGTAAAAATAACGAATTTTCGTAAAATTCTCATATTCTAACGTCATTAATAGACGATATATTGAGGGCACAGATTTGATTCTTTGGGCTTATTTATAGACAATGTATTGCTTAAGAAGGTTCACTGATCAATAGTGTCGAAAAAAAAAATTCTTCACAGTTTGCAGCCATAAATAATGTAAAAAAATAGTTTTCCTATGTTATTTAAATAGGAAAACTTTGAGATCGATGATGGACCTCCTAAAATTAAAATTAAGGCCTGAAATTTTGACTAAACTTTTATTTAGGGCTGACCGACAAATTTTTGGTGTGAGAGTCAAAAAAAACTATCAAATTTTTTTTTAACGTCCTCCTTTATATATATATATATATATATATATATATATATATATATATATATATATATATATATATACAAGATGTCTCAGAAGTCGCGCACCCCATTGTAGGAATCGAAAGCAAAAATTTTCTGAGACGAAAAGTCCTTAGCCATTTTTCAATCGGAAGCATAGATAATTAATTATTTATTCATGACAGTAACCAATCAGGAGCGCGCGACAGAAAAATTAAAAGTGAGTAGAAATGCAGTAAGAAACGCGAGAGTGGGACGCCAGACCTGCTGCCGGCTTTTCACGCAGTAAGCTGAGAGTGGGGACGGACTAACCGTAGACGGCGGACGTACGTGATTCCAGGTGAATGTGTGAGATCGTGCATCAGTGTTGGCTAGCGTGAGTGCATGGGTAACAATGCACGTATGAATGTGAGTGAGGGTATTTTTATTATTTTTATTACAGGCACAAGATTAGACGAAATTCGACGGGAGAAACCTGAGAACTTACTAAAGTCAATCAGCCATGACTGAATTTCGATTTTTAATTAGAATAATAAGAGTAATTTTATATTAAAAAATCAGTAAAAGCGCTCAGGCGAAGGCACGGGGCGAATTTTACTGAACGTAATGTTTATTCATGAGGAATGATTAGAGTAATTTTTGATGAAAAAATCAGTGGCAAAGAACTGGGTGGCTATGACTGAATGTTTTTTTTATTTAAAGTAATAAGAGTAATTTTTATTCAAAAAATGAGATGAAAGAGTCAGTTAGAGGCCCCGCAGCCAGAGTGTTTTTAGAAACTGATCTGGAACCGAGGATCCTGCGTGCACCTGTAGACGGCGTAGATATTGGGACGGTTTTTCATCCCCGATCTTCTCAGCCTCTAACAGCCTTCGCGTATTCTCTTCTTGGCTAACGCTTAGTCTTTTGATGAGTTGCTCTTTCAACTCGTCATACAGAGTGGCTGTTAGTGGTTTCAGAATTATGTCGCGCACCCCGGTCGCGTATTTCGCAGATCACGTTGCTAACACGTTAACATATTGCATCTGTTTGTCGGTAACGCGGTTTCTCATAAATTGCGATTCGACCATCGCGAACCACATCTCCGGATCACTCGCGATTAACTCCGGGAGCCGTTGAGACGCTACCACTGTGACTGTGCCCTCACCGTTTGCTGCATCGTTGTTCACCATTGTTGATAGGGTTTATTAATCACTCACTTCAACTAAATACTCGAACTGTTAATACGCGCACACAATGTTTACACCGTAACCCACCGTGAATCACCAGATATAAAATACACAGAGAAATATTAACACAATGTAACAATAAATATCGTAAAGACAAGGGGTCACCACTTTGGGAAGTAGAAGGTTACTGTACGTAAATGAACGTTGATCAAGTTTAACAATGATTTATTTAATATTAAAGTTACACGCGTGAACTAAGAAAATAGACGAGGAATTGACCGGCGAGGCTTATGGGTCGATAGGTCGAGAGGAATTGTCTTTTTCGAATATCATCCCTCGGGTCCTTCACTCTTTTAGAGAGGGGGGCACCGAGGGATAGTCTTCGTAGCAAAAAATGGAGAAAATAGAAAATAGTATGTGCATCTTGTTGCCTGCACATAGGTAGTGGTCGTAGTAATAGGGGCTTACGTAGGTGCAGGTATAGGGATGCAAGCTGAGTACCAAGAGAGTTAGAGATAAAGAAAAAGGAAGGAGAGGAACAATTTTATTGAGATACTGGGTCCGGGTCGCTGGCCAGCCGACAACGGGCCCTAATTCTTTAATTGCTCTCAGTAAAAAATAGGTCATAAATATTGAGGAAGTGAAAAGAAGATTTGGGAAAAACCCATAAGTCTTAGTCGACAACACTTACAAAATATTTATCTTAATCTTAAATTATAATCTCGTATAACTTATGGTGTTGCTTCACGGTTAGGCTAAAGTACAAAAATAAAAAGTTTTAAGTAATAAATGCTACCAATTATAATAATTAATCCTAATGTTACTTAAATCGCTAAGTAAATGAATGTAAATACTAACAATAATTCATTGATTCAATCATAATAATAAAAATAATTAAAATATGTTAAACTACCAGGAGTGGGTGGAAGGAATGACCCCCACATTATTATTAACCTCGTAGAATTCATGATCATTAACGTTTAAACTATCTAGAGGAGGTAAATGATGTGAAAAAAAACTCGGTGATCATTCTGCTGGGTTCCGGGCGCGAACTACCGTCCTCCTGATTGCTGGGTCCGAACGATAGCTACTGAACTAGTGTTGAACTAATACAACAATATGATCTACTTATTAAACCATAGATATAACCAAACTTGGGTAATCCTACTTTGGCCCAAGTCTGGCTTGCCATTGAATTGCCGACAGGAGAACCCAGTCTTCACCCAAGCCCGGGTAACCATTGTAACGGCCAAGGCTAGGTTACCCCGTCCTTGCCCAAGCCTGGGTTAGCATTAAATGGCCAGGACTGAGTAGCCAATCTTGAGCCAAGCATGGGCCAATATAGGTGTGCCAAAACTAGATTCCTCAGTGCTGGGCCCCGTCGTTCAACTCTGGCAGCCCCTGCATGGGTATGAATGAGTTTTCATGGTAATTTGGAATAATTAACGCCATTTTTAAATGAAAGATAAGCAGTGAGGGTAAGTTAGAGACACTGAACGGCAATGACTGGTTTTTTATAATTATTTGGAAGAATAATTTACGTAATTTTTAGTCAAAAAATTAGTTGCGAGCCTCAAGTAGAGGCCCTCGGCGGCTATAAACGAATTTTGACTTTTATTCAGAAAAAGTAAAGTAATTTTTAATTAAAAAATTAGTGGCAATGATCAAGTAAAGGCCTTGGGCAGCTATGAATGAACAGCTATTTTCAATTCGAATAATTTAAATAATTTTTAATCAAAATATTTGTGGGAAGTGTCAAGTAGAGGCACTAGGCCGCTATGAACGAATTGTCACTTTTATTCAGAATTATAACAGTAATTTTTAATTTATAAATTAGTAGCGAGCCTCAAGTAGAGGCCCTGGGCGGCTATAAATGATATTTCACATTTATTTAGAATAATTACAGTCATTTTTAATTAAAATATTAGTGGAGAGTGTCAAGTAGAGGCACAGAGCAGTTATGAACGAATTTTTACTTTCATTTCGAATAATTATCGTAATTTTTAATTAAAAAATTAGTGGCAAGGGTCAGTTAGAGGCCCTAGGCGGTTATAAATGAATTTTCACTCTTATTCAGAAAAAGTAGAGTTATTTTCAATCAAAAAAACAGTGGCGAGTATCATGTAGAGGCCCTCAGCGGCTATGCATGAATTTTTATCCTCACTTTGAATAATTTAAGTAATTTATTTGTAAAAAATTAGTGGCGAGTGTCCAGTAGAGGCCCTGGGGTGCTATGAATGAATTTTGATTTTTATTCAGAATGATTACAGTAATTTTTAATAGAAAAAGTAGTGGCAAGCGGCAGTAAATGGCAAATTCATAGCCGCCCAGTGTCTCTACTTGAGGATCGCCACTGATTTTTTAATCAAGAATTACTGCAATTATTCCGAATAAAAGTGGAAATTTATTTATAGCCGCCCAGTGCACCTACTTAATCAATGCCACTAATTTTTTTCATTAAAAATTTTTTTACTATTTCTGAATAAACGTGGAGATTCATTTATAGCTGCCCGGGCCTTTCATTGACCCTTGCCACTATTTCTTAATTGAGAATTACTTTACTTTTTCTGAATAAAAGTCGAAAATCTTTTATAGCCACCGAGGGCCTCTACTTGAGGCTCGCCACTAATTTTTTAATCGAAAGTTACTGTAACATTTCTAAATAAAAGTGAACATTCGTTCATAACGGCCCAGTGCCTCTATTTGACACTCGCGACTAATTTTTTGATTAAAAATTACTTAAATTATTCCAAATGAAAATGACTGTTCATTTAAAGCCGCCCAGGGCCTCTACTTGATCCTTGTGTAATAATTTTTTGATTAAAAATTTCTTTACTCTTTCTGAATACAAGTGAAAATTCATTTATAGCCGCCTAGAGCCTTTAACTGACCCTCGCCACTAATTTTTTAATTAGAAATTACTTTACTTTTTCTGAATATAAGTCAAAATTCGTTTATAGCCGCCGAGGGCCTCTACTTGAGACCCACCACTGATTTTTTGACAAAAAATTACGTAAATTATTCTTTCAAATGATAATAACAAACCAGTCATTGTCGCTCAGTGTCTCTAACTTACCCTCGCTACTTATCGTTCATTTAAAAATTACGTTAATTATTCCAAACGATAATGAAAACTCATTCATACCCATGCAGGAGCTGCCAGAGTTGAACGACGGGGCCCAGCACTGGGGAATCTAGTTCTGGCACACCTATGTTGGCCCATGCTTGGCTCGAGATTGAGTACTCAGGACTGGTCATTGAATGGTAACCCAGGCTTGGGCCAAGACAAGGTAACCTAGCCTTAGCCGTTACAATGATTACCCGGGCTTGGGTGAAGACTGGGTTCTCCTGTCTTGGCCGTTCAATGGCAAGCTAGACTTGGGCTGAGACTGGGTAACCTAGCCTTGACCATCCAATGGTAAGCCAGTCTTAGGCCAAGGGAGGATTACCCTAGTTTGGTTATACCCTTGCTACGTAGACCAAATGGCATCCGAATCCATTCAAACAACCCTCGTCCATCTACACAGAATGCTGTGTACTGACGGCTAGTTGGCTCGACTAGAACATGATGGAAGGCATCGCTGACATCAAGTACCGAAATTACTTTAGCACCTTGGAGGCTTGAAAAAATACGATTCATAATTGGTAGTGGATAAGCAGATTTTTTCGTGACTTTATTTAATGGCCAGTAATCGATGCACATGCGCCAAGTATTGTTTTTCTTGGGTACCATTACTGGCGAACATGCCCAAGCACTATTAGAAGGCTGAATATAACCCTTCGCGAGTAATTCATCAACTCTGTCGTGCATCGCTTTCATTACTGGTGGACTTCTACGGTATGGTTTAATACGTACTGGAGTATCATCTGTCAATTCGATACGATGTTGAACTAAATGCGTTGAACCCAACTGGACTTGTTTATTTTTCTCAAATTCGTTGGCTAGAAATTTTTCCAGATCAACGCGTTCAGCTGACGACAGTACATTTAATGATGCTTGATTTATGAACCCGGACCGAGAGAAAAATGAATAGGTGACGTTACTGTTATTTAATTTTCAAGTACTCTCCTTGGAATTTACTTGGATATCTGTTAGTTGCCAAAAATCAAGACCAAGAATCACTGGAGTAGACAATTCAGATAAAACACTTAACCAAGTGATAATAGTATTACCATCGAGTTTAATTTTAAATGGGGCTCCACCACGGGTTTGCGTGGACTTGGAGTTGGCCATGGTTACGCCATGAGTACTAGTGGGGTCAGGTGTGAGGTCTTGCAGTTGATATTCTTTGATTTGTTCATACGCAATCTCAGAAATATAACTGCGCTCACTCCCACTGTCCAGTAATGCTTCGAGCTCATATTTACCGATAAATATTTTGGCAATCATGCGACTTACTGTTGACGGAGCTGTGAGGCTGGCTGAAGAAGTCAATGGGCTGAGTTTATTATCATTACTGAGCATTGGCAGTAATGTACCCTGTTTATTGTCTGAATTCATTTGAATTATGAATTTTGGAGAGTAGGCAATGTCTTCACTCGAATCAGATCGATACTCATCAATCTCTGAGTCACATAAAGGACTAGCATCCTCCCTTAGATCACAGAGAAGGGCATCGTCTGTCTCCGAGGTACTCTCAAGCTTTGTGACAGTTAGTCGTTGCGGTTCGTTTATTTCCAGGTCTAGTAGTGAATTATTAATTGGAGATTTTAATTGATTATTATTAATTTTATTTTTAGAATTATGCGACGGATTTATGGAATTTTTAATTTTGGATTTTAGAATTTTTACAGGATTTTTAGTTTTTGGTCTTCTAGTATTTCGGATTTGTTGAGAAGCTTCTGAACTTGTCTCCCAACTGGACTCTTCACTCACCAACTTGTCGGCGATTTGATCGAGGGGAGTTGAAAAATCAATTGAATCAGCCTCAGGTTTCTCCGAAACATTACCAATCAATTTTGGAGTGTCAGCAGCTATGGCGTAGTTTAGAAAGAACTTTCCATTACTGATAATAAATTCAGGAGCATCCGGGTTTAATTGAGTCAATTTAGGTTTATCATCATTTATTCCAATCAGCATATCCGAGTTATTTGTTGACATAGAAGCCCTGGTAACGTGGTGAGTGTCTACCAGGGCGCTTACGCGTTTTTTGGAGACGAAGGACGTGGACGAAGAGGTAATTCTGCTTTAATACGCAGTTCGTCGGTTACTGGTCCACAGCAAACTTCGGCAACGTGACCAATTTTTCTGCAACGACCGCAGACAGGAGTTTTCGTTGCATTATTATTCGATGATACTGGAGTTGAATTAATAGGAGTTACTTTTCCCGGTGACGTATTTGCCGTATTTTGATCTAATTTTTCTAAAATAGTTTTCATCATAGACTCGAAATTATTTAATAAAGTAGAAGACTCAAAATCTACATTTTTACTAACTGGATTTGACTGTGTTGAATTTTGAGTGTATTTAGAATTATGAAAATTTTTATTATTGTTAAAATTATTATTTCTATTAAAATTATTGTTTCTATTGAAATTATTATTTCTATTGAGATTATTTGCGAAATTATTGTTGGGTGATACGGTAGAAGGCTGTAAAGTCTCTATACTATTCAATTGATCTGTTTCTGTACTTTTGATAGAATTTAATGGACTACGTGTTTTGATTCTACTGTTATTTTCTTTACGATTTTTAAAATGAGGGTTCAGCGCATCAGCCGTTGACTGCCAGGCGCTGACCCGCGTGTACAATTCCGCGTAAGTCATAATAGTCGTATCCAAAAATTTTTGTAGAAACTGAGGATTAAATCGCGAGGTTATAATTCGAATCTGCTTCATTTGCGGTAACGGATCTTCTAATTTTGCAAATTCGCTTTGCATCCGATTAATAAATGCAACGTCTGTCTCGTCGCTGTTTTGTTTAGCCGAATATATCCCCTGCAGCACCGACTCGTCTGTTTGCTGAATCTGCTAAATCTTAAAAAATTCTTTGAAGGCCATCCAGCTGTGAAATAAACCTTCATTTTGGTAATACCACTCGAGGACGTCGCCGCGAAGTGTGTTGGTTACCACTGCATGGAAATTTTCAAAAGAAATATATAACGTTCTCTACTATTTCACGCGTCCCACGGCGGAGTGTGGTTGGCGCTCAATAGCCGTTATGGCTCTCCGTTGGTCGAAAATTGAAAATAAAATAAACCCAGAACCAAATGTCCCACCTGGAGATATCCTGAATCTCCCTGGACTGGCTGCTCTGCTCAGGCTGGGTTAGAAAACCTAGTTGGGCGCCAGTTCGTGTGCCCCACGAACAAAATTGACTCGAAAATAACACAACGGAGAAAATGAAAATAAAATGAATAACAGGATAGCGATTTCAGATTTAGGAATAAGGATAGCAAGAAAGATAGCAGTAATTAAAATAATAAAATTAAATAAATACCGGGTTGATGCCCATTTGCTTTAATTATCCATTAATTAATTAAAATAATCAGTTCAATATATAACGCATACTCACATAAATAATGTTCAAAAAAAATAATAGTAAATCACTTACAAAAAAATAACAGTAATAGTATGCGCATATAAACTTAATTCAACCAATAAAAATAATTCATAAACAATAAATGTATTGTAAAATACAATTCTGGTAATACTTAATACTTCACTCGCACATGAAAATAGACAAAATAAATAGCTAAATTATTTTCCAGTACAAATTTCCAGTAAATTCCACTGGTGAATTTACGGTATTTCAAAATAATATCGTTTTTGTACGCAAATAATAAAATAAATATCACCTATTGAGTATACTACTTATGACGTATTTATATCTTGCTCACTTTCACGTGATAAATAAATAATAATTTGACGAATCAACTCAAATTAAATATAATAGTTATTCGATTTAACAATAATTAATAACTCAAATTAATAATAATTCATACGCAAATTAATAATACTTCCTAATCAATATTCAAATAAATAATAATTAATAATTCAATGTAGGAATAATCAACACGCTAAATAATACTAATTCTTAAGCAACATTCCGTTGAATAATAATTAATAAATCAAATCAAATCAATGATAATTCATAAATAATACTCAGATACTAATAATTTATAACTCAAATTATTAATACTCAGCGCTGTGTAATGTATACATATATACATATATCAGATTATTGAGGCCCAGTCGCATGTGATTGTCATCACGTGACATAAAATAATAATAATAGCAAAATATTTTTTTCTCACAATAAATATTTGGTATGCAAATAATAATAAATAATAGCGACTACCATTTAATCATCCGCTGGGCTCGATTATTACTAATTTCCATTCATATACTTGTAATCAAAGTAATATAACACTAGCAATAAAATCGTCAATTATGTGATATTCACACGCTTGCAAATGGCCACCAATGCGGGAATGCAAAGTTACACGCCAATGAATTAACTCAAAGGTACTTACAATCGTTAATGCACGCAGAGGAATGAACAAGATCACGTCAATATCACAATACGTGATAATTTCCCTCCGCAATTATCCAAGCAAAATTGGCAATCCTAGCCCAAAATTAATTAATATATATTTATTTAGCCGAAACTCAAGTGGCGCAACAACAAAAAATTTAGATTATCAAACAGGCACACACCCTGCTCGTACAATTGTTTATCCACGTCTGACCATGGCAGCACGTGAATTTCACGCCGGCACCTCGGCCGGCCATCTTGTATATTTGCATCTCATTTTAACCCACTGGAGAACTATCTCCGTCGCATGTTACTTCCAAATACTACCAGCGACAACGTTTCCGATGTCAATTGTGTAACTTCGCTAATTCCCGACGTCAAATGCCCAATTACTCCTTATATTACTAATTAACAGTAATTTAAATTGATAAACCAATTAATAATATGTGCATTATAATTATAAATGTCATTTATAATATAATAAATTTGTTGCTGACAACTGTTGCGTCGCCGCGCATGCGCCGACCAACCATAATAAATACAAGCATATGAATAAAATGAATAATTATCTCCCAGCCTCATAAAATATACTTGCAAGCTTAACCTAATCAGTAACTTTTGCTGATTTCAGCGCAGTTTTCTCCTAACAAATTAATTAAGTACAAGCAGTGTAATAATAAAAATAAAATGCCAAATATAAACAGAATAATCATAATACTAGTGAACGGAGAGATGTGTGAGCAGCGTGTGCTGCCATCTGTTGCTCACCAGCCTGATGTGAGACTGCCGCGATATGTAAATATCGTGACAAATATCATTGCTGATCATCCGCTGCTCGATTATTTTTAAATATTTTCTGGCGTCAATGGGAGAAGATCGATCATGAGACGGGAATGAGACATTCCAAGATTTAACAAGACGACTGAGATCATACAACCGCATAGAGTTAGACCCACTCATATTTGAATTCCCCGCTGCAACTGTATAAGTATTATGCCAGGTTGACGGCTGAGCATGTGGGTATGCCTGTACTGATGAAACTTGTGTGTATGGATTTGTGAGTGCGGGTGCACTATTATTGCTAGGTGGATGTAATGTGCGTACGAGAGTGTCGGCTGGGCATTCGTATGCACTGGTAGCGTATGAGTTAGTGGTGGGACCACTGAGTGCGCGTACGGTTCACGCGCAGGTAAGCCAGGCATGGCGAACTGCTGTCCGTTTGCTTGCGTTGCCGAAACGTGTGCATGTGGCTGTGGGATGATTTGGCGAGTAGAGGGGGGTTTGCTGCCTGTGACGTCACAGTGGCAGCAGGGAACAGCTCTCTCGGCACCCACATGCTTGATGAGTCTGGTTGAAAAGATGGGGGTGGCAATTGAGTACCTGGGGGTCGCAAAACCGTGCTCGATATACGAAGCAAGTGCTGACGTTCTGCCCGCAAAGCTTCAATTTCTGTCTGAAGGCCCGAAACTACATTTTGTAATACGGCAACGGAGGTCGTATCTTGAGATTCGGAAATTGGTGCAATTCCACTAACGTTGTGAGAATGACCATTCACGTTTCCGTTCGAACTCGTAGTGCAAACATTATTATTGTTATTACTGACAGATTGGTTTTGGGTACAAAGGGTACTATTATGTATTTCGTCGTTGTGCGTAAGATCGACAAGATCATCCATTGCGCTTGATGCGGTGGGAAAATGAATAAGATTACCCGGATTGTTAACCGAGGTGACTGGGAGAGATGATTGTGGAATCGGCGTTCTCGGTAGTGTCATTTTGGCGGGAAAACTGTCTCAGTAAATTCTTTTTGAAATAATAATTTATAAAATTTTATTATTAGTAATTTTTTCTTAATCCGAACTGATAATAATCTTGTCGGATTATAAATACATTTATTTAATCAGAAATTATTGTAATTCGAGTCTTTTCAAAACTATAAAGATTATTTATTTATTAATAAATTAATAGTTTATTTAAGTTATTAAATTTCTTGATGACTAATAAATTTTTGTTTATTACTGTAATGACTTATTTTGGGTATTGAAATTTTCAATGACTCATAGAATTCTTATTTATTACTGCAAAGAATCTATTGATAATTTACCTAAGTACTTAGTTTATTTTGAAGACAATTTTGTCGAGCAAATGATATTTTATTTTAAACCGGAAACGAATATAGTAATCTTTTGTGTCGTACAGAAGGTAATAAATTTCTTTACTTAGAAAATATTCGAACCAAAGTTTTATTTTAATATTTTAAGTATTTATTTTTATTAGTTACTTTGGGTTGTCTTTTGTGCGTAAGCAGAGGATAATAAACTGTAAAGAGTAAATACGAGTGTCTCGAGTTACGACGCGTGTAGCTAGTATACGCTCAAGGTCAGAATATAACGAAAGATTTATGGGAACGAAACCGGCACACAATATTACAATGATAAATAAATTTTTTAAAATGAATAATTTATAGTAAATTGATAATAATTAGAATAAATGAATTAAAAAGCAATTCAATATTTTATAAAATTTTGATGCGGATAATGAATTATGAAATGTAATGAAATGATGAATGTAGAAAAATGAAATTGTTAATACTGGTAAAATTTTCGAAATTATTACTGAAAATTGTATAAAATTTTTGCTGCAAAGCCGTGAGAAAAATCAATACAATTTTCAGTTGCCCGTTTGAATTACTGCAAAGTCCCTGTTCGAGCGCCAGTTGAGACAAATCGCTTTTCTTTTCTCGATTTTTACCAGCAGCCACCAGAATTCGCGGGTTGAACCCTGGCTTAGGCTGGCCTCTAACTGAGGACGACGAAGACAATTCACATTGTCTCAATATATATATATATTGTAACGGATTTTTCACCACCGGGGATCTACCAGGATGAAGGCCGAAGATATTTACGCTTTTGGCAACCTTGTTCAGAAATTTAAAAGTTGGACACCAGGTGATTCAATAATCACCAAATAAACAATTATCAAAATTAAGTCGGCTCCAGTTGGCGGATCGGGTAAAGGTCAGGCACAAGATTACGATAAAGTAATTGATCAGCATTAAACGACATAATTAGTCGTATATTAAATAAACAAAATAAATTGATCGGTACCACAAAAATAATCGGTTACAACAAAATATAAATTGCCGGTGTCAGCTTGACTTGATATGAACAAAAAACAAATTGCTCGTAGAAATCGTAATTGATCGAAACACAAAATCAGTTTGTACTCGAAACAAAAAAACTATCGGTTGACGAAATGAAATAAAACTTAATTTATTTATTACACACACATCCGACGTGCGTACTGACGGAATACTTGACGAGTGGCGTCAGAGTATTGTACTCGGCAAGACTCTACTGCCGTTGCCAATGAGACACAGATAATCCGTAATTCTCAGAATTGCTCGATTGAAATAAAATAAAATATAAAATAATATTTTATTTCAGTAACGCGTTATTTGGCACTATCATACAATGATAACGCGTAATTAATTATTACATTTATTATTATTTACATAAAACGCGTTTCACTTGTTCATTAAACAGAATCAATCGGTCGTACACTTTAGTCAGTTCTCGTGCGTGAGCTTCGGCTTGTTCCCTTGTTCACAGAACTCGTATTTTTGTTCACAAAATAGTCAGATTTTTACACACGCATAGTAATCATAATCATCACCAAAATTGTTTGACGGGTAACGTTTCATTATTTTAAATAATTTTAAACCACAAGTCGATGTCGTATTTTTCATCATGTTACAATATATATATATATATATATATATATATATATATATATATATATATATATATAGGGTGCTTCGATTCCGGCGAAAATATTTTTTTTGTTGCTCATCGATGAAAGTATTGTTTTTTATGCTAAAACAAAAATTCCTGCCAAGTTTGAGCTCTCAATTCCAATTCTAAGTACTTCCCATTTGATTTCTAAGATTTCCATTTAAAATACACGTAAATTAAATTACTTTTTTTTTCAACTTTCTAATACTCGGCTGCGTTTTATGATATCGACGCGGTTTCGGTCGCAAGTTGTAGGGCATTTGGTGTTCTTCAAAAGTGCCCATAGTCATCTAGCTGTAATTCTAGCTGGTTCACTGATGTCCGCTGAGAAAGTCATTTTTCGTATCAAATTGACATTTATTGGCTTGCAAAACGTAAACCAATGAATGCACAACAAAAATGTGAATTGGAATTTTATAGAAAATTTTATTTCCTCCAAAAAAAGACTTACGAGTCAAGTCGCTAAAATCCATACTTTCCGAGTTATAGTAGTTTAAATAATTTAAAAAATAAAATAGCAATTGTCATGTTATTTTTTTCAATATTACATTTTTTAAATTATTAAAACTCCTATAACTCGGAGACTATGAACTTTAGCGACATAACTTGCAACGGTGAGCCCTGGCTACTTCGTGTCCAGTAGCCACGAACCACAGTTAATAAATTTTTCGCGAATAAATTAATTAGTTAAATATAAATTATGATTATTTTATTGCTGGTTCTGAACGGGAAAAGATTTTAGGTTGTCGTTCGATTCGTTCTTACCGGACACGCGGCTGAAAAAATAAACTTACTTTAGACGACGCTGGTGATGAAAGAAATTTTATCGAGAGACTTAAATTAATTATATAAAATTTTGTTTTATTTAACGAAACCCAAATATATACATAGATTTTCCCCTTTTATCAATAAATCTATCTTACGTAGCATAAGTATGCAACCAGTGACCATGAGTTAATTTACTGGAAGCGCACAGGAATTATTGGACGCGGGAAAACAAATTAAATATTAAATAATGTCACGTTGAAGAGAGAAAGAGTATTATCAGGTCTAAAAAAAAATATATATATAAATTTATTAGTAGTCTTATTTAGATTAATTATGTACGACGTACTGGTGGGATGGGTCGTCGGTTTATCGTTGGAACTGTAGACCTCCTTGACGGCGCTCATTAGGCTGCTAGATTTTGCTCAGGTTCCTGGGCTGCTAGCTAGCTAAAACTCGTCACGAACACTGCACTTAATTTACTCTAACTTGTGGTTTTACAAACGAAATAGAAAAGAATACTTAGAAGGATTCCCACAAATTGAGAGCTTCCCAATTTAAATTAAGAATTTATGAAATACAAATTGAGAATAAAACTGATTAGTTTTCCGCGTGGCTACTTTTAGGATCGCTCGAACTCAAGTGTCGTCTCTGGTTGGGTTGTCTTAGGTCCCAACCTCTGATGACCCCTACTTAATTATGCGCAACTCAGCAATCAGGCTGCAATGAGAAAGAGAGTGAGAGACCGAATCCAGACAGAGACAGCGAGAGAGCCGTACTCTCACGTCGTCAACGAACGCTGCCTGGTTATAGACTCATAGGCCTTTTTTTAAAGGGAATAAAATTTTCTATGAAATTCCAATTCACATTTTTGTTGTGCATTCGTTGGTTTACGTTCTGCAAGCCAATAAAGGTCAACTTGATACGAAAAATGACTTCCTCAGCAGACATCAGTGAAACAGCTGGAATAACAGCTAAGTTACTATGGGCACTTTTGAAGAACACCAAATGCCCTACAATTTGCGACCAAACCCGCATCGATATCATAAAACGCAGCTGAGTATTAGAAAGTTAAAAAGAAAGTAATTTAATTTACGTGTATTTTAATTAGGAAATCTTTGAAATCAAATGGAAAGTACTCAGGATTGAAATTAAGAGCTCAAACTTGGCAGCAATTTTTGTTCTAGCATAAAAAACAATATTTTGCTTGATAAGCAACAAAAAAAATACTTTCGCCAGAAACGAAGCACCCTAATATACATAAATATTAGGGTTTCCTCTATTTACCAAGTTGACTTTTTTCACATGGATATCGTCTAAATCGTTTGTTTGTGACCTGAAAAGGATATCAGAAGAAAGAAAAAATTTTTTTGACGCGGGTTAACTGTGCCTGAGTGACGATACTTTCCCCATTTAATATCGGATTTTTACACTTTTTAGCAAATAATTTTTATCTTGGTTGTTACACTCTTCAACTCATCAACAATGCTTGATTCTGCTTCTATTCTGATCCCTTTAGAAGAAGAAATTTTTGTGTTGGCGCCAAAAGTTTATTATAATAATTTTGAAACGGTTACAATTCATTTTTATTAGTTTTTCTGATTATTTTGCTTAATCTATTTAAATAACCAATATTTATTCTATATTTCGTGTGAAATTTCGTGTATAATAAACTTTCAATAGCCATACAAAGTAATAATGTAAATTTTAAGACACAAATCATTGTTTATTTTATTTCAAATACTCTTTTTATTATAGAAAAAACATAAATAGATTGATTTTCCGAGAATATTATTTTATTTAATTTTCTAGAATATTATTTTGTAGGTTACAATTGATATAATATATAAATACATTAAATTAAATGATAATTTGTATGCAAATATACGCTGTTATCATTGAATTTATTTTTATCAATTGTCCTTCAGCAGCTCTTAAATTTTTTGAACAACAGGACGGTCGGTCCAGTAGTGCCTGGTAACTTTGAAGTAAAAACACTTGTCACGGCTAGTTTGTATATATGATGTCGGCACGGTAACCATAACAAATCCGTTTCTACACTCAGAGAAAAGTCGATAGTCATGTTAACTAAAAAGCTTCAACTATTTAAAATTAACTCCTAATACTATTTTTGATAGTAATATTAACTATTCATTAATTTCTGAAACATAATAAAATTTATCGATACTACTAAAATTTGATAGTGATTAAAATTTTTTATCGCAACTACTGAAATGTAGTTAAAATTACATAAATTTTAAGTAATTACATCAACTTTTTCGTTAGTTCAAGTAACTAAAAAATTGTTTCAATGGTAAGTGTTTATTCATAGTTAATATTAAATAATTATTCTAACTATCGAGTTAATTGCTAAAACTAAAATTTTTTCGTTAAAGCTTTATTGCACTATAACTTTATAGTTAATTTAACTAAACGAATTGGTATTGATGGAAGAAAACAACGTAGCATTATGAATTGTTTGATTACAATTATTATAAGTAAACTAATGATTGCTCATAACTATATTAACTATAAAAATGCAAAAAAGAACTACAACTCGGTTGTTGCTTCAATCATTTTACAATGATTCATCTGAACAAAAATTGACGTTTGCACGATTTATTTATTTAGTGATTAAATAATTATTTGAAGCGTTGGAATTGATACTAATTTTTTTTTTTTCACGGCAGCTGAAATTTTTTTCTTTTTACTGCAAATATTAAAAAAAAAAAAGTTTGTTTAACGTACCTAAGTTCCCAAGAACTTATTATTTTCTTAAGTACCCCGTTTTGCCCCTCTCTTCTCCATATATTAGACTGTGAAAAATAAAATCGATATTTTTTTTTTTAGTTCCATACGAAAATTTTGTTGTATGTAACAAAGCAAAAATTTAGGAACTTTTTTGTAGATGATTTTATTATCACTATCAAAAAATCACAATTTCCGTGAAAAACGGATGAAAATTCTTTTGTGTCGCATTAAACTGAATCGAAAATTGTTGTCTTTGATTATTATATCCGCCGAATGACGGATTTCATCTGTAAAAACAGTGCAGTGAGTATGTACTTATTGTAGTAAAAAATTTTAAGGTCAAAATATTTAACTTGTATCTAAGCGGCACAAACTAAAGTCTTTAACTTCATATTTAATTTAAATCAACAATGTATACTTGTTGATATCTTGTTCAATCTAATTTAACAAAAATCTAATGATTTCTTTAGCTGTGCTTTCTGCAAAACTTATTCGTGAATTAAACTGAGTTATTTACTTCATCGAAAATTTTTTGGAACTAAAAAATATTTGTTGAATTGACAAAAAGAACTAAAATTTCTCGGAATAAGTACTATTTTTTAACGCAAGAATTTTCGTATGCTCCAACTAAGAAAAAAAAAATTGATTAAACCGAGAGAAAAATTTCTTGGGAGAAAAAATATACATAGAGAATGAAGGAGTCGTCGGTACTAGACAACGGCAATGGGAATAGTTCGGTGCTCGTCACTAGATAGCGCCTACCTTCTGAGGTATCCCTGTTAAGAAACTTAATTCAGAAGTAATATATATTTTAAACTTGAGGGCGACTCTGGTACCGATACTCCCCTGTTGTACGACCGAGTATCAAGTACCTCTTTTGATGCTCAACATTTTTGGAATTTTGTATTATGCATGAATGACCCGATATAATAACTTTATTAATAATATTATATTGAAAGTAATAAATATATTACTAGACAACAAGACTCATTTTTTTTCATCCATTTAATTTAATATTACTAGTTGATTTAAATATGAACTTAGAACAGAATAAAAGTTATAGATACTATGAATATACTTACTAATCGTGATGACTAAAATTTTTGTTCACTCGATCACAAATGTATAGTTTACCTGACTTATACACTAGATTTGTATCAATTACATGAAAGTAATAACATTAATAAATATTTAATAATACCAACAATTATTACTTTATGTTTAACAATACTCAAATTTGGATGTTTTTCAATAAAATACTTATAGTAAATAAAGCTACTAGAATTAAGTTATGAAAATAATAAAGTTTTTATTTCATAAACATTTTTAAATTAGTTACGTTAACATTTAATATGACTGATTATACTAAGAAATACTCATCTTGACTATTTTCCGATTGATATAATAACTATAAATGATTATTGCAGATATTATCACTAAATAGTTGAAGCATTATTATACTACAATTTTATAGTTAATTTTACTGATTTTTTCCCTCAGTGTAGCATTTGCTCCGATAATACTGCAGCTCCATTATTGCAGCCTAAATTAAAAGCTGTTGTATCACAACACACTGCCTTGATTGACTCTGCTAAGTTCAAGTTATGGAGAACGCTATAAATTCCTTCGGCATGAGTAATTCCCCTTTTGTCAGGGAAATCAGGTACGCTTAAAAGTTTTTCACCTCCATTATTACTTATTAATTTAGGTACCTGATCAGCTTGCTTACACGAGATAGTATCTGGTATGAGTTTACCATCCCAGTGAAGAACAGCTGCAGTAAACTGAAAGTCACCAAATAATTTTTGAATTTTCAAAGCTTTTTATTCTCGAATTTCCTTTCACTGTTCGTTAAATGATGTTTCGTTTAAGATTAGGTTTTTGGTATCAACTTCTAAAGCTTTACATATAGCAGGCATATTACGGACTGAATTCTTGTAAGAGACTTTACAATTGTCCAGTGTAGCAGCAATGTTCTCTATTATAATATTAATCATTCCCCTTTCATTTTTCCGATTGTAATATCGTCCACCTACTGCGAATTCTGATTTTTGACTTGGTAGAGAAGACGAAGTTAGTGTCTTTCCACTAAACATTGCTCCACCTGTGCTTGTCATACTCGATGACAAATAATTATCCAATAAGAATATGAATTATCATTTAATCATATACTCAATGGTCCATTTGAAGTTGTAAATGGATTCACATCTAATACTTGAATTTTCCCTCGATAATTCAACATCATTTGACTGTTGTTCTATATTACAAGATGCTGTTTCGATGTTTTCACAGGTTGATACGTCAATTGGGCAATTATCATTGACAAAAGGTACATTATTAGCGGTTGATACTTCGATTGAGCAATCATCGACTTGATTTTCTGAAATAGAATATAAATTGATAATATCAAGTCACATAAAAAAAATGAATTGAAGTATTTTAAAAAGGTTTTATTTAGTAATTGATTAATATTTTATTTAAATTACCAGATAACTCAATTGAATTTCCTCGTTGATTATCCGAAAAATTCAGATGAAATCGTCTTTTTGATCGTTGATCCATTAAAAAGTTTTTTATGTCATTGTTGACCGTTTCAAAAGCTCGACTGTGAGCTATGTCAAATAAACTTTCTAATTCAATTAGAAAATCTTCCTCCTTTTGTTGATTTTGAGGCATACCTGAATTTTTCAATCGTTATTTTACATCCTTCATAAACTGTTGTTCTCATGTTTTTAGTATAATAAAATAATAAGTTTAAAGCTTGTTTCTTTGTAGGCAATTTATTACCACCGACATCATTTGTCAGGTTACCCAATAAAAACATAGGTTTCCGTAAAATTTTTTCCAAACTCATGATGAAAATTTGAATTTTCAGTGGATTGGAGTTTTAGAGGTTACAAGGATATTTTTCAGATATATTGATTAATTTTTTTCACTATCAATTCATAAGTTTAACAACTTTATTTTAAACATTAAAAATTTTATATTTTATTTTAAATTAAAAAATTTAGTTTCTGTTTTATTCAATAAGAAAATATTATTGTTCAAATAACCACTAGAACCACAATTGCAATAAGTGAGACATTAGTTCATTGTTTTTTATTCTCATTAGCAACTGTTCGCTAGAGGGCCACGTGTCCAATATATACGGTTCGTTGATTTTTTGTGGATTGGTAACAACTGTATTACCGTACTCAATTTGAACTATGACCACTTTAGATAATCACTTGAAATTCATTGATAAAATAAAATTATAAGCTTACAATAAGAAATTTTACACGAAATAACGGGATAAATATTGATTAGTGAGTAGATTAATCAAAACAATCAGAAAAACTAATGAAAATGAATTTTAACGTTTTTAAAATTATTGTAATAAATTTTTGGCGCCAATATAAAAATTTCTCCCTCTTAAGGGATCAGAATAGAAGCAGAATTAAGCATTACTGGTGAGTTGAAGAGTGTAACAACCAAGATAAAAATTACATGACTCGAAATAATTGTCGTACCAGTCATGACGGATGTCATGACTCGAAATAATTATCGTACCAGCAAGTAAACTCTGGGTATGCCACGATTCGCAACTTAGCGGCCAAGTGATGTCAATTCCCTCGACTTAAAACCAGTCGGTAACTCGGCTGACGACGTGAATTAACGTCCAAATGTTTACTTAGCTACTAGGCTAATAACGGTTATAAGGTTAAGAATACAAATAATAGCCGGGATTCGGAAAACACAAGAATAGGAACGGCAATAACGAGACTCGCAATACGCGGTAACACCTATCAAATAGAGTAATTACCAAGTACTAATATCAAATTCCAAATTACAACAGACACAATTGTACCAGCGGAATAAGTCGAGTTGTGAACGCCTTACCCACTATAAGCTATTAAATCAGTGTAATTACACCACTCTTCGGCTTCAACTCGAGTTATCCCTCGAAACAAATTTGGTAGACTCGCTCACCGGTCGATGATCTCGAAGTCCTGAATCCTCGCGGCTCCACGTGGTCACTAGGGTTAATTGGCTGGCCGGCAACGACGTCAGAATAATTCCGCCAAAAACCGGAAATCTCCACCCTACAATTAAACTCGTCCTGCAGTCTTGGTGTGGCGACCAGGATTAATCGTCAACAACCCGAATTTATTTTCCGAAGTCGAAGTATTTATTAAAAAAAAAATTAGTCACAAGCAGTTTTTAGTACTCGAAGCACGTGTCAGTTAACTCGAGGTACGATCCAGAATGGCGTCGTCTGTTTTTCTCCTTAGGTTCCCGCCTTTAGTTCCGGGCTTCCTCACTTGGCGGCACGTCGATAAGGGCCTCAACCAGGCAGTCATCTCCATTGTGACGGTCAGTTTCAACTTCCACTGAGACGGTCGGTCACTCCAATGTCACTCCGGTTTTTCGGGTAATTACTCGATACATGCTACTATCTGCTGTGAATTCATTTGCTCTAGCTGTTCGTGTGCCTTAACTAGGCTGTTCGAAGATGTTAGTCGCCCAGCAGGCGAAATCACGATCCGCGGTCAACTTCGGACATTTCCGCTAGCGGTAATTTCCAGAGGTCGTCATTCGGCTGATACTAGCTGCTAACTCCTTGGGCCGTGCGATGACGGTCCGCGACTCAACCATTTCCTCTTGGGCTCTGGTGACCCGCAAACGAGTCCCTATCTTACAGCTAATAAGACCAACTTAAACTACCTTAATTCCTAATTACTTGATACTATTATAACTAGGACTAATTTTGCGAGTCTCGGATCTTTCTCGTACCACGCTGCCAACTGAACGAATTAATTACTTCAAGCGACGTGGGAAAGTCATTCAAAAGTCGGGGTCGGCCAAGTCAAAATACGATAGCTGTCACAATAAATATAACCTTACATTACTAAAACAATAATGTAGGAATAATAATAAAAAATTACAGATTATTAAGTAAAGTAACCACGTGTCGGCGTCGAATTCTGTAGTGCAATTTTTAAAATGTCACAATATATATATATATATATATATATATATATATATGTAGTGACTAGGATGTGGTTCATGGAACTTAATCACTAAGATAAATAAATTATCTAACTCCAATTGATTATATTAACAGAGTAATAAATAATTAGTTTTATTTAATAAATTATATAATACAAAATGATGCTGGTCGCATTAAATATGTTAGCTAATTGCCGTGTATCTCTCTATTTGTACGCGTGTACTGTACTGTGTTTTTGTGTGCAAACTGTTGCTACCGAATATCGTATCTGTTGCTACCGAATATCGTATCTGCGTGGGGGAAAATATTCAGCGATCGATGACGATCGATGATTGACGAACTTATCCGACATTATAAATATCAAATAATATAAGTAGTGACGTGTTCGCAACAGTACTTCCCCTCTTAAAAAAAAATATGATGCTTATTTACAAATGAAAAAAATAACAACTATTTACAATGCAAAAAAAAATAATAATTTGAGCATGTTTTCTATGTTGTGGAAAAAATTCATAGATGGCGTGAAGTTCACTATCGTATGTCAATAATTTTTGAATGGATGGCTTTAGTTTTCTGCTGAAGAACGCGAGCGGTTGCCATTCTCCGTCAACTAGTTGTTGCAGAACTGCACCAATGGCTGTGTTTGATGCACCCGAAAAAATAGCCCAAGTTGCGTCGTCGTTCGGGTGCGCAAGCATTTTGCAAGCCAATAAAGGTCAATTTGATATGAAAAATGATTTTTTCAGAAGACATCAGTGAAACAGCTGGAATTACAGCTAAGTTACTGTGGGCACTTTTGAAGAACACCAAATGTCCTACAATTTGCGATCAAAACCGCGTGGATATCATAAAATACAGCTGAGTATTAGAAAGTTAAAAAAAAAAGTAATTTAATTTCCGTGTATTTTAGATGGGAAATCTTTTAAATCAAATGGAAAGTACTTGGGATTGGAATTAAGAGCTCAAACTTGGCAGGAATTTTTGTTTTAGCATAAAAACAATATTTTGCTTGATGAGCAACAAAAAAAAATAATTTTGCCGGAAACGAAGCACCCTAATAATATATATATATATATATATATATATATATATATATATATATATATATATGTATATTAATATATATTTGTATATATTAGGGTGCTCCAAAAAAAAATCGATATTTTTTTGTTTTCGGCTTTTGTAAAAATTGTTTCTATACATCGAAAAAAACATCTTTTATTTTAATTTTAAAAGGTGACGCTCGCTCGTTAAATTTTCCTGTGTTAACAGCATGGGAATTCAATTTTTTTATAAAAAAATCCTATAACTTCATTTGACGTGGAGGAAAAAATTCAAGTTATGGATATTTTTGTAGAAAATTGTATGCGCTACAAAATCGTTCATTAGGTCATAAACTCTAAAACGTACGGTTTCGAAGTTACAGGCACTTAAAGTCAATAACTTTTTAAAAATCAATGGTCAAACGATATCCACATTAGAGCTGCTACTATCACGGAAAGTTTTAAATAAAGTAGTCTACTTTCCCTAGTACTAAACTTTATGGCCAAAAATTGCCGGATTCAAAAAAAAAAAAAAAAAATAAAATAGAGAAAAATCTGGTGAATCTTCCGGTACAAAAACCTAGCAAAAAAAGTAATTTTTTTTTTGTTATTAACGGAAACGTTTTGCAAATAAAGCCTCAGTCGACTTTAACGTAATACTGGATAAAGATTCTTCTCACACAGTTAATTTAATGTACAAAATAAAATAATTCAATCTTTTCTGAATCGTTTGGTCACTAAGTTTATACGGAAATGTTAATTATTAATAATGAAAAAAATTGATTAATTTAATCAACGTAAAAAATTCTAACCTAACAGCTGCTGTTTGTATTGACGTGTTCTGCGCATCTCCATAGTGGGGAGAAGTTGCGCGTGTCATAAAGACTCATTTCAAATTTCAAGCGCGTAAATTATTCTCAATCAGGCAGTCATTTATTTTAATATTATAAATTCAATTAATTAATGATAAATATTCGTTTTAATCGATGAAATTATTAAAATTTTTTATGGATACTAATTTCAAATAAGAATCATCAAATAAGTACCAAGCAAATTAGAAAAATAATTCTCAGAAATTTTTTTGTTGTTGTCTTTAATCATAATTTAATTAATTGATAATTAATAATTTCAGTTTGAATTACTTACGAGTATAATTTGTTTGTAATTTGAAAAAAAAATAAAATCATTTAATTGTCGCAAAAACATTGAAATAATCTGGAAATTAGTAATTTTTGTATAATCAAAACTTTTTTTAAAATGTTACTACCGTATATTTTATTAATTTTAATAATTTTGTCAATTGTAACAAATGTTTATCATTAATTAATTGAATTTACGAAATTTAAATGAATAATTGCCTGAAATAATATAATCTACGCGCTTAGAATCTTAAATAAGTCGTGATGGCGCGCGCAACTTCTCTCCACTATGGAGATGCGCAGAACAAGTCAATACAAACGGCAGCTGTTAGACTAGAATTTTATGTGCTAATTAAATTAAATAATTTTCAACTTCCAGCTAAGAAAATTGCAAATTTTCGAAAATTCGGAAAGTTATTGGTTTCATTCCGATTTCAATAAATCGAATTTCTAAGAGATCTTGACGTTTTGATGTTCTAGAAAGCTATTCTGACTAACTTCAAGATGATGTCTGAGTGTATATATGCATGCATGCATGCATGTATGTATGTATGTATGTATGTATGTATGTATGTATGTATGTATGTATGTATGTATGTATGTATGTATGTATGTATGTATGTATGTATGTATGTATGTATGTATGTATGTATGTATGTATGTATGTATGTATGTATGTATGTATGTATGTATGTATGTATGTATGTATGTATGTATGTATGTATGTATGTATGTATGTATGTATGTATGTATGTATGTATGTATGTATGTATGTATGTATGTATGTATGTATGTATGTATGTATGTATGTATGTATGTATGTATGTATGTATGTATGTATGTATGTATGTATGTATGTATGTATGTATGTATGTATGTATGTATGTATGTATGTATGTATGTATGTATGTATGTATGTATGTATGTATGTATGTATGTATGTATGTATGTATGTATGTATGTATGTATGTATGTATGTATGTATGTATGTATGTATGTATGTATGTATGTATGTATGTATGTATGTATGTATGTATGTATGTATGTATGTATGTATGTATGTATGTATGTATGTATGTATGTATGTATGTATGTATGTATGTATGTATGTATGTATGTATGTATGTATGTATGTATGTATGTATGTATGTATGTATGTATGTATGTATGTATGTATGTATGTATGTATGTATGTATGTATGTATGTATGTATGTATGTATGTATGTATGTATGTATGTATGTATGTATGTATGTATGTATGTATGTATGTATGTATGTATGTATGTATGTATGTATGTATGTATGTATGTATGTATGTATGTATGTATGTATGTATGTATGTATGTATGTATGTATGTATGTATGTATGTATGTATGTATGTATGTATGTATGTATGTATGTATGTATGTATGTATGTATGTATGTATGTATGTATGTATGTATGTATGTATGTATGTATGTATGTATGTATGTATGTATGTATGTATGTATGTATGTATGTATGTATGTATGTATGTATGTATGTATGTATGTATGTATGTATGTATGTATGTATGTATGTATGTATGTATGTATGTATGTATGTATGTATGTATGTATGTATGTATGTATGTATGTATGTATGTATGTATGTATGTATGTATGTATGTATGTATGTATGTATGTATGTATGTATGTATGTATGTATGTATGTATGTATGTATGTATGTATGTATGTATGTATGTATGTATGTATGTATGTATGTATGTATGTATGTATGTATGTATGTATGTATGTATGTATGTATGTATGTATGTATGTATGTATGTATGTATGTATGTATGTATGTATGTATGTATGTATGTATGTATGTATGTATGTATGTATGTATGTATGTATGTATGTATGTATGTATGTATGTATGTATGTATGTATGTATGTATGTATGTATGTATGTATGTATGTATGTATGTATGTATGTATGTATGTATGTATGTATGTATGTATGTATGTATGTATGTATGTATGTATGTATGTATGTATGTATGTATGTATGTATGTATGTATGTATGTATGTATGTATGTATGTATGTATGTATGTATGTATGTATGTATGTATGTATGTATGTATGTATGTATGTATGTATGTATGTATGTATGTATGTATGTATGTATGTATGTATGTATGTATGTATGTATGTATGTATGTATGTATGTATGTATGTATGTATGTATGTATGTATGTATGTATGTATGTATGTATGTATGTATGTATGTATGTATGTATGTATGTATGTATGTATGTATGTATGTATGTATGTATGTATGTATGTATGTATGTATGTATGTATGTATGTATGTATGTATGTATGTATGTATGTATGTATGTATGTATGTATGTATGTATGTATGTATGTATGTATGTATGTATGTATGTATGTATGTATGTATGTATGTATGTATGTATGTATGTATGTATGTATGTATGTATGTATGTATGTATGTATGTATGTATGTATGTATGTATGTATGTATGTATGTATGTATGTATGTATGTATGTATGTATGTATGTATGTATGTATGTATGTATGTATGTATGTATGTATGTATGTATGTATGTATGTATGTATGTATGTATGTATGTATGTATGTATGTATGTATGTATGTATGTATGTATGTATGTATGTATGTATGTATGTATGTATGTATGTATGTATGTATGTATGTATGTATGTATGTATGTATGTATGTATGTATGTATGTATGTATGTATGTATGTATGTATGTATGTATGTATGTATGTATGTATGTATGTATGTATGTATGTATGTATGTATGTATGTATGTATGTATGTATGTATGTATGTATGTATGTATGTATGTATGTATGTATGTATGTATGTATGTATGTATGTATGTATGTATGTATGTATGTATGTATGTATGTATGTATGTATGTATGTATGTATGTATGTATGTATGTATGTATGTATGTATGTATGTATGTATGTATGTATGTATGTATGTATGTATGTATGTATGTATGTATGTATGTATGTATGTATGTATGTATGTATGTATGTATGTATGTATGTATGTATGTATGTATGTATGTATGTATGTATGTATGTATGTATGTATGTATGTATGTATGTATGTATGTATGTATGTATGTATGTATGTATGTATGTATGTATGTATGTATGTATGTATGTATGTATGTATGTATGTATGTATGTATGTATGTATGTATGTATGTATGTATGTATGTATGTATGTATGTATGTAAATATCTATAACTCTTGAACAGATAAACCAATTTTGATCGTCACGGTGTCATTTGACGCGGCTTGTTAATATCTAAAAGCTGAAAAAAATTGAGCTTGATCAGTAGTGCTTATTCAGAGATGTTTCAATAATAAACTTTTTTTAAAATTGTTTTTTTTAGATAACTTGTAATCTGATAGATGGATTGATTCCAAAATCGACTGGGCTCTGAAGCTTCATAAGCCGCGTAGAATGCCACCTTATTCATTAAAATCGTTTCATTCGTTCAAGAGAAACCGTTGTCGAAATAATTAAAAAAAAATATTTTTTTTAGTATTTTCGCAATTTCTCAGAAACGACAATATAAATAAATTTTAAAATCTGATTGGCAGTAGAACTCAATAAAACGCGTCGATTGCCACTTCATCCGTCTCAATCGGTCAATTCGTTCGGGAATATCGTTTGAAAAAAAATTGTAAAAAACACTTTTTCTCGAAAACAGAAGCATACAGTACTATTTTCGAACTCAAAATCCGGAAAGAAGTGGTAAAAGTTGAATGGACACCGCAGAGCGTTGGCGTGGAAATTCCCCCAAACTTACGAAATTGGGTCCACCCGAAAAAACCGCTATATCTAGGCAGATTTTACATGTACTTGCTCTCTCGTGTCCTGACAAGCCTAGTGTAAAGTTCAACAATAGAAAAGAATAAGTGTCGAGCAATATAAAAACGCGAGCGAAAATAGCAGAATAATTAAGTACTACATAAGTAAACCAGCGTACTACATAAAAAAAAATCCAGGTACGATTTTTAATTAAATACCATTAACTATCATTTTTTTCTTTAGAAAATAAATTAGAGTCGGCCAATAGCCACCTAACAATCTCTCCAAAATTGCTCGGCAAATATATTTCATTCACATTTAAATAATAACTAAACGCAAATCAATTAATAATACGTTAAAGTGTTGTTATACATCGTCTCCGATTTACTTCAAATTGTTTTTCCAAAAGTGTTTCAAATAATTTCACTATACTAATAGATTATTTTAAAAATCATCTTGCGCTAGTTAAATTACAACTTAATTTGAATTATATAAAACTGCAATTTAGAATCTTAATTACTTTTCATTCTCTAATTTTCAATCAGTTAACCGTTATCTTCGGATTATATTAAAAGATATCTGAATTGTAGTTGTTGCGACTAGGAGTTAATTCCAACACTGTTATAAAAAAAAAAAAAAAAAAAAAACACAATCTCCAAACCTCGAAATTTTGTAATTAAGTTGGCAATATAATTAAGAACTAACATTTTTAACATCGTGTTCTTAATTTAAAAATAAACCTAATCTCCTTAATTTAAGGTCTCTGGGTATCCCGGTCTATAAGCTTCGGCTTGGGCCAAATACCCATACAACATTCATTTATGTCAATTTCTGACATAACAAATTGGCGCTCGAACAGGGACCAGAGATTACTTTATTGAGGAGAATAGGAAAATTCGGGAGTACTAATACAGGTGTCCTCAATCCCATTTCATATCCGATACTTGAAGCGCGAAAAAGCTGCTCTAGTACACCACCTAAATTTTATCGGATGCGCGGATAAGCTGCTCTGATTTCTTTCTTCACTAATACTGGCCGCGCGAAAAAGCTGCTGTAGTACACCACCTACTCCTTACCGGATGCGCGAATAAGCTGCTCTAATTCCTTCACATGCCCAGTAAACGGGTTCGTAAAGCGGGACGTCGACTGAAATATTGGTGAAGAAAGAGTTTAATTCGCATAGTCAACGACCGCGTAGTCAAAAGAGAGGTAGTATTAGTGACTTGGGAAAATTTTATTGGGGATAGAAGGGTCGGTCAGAGATTACCGCGATTACAATTGCCTAACATAGAACCTCCAGGTTTGTCATTAGGAGTGGCCCGAATCGGCTGGGTTCCGCTCATTACCTTAGATTAAAATAAAAGTAGATAAATATCAAGTAATACATTGAGGATTGGAAGATTTGTTTCGGATAATATATTATTTAACAACGATCTTATAAGTTAAAATTTGCGAAATTATTTGATAACAAACCCGAAAATAAATGCCCAATGAAAACAATTCGGAAAAACCTTATTCTTTAAGAGGACACGGGGAAGCACCTTTCTCAGAAGGCTTACCACCACGCACTGAGAATAAACAATTTAAATTTGATAATTCATTCGGTATTAACGCAACTATTGATTCGGGGATCGGGAAAACGTTAATCGAGTCGAAACTTACCTCAGACGAAGACCCAGAGGAAGAGACTGTTCAGAAAAACAAAAATACCATAGGTTCAGTAAACTTAAATATCACCACTATCGTTAACAATAATAATGATAATCCTGCTATCGGTCTGAAGGAAGTTGAACCTCAACAAATTAACAATCTTGAAATAGTCGATCAAGTTGACCGTGAAGAAATAGAACAACCAGAAAACATGGCGCTAGCCCCAAATCAAAGCATATCCCTAAATGAAGCGCTCACCTTCGTGCCTCGGTTCGAAGGAGACTCTAGTGATTTGATAGATTTTATCTACAGCTGTGACGAAGTGAAAAGTGTACTGCCAGTAGCTGCGAAAGCCAATTTAGTAAAGTTTATATATGGTAGTGAATTAGGCCCCAAAGTTAAAGATTCATTAAATAATGTCATACCCGCGACAATAGAGGACCTGATAAAAGCTTTAAAAAAAATTTACGTTCCGTCTAAATCGCTTTTCCAGCTGCAGGGCGAACTAGGCCGTATTTATCAAAAAGAAGGGGAATCTGTAGTAGATTTCGTAAACGGATTAAGAAAAAAAGGTAAAGAAATTGTAGAATGTTTCCTATCGGATAACCCGGCATCGACTCCCGCACAGGTTACAGAATTTGAAAACAAAATAGAGTCATCCATTGCAACTTGTTTCACCCAAAATTTACGCAACGAGATCGACCAACGGATGCCTGTTTGTGAAAATGTGGTGGACGCTCTGGATAACGCGATTAAAATCGAAAAAAAGTTGAATGCCCGCAGGGAACTAAGACGGAATTCTAGGACAACGGATCAAAAAAAGAATACTCCAAGTAAACCCGTAAAATTCGCAGCTGGAGTTTCAAATAAACTCCCAATATCAAACAATAGTCTTCAAACACAAAATAAAAACGATCCTGTAAATGTGAGTCAAAATAATAATAACGTTTTAAGCAATCAAAACTGTAACCGTTGTGGACAATCGGGACACTTCTCAAACGTTTTCCCTAGCGTCAAATGTCAAACCTGCTATAAACTATGGCATTCCGCGAAAAATTGCCCAGAATTAAAGAAAAACGAACAAGATAATCGTTACGCGAACGTAAAATGTCAGTTATGCGGGGACAGGGGACATACAGCTAGATATTGCAAACGTAACCCCAACAAATCAAATCCGAGTAATAACAGTTATTCCTCAAACAATAATAATAGTTATAATAATTATCGTAATAACAATGATAACACTCGAAAGAAATATTGTGATTTTTGCCAACGGGGTAATCACGATCAGGTGGAATGCGTGTACCTTCGCCGAGCTACAAATTTTCTTCAGAGGAATCGGGATTTTCCCCCTCCGAGGGATACGGGGAGAGACAATCGCCCAGCACGTCCGGTGAATACGATACAAGAAACGCTGGTGGAAGACGATTCAGAGTAACAAAAATCGATCTAAAGTTAGACTTGGATAATTTACCCTATGCCATGGTAGGTAAATCATCCAAAAACAGTGATGTGGTAATGATGCTTGACTCGGGTGCATCACCAAACTTAATTAAGAATAAATATTTAAGAGAAAACACTAAAATAAATAAATTTGATTTAGTAGAATTACACGGAATAACAAATATTCCCATATCTACCTTGGGAAGTGTAACGCTTCGACGTTTCGGTAAAAATGCTGTATGTCACGTGGTCCCGAATAACATGGCGATTCCCTACGCTGGATTAGTAGGATCCGAGTTTTTTGTAACCAACGGGGCAAAAATTGATTATATAAACCGAGTCCTTGAAATTGATGATATGAAATTTCCATTTAAAAAACCAAATAGAATTAAAGAAGGATTCATGTATGTTCCTCGACGTAGTGAGTCCACATTCTTTGTAAAAGTTAAAAATCCGGAAATTAAGGATGGGTACATACCTAAACTAAGCATTTGCCCTGGAGTTTACGCTGGGAAATGTTTGGTACGTGTTAATAATGACCGAGCGTATCTTCAAATATATAATACTACAGACAATGAAGTGGGGATAAGAATCCCTACAATAACCATTCGGGAGGTTGAGGAAAGTCATGACCCCACACCAGTCTATCAGGACGACCATCAAAAAGACATTCATGGCGATTTCGGTATTAATAAGTACACATTTACAACAGTTAGAGATTTTCAGAATACAAACAAATATGAACAAATCAAATCTTTGTTGCGCCTGGATCATTCAGACCATAAAGAGAAAACATACATAGAACGGATAGTAAAAAGATATGCCGATCGATTTTATATTCCAGGGGAACCTTTGGGTTCCTCGTCCAAATATCAACACAGAATACCGACACATACTGACAGACCCATCACAACTAAGCAGTACAGAATACCGCAAGCATTAAAACCCGAATTAGAAAGACAAGTCAGAGAAGGGCTTGAGACAGGTATTTCGCCTAATAACAGTCCGGTTTGTATAGTCCCAAAGAATGCAGATCCAAAGGGAAACAAAAGATGGCGTATCGTGATTGATTTTAGATTATTAAATAAAGAGACCATTACTGACGCATATCCACTTCCTAACATAACCGACATCCTCGATCAACTGGGGGGATCTGTATATTTTTCAGTATTTGATTTAGCGTCTGGTTACCACCAAATAGAGATGGATCCAAAAGGTCATCACAAGACGGCATTTTCCACTCCACAAGGACATTAGGAATACTCTCGAATGCCTTTTGGATTGAAGAATGCCCCTGTGACTTTCCAAAGGCTTATGGACTCAGTTTTAACTGGTCTACAAGGAGCATCTCTATTTGTATACCTAGACGATATAATTATCTTCGGTCGTAGTTTAGAGGAACATGAACAAAGATTAGATGAATTAATTCAAAGATTAAGATAGGCCAACCTTCAGTTACAACCTAATAAATGTGATTTCCTACGTCCGGAAGTAAATTATTTAGGTCATGTCATAAGCCGTGAAGGCTTGAAGCCTGACCCGTCCAAATTAGACTCGGTGAGGAACTTTTCTGTTCCTCGAAAACAAAGAAACATCAGAAAATTCCTGGGGTTAACGGGATACTATCGTAGATTTATTAAAAATTATTCAACAATAGCAAAACCATTAACGAAATTATTGGAAAAAGGAGTAGAATTTCATTCGTCCGCGGATGCTCAAAACGCATTCGATAAATTGAAGGACGCGTTGTGTACTGCCCCCATTTTACAATATCCCGATTTTACTAAACCTTTTATCATTACTACCGATGCTTCGGGAACAGCAATCGGTGCTGTGTCGTCACAGGGAGAGATTGGTAAAGATCGACCCGTCGCATACTACTCTCGCGTTTTAAGGGGGCCTGAAATACGATACGACACATATGAAAAAGAGGCGGTAGCCATAGTACAAGCAGTCAAAAACTTTCGGCCGTATATCTACATGCGACCGTTTACAGTGGTCACGGACCATAAACCCTTGGTATGGTATAAGACCGCGAAAGACGGAAATGCCAGAATTCTCAAGTGGCGACTCCGTTTAGCAGAGTACGAATACGACGTAATTCACAAACCGGGTAAGATCAACTCGAACGCTGATGTTTTGTCCAGGAATCCAGTGGAAACCGTACATATCACTACTCGCGCCCAAAAAGAAAAAGAAAAAAACCTATTACCCCTCGATGATAGACTACAAGCGGTGGTTGATCACCATAGTAATTCTGAGGAGGCACGAAAAGAACCTCCCAATTTGCTGAAACCCCCTGCAAAGGACAAGGGTAGGCATTTTAGTTCTGAGGAGGCACGAAAAGAGCCTCCCAATCTGTTGGACTCCCCCGCAAAGGACAAGGGTAGACACTTTGAAGCTATGGAACGACCAGGAAGACCTCCGGAATGGCCAAAAGCCCCCACCAGGCCAGGGGGTAGAACACCCAAACGTCAAGAGAAGTTAACTGATAAAGAAATCATATCAAACTCCCTTGACCCCGAAGAAAGCGATCCTGATACTGAAGAAACTTCATCTGATAGTGAATCAGATTGCTCGATAGAGGAAGTTCAGATCAGTGAACAAATGGAACGAAATAAACAGGAGATAAACATTATTATCGTTAAAGATTTATTTCAATACAGAAAAAAGAATCTGGTATTCTTCCTAGATGAGAATGGACACCCTTGCGACGAAGGTTCTCGGGTGTTGCAAACTCAAAACAATTTCCCAAAGGTTGGTTTTATAGACACCGGACAGGTGTACTGGACCAAAAAAGGAGGTAAAAATTATTTTGGTTTAATAATCTGCGGATCAATCAAGGAATCCTCTTTGAGAATAAAAAGCAACATCGCTAAAGTATTGGTTAAATTAAAAGGCATATTAAGAGATAAAAGTTTAAAATCCTTCTCCCTAGCATATTCAAAATACGTCGAAAATATACCATGGAAAGAAGTCCTCTCGTTAATTCACGAAATATATGTAAATGAGAAAACAAAGGTAATAATCTGTCTCGGGACAATCCGGTACGTTCCTCGAGAGGAACGGGACCAAATTTTCTTTGAGGCCCATAAGTCGCCTATAGGGGGGCATAAGGGTGTCTCTAAGACTTTTAATCGTATAAGAATTAATTATTATTGGGAAAATTTAAAACAAGATATCCAAAATCGAATCCAACAATGTTTGGAATGCCAACTAAAAAAACTTGTCCGAGTAAAAACGAGACAACCAATGTTGATTACGGATACACCTGGTACAGTATTCGAAAAAATCCCTATGGATATCGTAGGTCCACTACCCGTCACGGAGCAAGAGAATGGATACATTTTAACTATCCAAGACCAGCTCTCGAAATTTTGCGTGACCGCGCCCTTAAGAAACATGTTAGCTATTACGGTCGCGGATACATTTATTAGACGTTTCGTATGTATACTTGGGGCCCCGAAAGCTTTATTAACTGACCAGGGTAGGAACTTTATAAGTACCTTTATGCAACGTATAAGTAAAAGATTCAAAATTAAAAAAATTCAGACAACGGCTTTCAGACCGCAGTCAAATGGCTCTCTGGAACGATCGCACCACGTTCTAGGGGAATATCTAAAACAGTTCGTAAGTAAAGATAGTGAATAGGACGACTGGCTCGAATTAGCCACTTTCTCATATAATACTTGTGTCCATGAGGGGACCAAATTCACCCCTTATGAACTCGTTTTCGGGAAACCCGCCCGCGTACCATCAAGCGAACCGTTGCACGAGCTTGACCGTTTACCGACTTATGACAATTATATTATTAAATCGGTCGAAAGATTAACACAACTTCGTGAATGGGCGCATGATAATTTAATAACCTCGAAAATAAAGTCCAAAGACCAATACGACAAGAAGCTCAATCCGGTAGAATTCGAAATCGAGGACAAGGTCTTTCTCCTGAAAAGACCTAAGCCTCAGAAATTCGGGGATCACTATGATGGGCCGTACGAAATTTTAGAAATATACACGGATGGAAACATCCGTATTCAATTGGGTAACCAAACGAAATCGATACATCCCAACCGGCTAAAGAAAACCGTAATTGAAACCCCGGAAAAACCTAAAACTAAACGGACTAAAGCTGTGGATCCTGATCCAGTCTTTAGGCCATAATTTATTTTTGGTCCAGAAATGAATTGTCTGGCGATTTGGTTCTTGTTCACCGCGTGGCAATCAGTTTCAGCCATCATCGGCTATGATTGTGGGAGCAAAATACTCAACATGACTACGATATCCCTTCTGGATATCGATGAATGCGACGTCGATGAAAATCGGGTGGATGTGTCCCTGGTGGACGTTTTTCTATTACAAATGAATGAATACGAACATGTTAATATAATGCAATGCAAAGTAGAAATCCATAGAACAATTCACTATTGTGGGGCCTCATCCCATATAGCTATTGTGGAAAACGCCTATATGGAATATATTCACCCGATCTCACGTGAAATGTGTCAGGTAGCGCACAACCATGGCACATTGAGATTAGGACAAACAATTATCGATGGGTTGATGGTAAACTCAACAACTACTCGTAGCATCACGTTAGCTGGGGCTGCCACAGTCGGTGGTAGTTGTGAACAAGCCTATTATTCATATCCTTATGGATCCTGGAGTCAAGTCGTTGTTTTAGGTACAGTTAGAATTAGCTTACGGTCTACGTCAGATAGAGTTAAGGTAAAAAATAACAAAGTTTATTTACCCTCTGGGTACCATTGTGTATTAAAAACCGGAACCTGTATAGACTCCGAAGGTGGACATACATCTTGGGACCCACTGCCAGGCAGATACTGCGCGGACAATACTTATTCTATATTATACCAAGGGCATGCTAATAAACTTAAGTCCAAAACCGAGGTGGTCTATACCGTTAATGTAAGAGACACAAGCTTCTCGTTAAGGACGACTGGAGCTGAAACCTCATGTGACCTTACAATCCACAAGACAGAACGTCCAAAACTTTTTATTGTAGAGGGAAAAGATTTGGGTGTCTTAGAGAAAAACAACGCTATACAAACCAACGCGGATAACTTAGACATTTTTTTATATGTCAATGCAAAAATGATTTACGTGGAGAGGTACATACGGTATCAGGTCCAGTCACTTTATCTAGATGTAATGAAACACCGTTGTAGGTTGGAAACGGAATTGTTAAAAAACACACTAGCAATAGCATCAACGCAGCCTGACGAATTGCCTTCAGATAAATGGGAGGACCTGGGTACATGGCGGTTCTGGCAGGAGAAGTAGTACACATCGTCCAATGTGTGCCAGCAGAGGTCAAAATCCAACGTGCAGAAAGATGTTTCAACCGCATCCTAGTCCAACAAGGAAATCAAAGCTAGATGAGCACGGCAGAGCGTAGGCGTGGAAATTCCCCCAAACTTACGGAATTGGGTCCACCCGAAAGAACTGCTATATCTAGGCAGATTTTACATGTACTCGCTCTCTCGTGTCCTGACAAGCCTAGTATAAAGTTCAACAATAGAAAAGAATAAGTGTCGAGCAATATAAAAACGCGAGCGAAAATAGCAGAATAATTAAGTACTACATAAGTAAACCAGCGTACTACATAAAAAAAAAATCCAGGTACGATTTTTAATTAAATACCATTAACTATCAGTTTTTTCTTTAGAAAATAAATTAGAGTCGGCCAATAGCCACCTAATAATCTCTCCAAAATTGCTCGGCAAAAATATTTCATTCACATTTAAATAATAACTAAACTCAAATCAATTAATAATACGTTAAAGTGTTGTTATACATCGTCTCCGATTTACTTCAAATTGTTTTTCCAAAAGTGTTTCAAATAATTTCGCCATTCTAATAGATTATTTTAAAAATCATCTTGCGCTAGTTAAATTACAACTTAATTTGAATTATATAAAACTGCAATTTAAAATCTTAATTACTTTTTATTCTCTAATTTTTAATCAGTTAACTGTTATCTTCGGATTATATTAAAAGATATCTGAATTGTAGTTGTTGCGACTAGGAGTTAATTCCAACATTGTTATAAAAAAAAAAAAAAAAAAAAAAAAAAAACACAATCTCCAAACCTCGAAATTTTGTAATTAAGTTGGCAATATAATTAAGAACTAACATTTTTAACATCGTGTTATTAATTTAAAAATAAACCTAATCTCCTTAATTTAAGGTCTCTTGGGTTCTCGGTCTATAAGCTTCGGCTTGGGCCAAATACCCATACAATATTCATTTATGTCAATTTCTGACATAACAAAACTTTTCTTTCAACTTAAAGCTCAATTGTCTCTTTAACGGTTGAATTTATCAAAAAAAACATAAGAGACCTATTTGAATAGCGGGATACGATTGCTATTTGTATTAAATTTTCAGGAAAGTTGCTTTATTCTGTCCCCAAGAAACCCTGAGAATTTTAACTAGGGAATCGAGCTTGTATCTGAGGTTTAAATTTTTCAATATTGTCAAAATTGCATTGAACCTGATAAGGAATTCCTTAATAGTCACCAATTTAGCACAAAAAATAATGATTATTGAATTAAATAGAAATAATTTTAAGTATATATTCAATAGTTATTGGAATTTTATGTTCTAATATTACGTAAAAGTACAAAAAAATATAAATGAAATGACAATGTAAAAATTTTGAAAATTTTCATTTTATTCATGTATAAGGTATGCAGAGTAAAATCATCTTATAGTTATGCATAATGTAAATAATACCCTATATTTTCAGAGCGATATGCCCATCTTTGAATTTAACCGTGATAATCGTCTATAAAATAAGTGTGAAAAACTTCAATAGGATCCGATAAGAATTGTGGGCGTGATCGTGGTGACAAATCTGTTATATTACTTATTTATATTTTTATATATACATACATACATAAATTTTTTAAAATGTACTATTTTTGAAACCTACTCAACCATTTATGATAGATTATGACAAAATTCCTTGAAAAATCGACCATGAGGACAAATACAAAAGTAAGATTTCAGAAAAATATACCTCAAAATGGAGATGTGCGTTTTGAAAAGAATTATTTTTCTGATTCGAACGATATTCTCATGTGTTCCATGTGGTAAGTATATCTTTGGAAGTAGAAAGTTCGGCAACCCTGGGGTGTATACATAACATTTTTTTGCTTTTCACAAGAAAATAGAAATTTTCTCAAAAAATTGATTATGAAGTATACATCACTTGATAAAGTAGCTTAAAATATGTCTTATATTTGTAATTACAAATTTTTCGAATTTTCTACAATAGTCATTTTGTTTATATTTTTTTGTACTTTTAGGGGACATTAGAACATAAAATTTAGATGACTATTGAATATGTACCTGGAATTATTTCTATTTAATTCAATAATCATTATTTTATGGGATAAATTGGTTATTATGAAGGAATTCCTTATTAGGTTCAATGCAATTTTGACAATTTAAAAAAATTTATACCTCAGATACAAGCTTGATTCCCTAGTTTTAATTTTCAAGGTTTTTTGGAGACAGAATAAAGCAACTTTCCTGAAAGTTTAAAAGAAATCGAAGTTCGGAGAAAAAAGTTCTAGCTATTTGAAAACAGCGATTTTTTAAAGTCTGATTGGTTTTAAATAGCTATAACTTTACAAAATCGGAGCGATTAAGCAAAAGTTGGGTAGATTCAATTAAAATATACCTTGACTAAAGATATTCGCTGCTGGTCGACTCTCAACTTTAAATACGGTACACATAATAGTGTTCTGTATATAGGCAAAATTTAACCGAAATAGTTGTTTAGTTGGAAGCTATTAGCTAAGCCCGATATAAGTTTAGACCTAATATTTTTTTTTTTCATAAAAGTAGAAGTCTTACTGAGAAGAATTCCGTTGGACATCAGCCTTTAAGTTATATACAAGCTGAGATACAAATATTTGAATATAAGTGAAAAATCGACTTTTTTAAAAATTCAAAAAATTTTCCAGCAGCTGGATTTGCACATACCTGGCTTAAATTTTCAGGACCGTCTCTTTTTTAGGTGTACTTCCAAAAAAAAGATCAGCATCCAAATCGCTGACCCCAGTGCTCACACTTTCGTTGAGAATTAATGGACATATATTAGGGTGGGTTGAAAAAAAACTTTTTTTTGTTTTTCTTAGCATGGGGGTGGAATTTATGTCTTATAAAAAAAAATTTTTTTTCAAGAAGAAAACAATTTTTTACTCAATATTTTTCGGTGGTCCACTCGTTTTCGGAACAAATAATTGATCAAACAGGGTAGTTCCAACGAAAAAAATTTTTTTTTATCCAAAATCGTGGAAAACATCTAATAATCGTTGAATGTGATTTTTTTTTACTCCGCTTTCATTTTAATTTAAAAGAAAATGCTTTTCATTTTTTAATTTTTTACTTTAATTTCAAAAATAATAGGAAAAAAAATCTTTTAAACTTCTAACTCTCAGAAAGCTTTCGGGGGGACACCCTACAGATTATAGAAAACCATTTTTATATTTTTCACTACCACCCGTTCTCAAGTTATTGATAAGGAAGTAGTTAATTAGTCACTCCGAAGTGTTTAATTGAAAATTTTATGAAAATTTATAATAAAATTGAAGAGCTTTGAATATTTTTTTATTCATAAGTAATCAATAACAACAAAATTAATTCATGATCAATATTAAAACAATATTAACAATAATAACAATTCAATAATATTCAATTGAAAGTACATAACCTGACTTCTCAATAACTTGAGAATGGGTGGTAGTAAAAAATTCAAAAATGATGTTCTGGAATCTGTAGGATGCCCCCCCCCCTGAAAGCTAATTGAGAGTTAGAAGTTTAAAAAATTTTTTTCCTATTATTTTTGTAGTTTAAGTCAAAAATCCAAAAATAAAAAGACTTTTCTTTTGAATTAAAATGAAAGCGGAGTAAAAAAAATCATATTCGACAATTATTGGATGTTTTCCACGATTTTGGACGGAAAAAAATTTTTTTCGTTGACACACCCCGTTTGATCAAATATTTATTTTAAAAACGAGTGGGCCATCTCAAATTAGAAGGTAAAAAAATTTTTTTTTTCTCAAAAAAAATTTTTTTTTTTCAAAGGTACAAATTCTACCCCCATGCTAAGAAAAACAAAAAAAAGTTTTTTTTTTACCCACCCTAATATGTATATTATATATATTAGACTTTTTAAAAAAAATAACTATATTTTTTTCTTTATTATATCAAAAATATTGTTGACAGTGATGAAAAAAAATACTGTGAAAGTTTGAGCCCTTAATATTAATATTAACAATTGCTGCATCGCAATTTCCTATTTCCCGTTAAAAATAACATGGGAAGATTGATTTTTTAAGCTTTGGAATTTCGTAGCTCATGGTGGGACCATTACTTTCACATGTCCAAGTCATGGCTTTGTGGAAAACTTGACGCTCTACAAAAAAGGTCTCTTATAATTTTTCGATATTTTCATATCTTCAAAAGTTATTCAAAGTTAAAGTAAGATTGATAATAAATTTTTACAGTTTTTGACGCAATTATTAAATTTATGGGAAAATTTTATTCGACATTTTTTGTAGAGCATCTTATTTCCTATAACTTATCTAGGAGAAAATTTTCGATATTTCTTACAAATCGTAAGTTATTTGCAATTAACTGAAAATTTAATATAATTAATTTTAAGCAACAAAATTTAGATTATTTAAGAAAATTTTCAGTTAATTGCAAATAACTTACGACTTGTGAGAAATATCGAAAATTTTTTTTGTGACAAGTTATAGGAAATAAAATGCTCTACCAAAAATATCAAATAAAATTTTCCCGTAAATTTGATGGTTGCCTTAAAAAATTAGAAAAATGTAAAAATTTATCATCAATCTAACTTTAACATTGAATAACTTTTAAAGAAAGAAAAATATCGAAAAATTATAAGAGACCTATTTTGTAGAGCGTCAAGTTTCCCACAAGGACATGTCTTGAACATGTAAAACTATTGGTCCCACCATGAGCTACGAAATTTCAAACCTTAAATAATAAATCTTCCCATGTTATTAAAACGGGAAATAGAAAACTGCGATGCGGCAGTTATTAATATTAATATTAAGAGCTCAAACTTTCACAGTATTTTTTTTTTTTCGTCATTTCCAACAATATATTCGATATAATAAAGAAAAAAAACCGGTTGTTTTTCTTGAAACAGTCTTATATATATATATATATATATATATATATATATATATATATATATATTGAATATTTTTCCAATAATTTGATTTCTTTCCATTTGATATCAAAATTATTAGGATTATTTTATTTTTTAACTGGTTATAATTTTAAATTCTAATTTAAAATTATAAAACGATTAATTATAAACTATTAATAATCAAATAATTTTATATAATTACAATTTAGCGATGTACATATAAGGGTTGGCCAAAAAAAAACTAGTTTTTTGAAGTTGACTTGCTTTGGCGCGTTTAGTAGAGAGTAAAATTGAGAGCTGCACGCGCAAGCGTACCGCAAAAACGACGTGATGAAGTTAGTCACCATATATAATTAGAGTGTATATTTATTTTACTGACTATTAGGTTAACTCGTATACAGAATAATTGTAAGGTATCCAATAAAACATGTGGTTATATTCGGAATCGATAGAAAAGCCAATGTACGAAGTACATCTCATATACGTTAATAATAAATTGTGAACTATTTATATAAATATAAATATATTATCTATAAATTTTTCCTAAATTATGGTGTGAAAAACATATCAGTGATAAAAAATTTGTTAAAACTTTAAGTGTTATAAAAATTTGAGGTTAATTTTTTTAAATTGTGTAAAACCTTTAAAAGTTTTAAATATTTGAAGTTGATTTTATGTTAGAGTTATTTTTAACAAGTTAATGAAATAATTACTAATTTAAGTAATAAGTAATTCAATATTTCATAAGACATATTTATTTTGAATAAATAATTAACAACAATTTTCATTATTTTTAATGAGTAATTTAAAAAAAATTTTAACACATTGTAACAAAAGAAAATCTATGCATATATATTTCGAAGAAAAATAATAATAAATAAATCAATTTTATTGTTTTGAGAAGAAAAAAACATATAACAACAAATTTTATTTTAAAAGAATAAGAAATAATTAATTATTCTACGAAAATAAAGAATTTCATTCAATGTTAAAAGATTTTAGTGAACATATTAATTTTAGAGTTACGTTACAGATATTTACAATTAACAACTGTAAATAAATAAATTACTCTCAATAATTTCATAATATTTTACCCATTTTGTAACCAAAAAAAAAAAACCATAAATTGAAAACAAAAAGTGAATAAATGAATTTTATTTTAAAAGAAAGGGAAATAATTCATTTTTGCAAAAAAATTAATTATTTCTCTTTCTTGTGAAATTAAATTTGTAATTTTATATTTTTTTTTTTGTTAGAATTTATTAAAATTGTCTTGAACAATTTATTAAAAATAAATATGTCTTATGAAAATATTCAGTGACTTATTACTTAAATTAGTAATTATTCTATTTTCTTATTGAAGATAATACTTACATAAAATAAACTTCAAGTACTTAAAACATTTAAAGTTTGATACAATTTTTATCACTGATAAATTTTTCACACCATAATCTAGGAAAAATTCATAAATCATATTGAATGAAATGTTTTCATAAACTGGCTTTTCTGTCGATTTCAAAAATAACCACGTGTTGTGTAATAAGTATGATAGTTTATAGTGATAAGTATGACAGCTTTGCCGGACAAGTAAAAAGATTTTGGAATTTACTACAACTTGAGTTTAAGTTCCAGTCACTTTTGAACAGATGGATTTATCAAAAAATGATAAGACACTTTTTGTAGAACGTTTAATTTTCTACGAAATAATATTTCATAGTTCTTAATGAAAATTATGAAAATCTAATTTATTACACACCTTTCTATATATATATATATATAGAAATATCAGAATATTTAAACAACAATAAACGAAACATCTAACAATAATTAACGAAAATTATTTATAATATAAATCATGTATCATTCAGTAATCAATCATGAACAAATTAATCTCCCTCGCCGCGGCGACCAACAACTACCGGGGGAGGTTATCACGTGAAAAATATGTGCCGTGAAAGAAATTCAAAGTACTTACTCAAAATTAATAATCTCCAGGAACCAAAATAATATGGATTGAAACAAATTTATATCAGTCAATTCACCCGGTGAACCTCAATAACTATTCTCATATTCTTCCGAAAATAAATAATAAATGGACGGTTGTACGAATAAAACAGCGTCCACACACAATACTAGCCCGTATCTTTCTAATTTAATTGCCCCAACCTCCACCTGTTGGTCGTCGCCCACCTGTTGGTCGTCGCCCTTAATTACTATTATGATTATTTTTATCAGTCCTGGGCCTAGTTTTAAATTAAAATATATAATATAAAGACAATTTCTCAATACCTGAATGATACATGAATAATTATTTAAATATATGAACTATTTATCCCTACCATCTACTTATTTTTACTCTATCCCATAAATTAAATAAAAATTATTCAAAATCGTAGAATTTACGTCGGGAATATTGCCAAGATATTGATTTACCTTTACCCGGCGGTCAATTTTTCCCCAAACCACAACTGACATCCTTAGTCAGATGACAAGTTTAAATGAAATAATATGTTAAACAAATGTTGGGGCATAATGTTACACTGGATTATGCATTCCAACTGTTTCAAAATCATGAACAAATACTTAAAATTTACAAAAATCAATTGTTTGTATTTTTAAATCATAAAATAAAATTAATTCGCACACGTGCTCTCTCATACGCCAGCACTGTGCGCGGACTGCCGTCTCCATCGGCGAAATGGCGGAATGCCCGCGCAACGACTCAAATTTAAACGTAATCCAAATATTTAACTTATAACTAAACAAAATTAAATAATTTGAATCGTTACGTGACAAATGTAATTATAAGAATAACAATTACTGATATTAGTATATTGACTACTACTTAAGTTATTTAATGACTTAAATTTAATCTAAATATTGTAATCTGTAGCATTATCATTAATTATATAATTATATAATTAATAATATTATAAAGGCTGTTTTTTAATGTTTTTATGTTTTGAAAAAAAAAAAAATTATTCTTTGAATAAAAGCGTACTTGTAATTAAATAATGATATTAGTGTAGATATCGTAAAAAGTCGGAGTTTAGATACATAGTTGGATACGGCTGCCTGAACTCCATGGAATGTTTTTATGGTGAATTTATCGCATAATAATTGCAAACCTATTGAATTATCATTGTGAAACTTCTACGTAACCGTGGTACATTTAGCGTAATTTCAGTATTTCTACACCATGGGTTTGTCGTGAAACTAATGTGAGAACACCGTGGAAACACATCAGAAATATTGGGGAAACGTAGTCAAATTGCTATGGAACTACTGTGGTTTCATCGTGGAAAAATGGAACAAATCCACGGTGTTCCCACCGAGCATTTACGGTGAACCTGTAGAATTTTCACGGTGTTTCTACGGTGAGCTCACGGTTGCTAGGTTTATCGATAGATTTCTTATTGTTAATGAACTTATCAATTCTTACTCAATTAATAATACTTTTATTAAACTATTGAAGGATCTTACCAGTAAAATAGGATTTGAATAGGATGAATAGTGATAGATAGAATATAAGGAATTAATTAGAAAATACAAGTTTTATTGCCAATTATAACAACAATAAAAATTACTTATCAGAAAAAGCAAGCGCTGGATATAATGTAGATGGCACAGTGTAGTTTATATTGCGAGTATATTGCCGGCGACGTACAGTAATATTCAATTAAACTGATTTTATTTTTAATAATCAACAAACTAAAAAAGTAAAGTATGATCGTAAGGCAATTGCTAATAATACAAACTGTAACGTAAGTTAATTGCACGGTTTACAGAGTCGTAAGTAGATTGCTAATAAATTGACAGAATCGCAAAAAAAAAACTAGTATTTACAATATTGAATAAGCTATGCGACTTACTGCTAATTGATCCAGGATCAAAGTGATTGACCGATAAATTTGGACGTAGGACTAGCCTTGGGACTCTGTCCTCACCACACCCTTACTGACATGCGTCGACGTGATAATTAGTCATGAGACCACGGCACCATCACTTGTGTAGTTTCAGAAGACAACGAGACGGGGAAATATGGGAACCGCAAGGCTAAAGACGACGAAGACCATTCACATTGTCTCAATATATATATATATATATATATATATATATATATATATATATATATTGTAACATGATGGAAAATTCGACATCGACTCGTGGTTTGAATTTATTTTCAAATAAGAAATAGTTACCGGATGAGCAAATGCTAGTGACATCTAGAATCAAAAAATTTTGACTTTAACTGAGCCATCGATCGACCGCATGGATTGAAACGAGAGATCCGGACTAGACGCCGTACTGAACGGTCACGTTGTACGATTCGAGAAATTCGACCCGACCAAACGAACAATTTTGATTACGACTCTTGAACAACGTGAATTTTGTTCTATAAGAACAATCCGAGTGATTAACGAACAAGTCATTGCGATAAGTAAGTTTTTTTTTAACAAATAACCGCCGTCGTGAACAAGCGAATAAGCCGAAGCCTCGGCACGAGAACTGATCAAGTGTACGACCGATTGATTTGGTTATGAACAAGTGCAACGCGATTTGTGGAAATAATAATTAAATTAATGATTGATTAATGATTGTACGTCCTAACTGTATGATAGTGAAATTACGCGTTACTGAAATAAAATATTATTTTATATTTTATTTTATTCCAATCGAGCAATTCCGAGAATTACGGATTATCTCCTTCTCATTCGTTGCGGCAGCCGAGTCTTGCCATGTAAAATACTCTGACGTCACCGGTCGAGTATTTCGTTAAGAACTACGTCGAGTGTGTTGATGAAATAAACGACGAGTTTTTTTTCTTTCGACAACTGACTGTTATTTTTTTTTTACCAAAACTGACTGTTTCCGATCAACTACGTTTTGTTGTACTTTGGTTTATATCGAGTCAAGCCGACAACGGCATTTATTATGTTTGTGTAACCGACAATTTGTGTGAAACCGATCAGTTATTTTGTCTATTGAATATACGACTAATTTGTTTAATTCTGATCACTTATTTTATCGTAATCTTAACTGCCTGACCTTTCCCCGATCCGCCACCCTGAGCCGACATTTGGTTGTTTTGATAATTATTTAGTTGGTGATTATAAAATCACCTGGCGCCCAACTTTAAAATTTTGAACAAGGTTGTCAAATAGTAAGTGTACTCGGACTTCACTCCGGTAGATCCCCGGTGGTGAAAAACCCGTTATAATATATATTGTGACATTTTAAATTGCACTACATAATTCGACGCCGACACGTGGTCACTTTATTTGTTAATCCGTAATTTTTTTTTTATTCTTACATCATTTATTTTAATAATGTAAGGTTATGTTATTTTGACAGCTATCGTATTTTGACTGGGCCGATCTCGACTTTTGAATGACTTTCCCGCGTCATTTTAATTAATTAATTCGGCCAGTTGGCAGCGTGGTACGAGAAAGATCCGAGACTCGCAAAATTAGTCCTAGTCATAATAGTATTAAGTTGATTAGGAATTAAGTTAGTTTAAGTTGGTACTAGTAGTTGCAAGATAGGTACTCGTTTGCTGGTCACCAGAGCCCAAGAGGACAGGACCTAGTCGCTGACCATCATCTCACGGCTCGAGTAATTAACAGCTAATCCCAGCCGAAAGACGACTCATGGAAATTACCGCTAGCGGAAATGTCCGAAGTTGACAGTGGATCGTGATTTCGCCTGCGGGACGACTAACATCTTCGAACAGCCTAGTTAATGAACACGAACAGCTAGAGCAAAGTAGTTCACAGCAGATAGTAGCGTGGATCGAGTAATTATCCGGAAAACCGGAGTGACTTCGAAGTGACCGACCGTCTCAAGTGGGAGTTGAAACTGACCGTCACAATGGGGATGAATGCCTGGTTGAGGCCCTATCGAAGCGCTGCCAAGGGAGGAAGCCCGGAACTGAAGGCGGGAGCCTGACAAGGAAAAACAGACGACGCCATTCTGGATCGTACCTCGTTGTAACTGACACGTGCTTTCAAGTTAGAATTTGTTTTATTAATTACTGCGAAATAAACAATTCGACATTCGAGTAATTGGTGACAATTAAGTATTCGGGTTGCCGACAGTTAAATCCTGGTCACAGTACCAAAAAACGCTAACTTGCGGTGACAGTCTACGACAACACCGATACCGGTGAACTAAAATCCGCGTGCAGGAAAATTGAGGAAAAATTTTAATTGTTTGGTTGAGTCATCTGGTTCTTGTAGGAATATTCTGACGCCGTTCCCGGCCAGCCATTTACCTCTATCGACCACGTGGAGCCGAAGGTTATTCAGGACTTCAAGACCATCGACCGGTGAGCGAGTCTGCCAAATTTGTTTCGAGAGATAACTCGAGTTGACGCCGAAGAGTGGTGTAATTAAACTGATCTAATAGCGTATATTGAGTAAGGCGTTTCCAACTCGACTTATTCCACTGGTACATTTGGATTTTCTTTTCTGTTTGTAATTTGAAATTTGATATCGTTACTTATTTATATATATTTTATTGGATATTTGTTCACCGCGCATTTCGAGTCTCGTTATTGGCGTTCCTCTTCTTGTGTTTTCCGAATCCCGGCTATTATTCGTATTATATTAGTATTATACTCATTATTAGTCTAGTTAGTTAAGTAAACATTTGGATGTTAATTGAAGCATATTATTGGCTTAATCGAGTTACCGACGGTTGACGGTCAAGTGAATTGACGTCACCTTGCCGTTAAGTCGTGATACCGAGTCCCGCCCGGAGTACGTATTTGTTGTTGCATAATAAACTCGAGTCACGCCGACCCCGGTAATGTATATGCAATTGTAACCGATTATTTTGTGACATTGAATACTTCATGATTTTTTTTTTTTGGGTTGAATACACGACTAATGAATTCTGTTTAAATCTGACATTTATTTGACGGTAATCATAAGTGCCTCTCCTATTCCCGATCCGCCACCCTGAGCCGACTTCTTCCGAGCATCGACTTCGGTGATTGATACATCACCTGGCGCCCAACAACTGCAGAAGCCGAACCGGGTAAGCCAAAGAGATTGTGCGGGAATAGTTCGACTGACGGATTCCAGTCGAGCTACCTACCCGGTCACAATATATATATATATATATATATATATATATATATATATATATATATATATATATATATATGTAGTGACTGGGGTATGGTTCTTAGAACTTAATCACTACGATAAATAGATTATATGACTCCAATTGATCATATTAACAGAATAATAAATAATTAGTTTTATTTAATAAATTATATAATACAAAATAATGCTGGTCGCATTAGATATGTGTTAGCTAGTTGCCGTGTATCTCTCTAATTGTACGCGTGTACTGTACTGTAAACTTGTGTGAACTGTTGCTACCGAATATCGTATCCGCGTGGGGGAAAATATTCGGCGATCGATAACGAACGATGATTGACGGATTTATCCGAACTTATGAATATCAAATAATATAAGTAGTGACTTGGTCGCTACAGTACTTCGCCTCTTAAAAAAAAAATATGATACTTATTTACAAATGTAAAATAATAAGAACTATTTACAATGCAAAAAAAAGTCGGTCTGTCGGTTGACCCTGCGGGCCAGCCCCAAAACGTCCCGTATATTTTAAGCTCCTCGAGCTCGAAAAATGTTCGTAGGTACATTTTCGAGCTAGTCGAGCTCGGAAATACTTTTTTATGCTTTTGTTTTCGAAAAAAAAAAAGTTTTTTACGATTTTTTCTCAAACGAAATCTCCCGAACAAATAAACCGATTAAGACGATAAAGGTGGCAATCGACGCGGCTTATAAAGCTTCAAAGGCTAGTTAATTTTGGAATCAATCAATCGAGCGAATTAAAAGTTATTCAAAAAAAAGATTTTTGAAAAAATTTCATTTTTGAAATATCTCCGAACGTACCGCACCGATTAAGCTCAAATTTACAATGTTTATAGAAAATAATAAGCTGTGTCGAATGACACCTCGAAGCTCAAAATCGATTAATCCGTTCAAAAGTTACAGAATATTTAAATACGTACGTACGTACGTACGCACATACATACATACTAGGGTGATTCGTTTTGAACGAACATTTTTTTTTTCGCTCCCACAGCAAAATATCATTGTACACATGAAAAAAAAAATCCCTGAAAGTTTCAGCCTTTAATCTTACGTCTAAGTACTTTTATTTTGATTTTGAAATTTTCCCGTTTAAAAAACATAGGAATATTAGTTTTTTTTCTTTTATTCCCTATAACTTAGCGGCATTTCATGGCACCATAATGCCCATAGGGGTGATTTGTAGATAATTAGCTGCACCTTAAATGTGCTCACGACAATTTTATTATAACTCGTATATTTCAGTTCTTATGCGAGATAGAAGTCATATTTTTAAAAAAAATACAAGATATGAAATTCTAAATCGAAATCTTGCAGAAAGGAGGCACTATAAGCGCACCGCTGTTTGACCTTGAACTTTTTTATAATTATTCACAATAGAGGCGCTTTTGATTAATCGCTATTCACTTGAGCTTTCAATAAATTAAATTTCGTCTTGAAGGTCCTTACTATATTGACCATATCTTCAATTATATTATTCAGTTTCTGAGGTTACTTTTTGCTGTTAATTGCTGTGCGTGCAGATAAATATTTTCTCTAGATAAATAATTAAAAAATCAACATTATTTGTTTACGTAATATATTAAAATAATTCATTCATACAGTTAAAAAAATACTTAAATTATGACGGAAAAAATTAGTATTAATAAAGTCTACAATTATTTAATTGGATTTAAGTTGACTAAACTAAATGAAAATAAATTGCAGACTTATCGTGATGGTATGATTGTTTTTATGTACAAGCATCGTTATTTGAATTTTACAATTCGACAAAGCTCAACTGAAGTACTTAATGATGTGCACGGTGTATGGAACAAATTTTGTATTCCGATCGGTCGTATACAACGTCACATAAAAAAATTTGAAAAATTTTATAACTTATATAAAGAATTAAAAGTTAATCGCATCAAAAAAATAATCACCGACTCAACAAAAAATAAACAAAAGTTTCAATGAAAAATTGGATCAATTATTCGATATTGCTAAACGCAATGAAACTGAAACTTTGCCAGAACATTTGCGTAAATATCTAACAGAATGTCGTAAAAACAATAGGGGTTATAAATCTGCACCAATTGAAAATAAGTTACCGAAAGATTCATCCATAGACTTGAGTCAAAAATTATCACAGGCTTCGATATCAGATATTGCCAGTAGTCAATCGTCAAAATGTAGTGATTTTAAGGGCGCTTATTCTGATTATGAAGACGAGAGTCCTCCAGCTAAGACTAAAAAAATAAACATCATGACACCGGACCTTGTTACCACATTAGATCGTACATAAACCAGCAATAGGCAAGCAATGTACATAATCGCTTCGGTACTCGGCAGTCTTGGATTAAATATCGACGATTTTAATCGAAGCTATTCAACCATTTTTAATGCTCGTAATAAATTCAGAATAGATATTGTGGAAGTATTAAAAAATGATCATAATATCGCTAAGTGTCTTGTCGTCCATTCGGATGGAAAATCACTTCCCACTGTTTTTAGCAAAAAAAAAAGTGTAACTCCTTCCGATTGTAGTCTCCAGAGTTGTACTGAACAACTACTTGGCGTTCAAAAACTTGACAATGTAACAGGATTTAATCAATCTGAAGTTATTTTTGAGGTGTTGAACGAATGAAATATTGTTGATAGAGTAAAAACAATGTATTTCGATACTCCCAGCGTTAACACTGGTAAATTATTTAATTATATGAACAGGAAAAAAGAAGGCTTGAAAATTAGTCAGTTGGCAACATATTTTTTACTTTGAATTCATATTTATATACTAATAATTTTGAAACAAAGCCATAATTTAATAAAAGATAGAATTTTCTTTTTATCAAAATTTGAAACATATAAGAAAACAAACTTCATGATTTGCTACAGTTAATTTAATAAATATTACTTATTTGATTGATGTATGTCATAAATTAATTAGATTTTACACTTTAATTATTAATTGATATCTAAAATCAAAGATTTTTATTTACTTTTTAAGATAATTCATAGTAGTAATTTAAATTCACAAAAATGAATAAACTAATTTGCATAGAATATATGAAAATACTAATTAGTGATGAGAAATTCCGCTTCAAACTATTTTGTATTATTCTTCGAGATTTATTAATTATTGACAAAAAATATCATTTTTTGCTTTTTTCTATAAATTGTTTACATTCTTTTTTTTACGGGTATAGAATTACTTGTTTGTAAATTTGTAAATTAATGTTGTTTCGTAAAAATATGATGCCACTTCAAAACATTTTTTTTAATTTTTACATTAATCTTAATGTAGGTCTTCAGAACGGAACATGCACTTTATTAGCCCAAAAATCACAAAGAGATTTATTGTATCTCGCATGTCGTTACCACATTTTTGAAATAATTTCACGCAATGTAGTAGAAGTTTCTTGGCCAATTACAACAGGCTCAAATGTGCCTATTTTTAATAGATTCCAAGATTTTTGAGAAAATATTGATCCATCTCAATATGATATTGGAATTAATGACTTAGCAATGAAAGACATTCTTAGTGAAACAAACGAAGATAAACTTCGTTTTCTAGAAACTCAACTTAAGGTATTAGCTATAAAAATTAAAATATTTGGTAGATAATGCAACATATAGAATACTAGTTTAAATAAAAATTATTTGATTTATTTTAAATGATTTCCGATCATCATGTCCTATGATTATTATCCTCAACATAAAAATCCAGGACAAAAATATCCCGAACGAAAAAATCTGAGACAAATATAGATATTTTCAGGATCTATCCTGGTTTATCGTAGTTTTTTATTTAGGGTATTTTTGTACGGATGAATGTGCTACGATTTTATTATCTAGTATTTTCTTGTCTCCGATATTGTGGCCGGTTATCATTTTAAATATATTAATAATAGTCAGTTTACAGTTATTAATAATTAATTTAAGCAGTTTATGGTAATTAAATGATAAATACTATAAAACAATTAATATTAATTGGTATTTCATATTATTTACAATTTTTTCCATTAAGATCATTTACCAAGAGATGATTATCGTGAGTTTTTGATGTTTATTTATATTTTTTACGGAGGTGTTCCCAAAAATGGCGTAAAATTTAGAGCTCCTGGCGCAATGTACCACGCGAAGTGGTTATCCAAAGCATTGTATTGTTTGAAAATTTATTTGTTTAGAAAACAATTTTCAATAAAAAAATCAGATGTTGACGCTCTCCGAGAAATATGTGTTTTTTTGGTTTTATTTTACCTTGAAAGCTGGTTGACTGCTATGGATGCGACAAAAGTTCCGAATGGTGATTTGAAATTATTTCAGAATTATTAATTTACAAGAACACGCATTCGAAAATTGCTGAATCTGCTCTAGCAAAATTATCCCGTCATCTTTTGTACCTGAACGAACAACTTGCTTGTTTAGCACTGTTTAATACAGCCGTATCACATGAACAAGAAGTAAAAATGGTAAATTCGAATAAAAATAAAGAAACACATGCTATTAAGGAAAAACGTCTCATTCTAAACAAAAATAAATTTGATGAATTGGCTACGAACGAGATAAGTGATTCCGTCAGTCAGAAATCTCTTTTCATTTTTAAACAGTTTGAGTTGTCCACTGGTTTTCTTGGAATCGATCCTGACTTATGGGAATCTAATGACGATTATAAAAAATGCTTAGAAACATTTAAGCAGCTAAAAGTTGTAAATGATACAGCGGAACGAGGGGTGGCATCGATCGAAAAATACAATCAATGTCTCACACAAGACGAAGAACAAAGGCAACTAATTTTACAAGTAGTCCAAGACCACCGCAAAAAATATCCATCATGTAAAAACGAAAATTATATGTCACAGAGCTCTTAACTAATTAATGTATAAGCATACTTTATTCTACAGTCAAAAATATACGATAAACAAATGAGAAAATAATAAAAAAATGTAGAAATTTTTAGTTCAAACCACATAATATGTACCATTCTCTCAACATTTAATAAAAAAAATTCTTAAATGTTTTATATCTTTTAACCTATGAATTTTATAGATTTCATGAATGAGACCTTTTTTGTAGAGAATTTAATTTAATACAAAATTTTTTTGTTACTTTTTTTTCGTAACTCTAACCGTTTAGCCTTTACGTGCAAAAAATATAGTATTTTTTTAAAAATATGACTTCTATCTCGCATAAAAACTGAAATATACGAGTTATAATAAAATTGTCATGAGCACATTTAAAGTGCAGCTAATCATCTACAAATCACCCCTATGGGCATTATAGTGCCATGAAATGCTGCCAAGTTATAGGGAATTAAAAAAAAACCTAATAATCCTATGTATTTTGAATGGGAAAACTTCAAAATCAAAATAAAAGTACTTAGACGTAAGATTAAGGGCTGAAACTTTCAGGGAATTTTTTTTTTTATGTGTACAATGATATTTTGCTGTGGGAGCGAAAAAAAAATGTTCGTTCAAAACGAACCACCCTAACACATACACTCGAACATCATCTTGAATTTAGTCAGAATAGCTTCCTAGAATCTCAAAACGTCGATATCTGTTGGAATTTCGATTTTCACAAATCGGGGTGAAACCACTAACTTCTTAAATCTTTGAAAATTTGCAACTTTCTTAGCGGGAAGTTAAGAAATGAATTTAAACGGGTTTAAGTTATAAAAAGAATGATTTTATGCGTCGTCAGCTACGAAATAGACAGGTTTCAGTCTGTCAATGAGAATCGCTGTATTTGTGCGTTTGTAGTTCACGATAAAGTATTTATCGTGTAGCGCAACGACTTCGTATGGACCCTTATACGGAGCTGAAAATGATGGTCCAATTTGTGCAACTCACATCAGTACGTGGGAACAAGTGTTGAATTCTCTGGAACAGGAAACAGAACGCTGTCCATGACACGAGGTTTCGGCCGGTGCCAAGTTATTAAAATATGCTTTTAAATCACGTAAAACACTTTCCGCATTTGCGTGTTTATTTGACGGAACTAGTAGGTTACCTGGTAGACGAATCGGTTCACCGTCTACAAGCTCAGCTGGGGTAGCTTGCATGTCCTCTTTCCAGGCAGCTCGTAGACCAAGTAAGACAACTGGTAGCGCGTTATACCAAGTGTCGTCGTGACACAGCAGTGCGGCTTTGAGTTGTGGGTGTAGGCGTTCCACCAGTCCATTAGGTTGAGGATGATACGGCGTCGTCACCAAATGTATTATGCCAAATAATTTGCTCAGTGATTGAAACAACGATGATCTGAATTTTCCTCCTTGGTCGGACGTTATTCTGGCTGGTACACCGTATTTTAAGATCCATTCTCAAAACAGCGCACGTGCGACAGTATCTGCGTCTCCATTTTTAAGTGCGATGGCTTCTGGAAACCGGGTAAATTTGTCGACAATCGTCAGGCACTTGTTGTAGCCGCGAGATTCTGGTAGAGACACTAGGTTGATGTGGATATGCTCGAAACGTTGCGTCGGAAATTCAAAACGTGTGAGTGGTGAAGATACATTACGATGTATCTTGTTTAGCTGATAGTTTATGCAAGCTTTGGCCCATTCTCGACAATCTTTCTTGATTGATGGCCAGACGTAGCGTTTGCTCACCAGTTTTTGAGATGCTCTGGTGCCAGGGTGTGCCAGAGAGTGCAGCGCATCGAAAACTTTCTTTCAAAGTTGCCCAGGAATGTATGGACGTGGTTTACCTGATGAAACATCACAACAAACTGCGGCCGGATGGTCGTTGAAGATCATTTGTTGCCACTGTAATGACGTCGCTGCGTTGCCAAGAAGATCTCAAAGTTCAGGATCGTTTTTCTGAGCGTTTACCAGCTCGTGCGTGGTAATCGGCGTCGAAATGGATTCAACGCGTGACAGCGTGTCTGCAACGATGTTCTCGTGTCCAGAGATGTATCTAAAATCACTCGTAAATTGGCCAATAAAGTCTAGGCGACGAAATTGCCACGGTGATACTCATTCAGTACGTTGTAACGGGGTGGGATGCTTTATCATTCCGTTCAAATTCAAATTCGCAGCAACCATCGTGGACGGACGCTTTTCCCGACTACTACTACTACTACTGCTGCTATTGTTACTATTTTTACTGTCACTGTCTACTGGCTACTACCAACGCCATTAAGGGCCACGAGCTTATATGCCCACGTGCTACGTGGAAGCTTATTCAATCAAGTTTATCTTGAATATAATATATTGAAGAATTGTTGTGGATTGGACCTGGATCGTGAGGATTTGAAGGATTGGAGGATCTGGAAGTTATTTGATTGGAGAGAAGGTTGGATCGTCGGAAGGAGTGAAATTAGTTGGAGTAAGTGGAGTCGTTAATTATTGTCGGGGTTGATTATTCATTTGTGGTGTGATTATTTTGAATTAAAGAGTCGTTATAATTAATTAAATTGTGTCAGTCGAGTCATTGTGCAAATTGTTATCTAATCAGTCGATTCAGTAAAACTTATACAGTCACGTACGTCGAGTCAGTTTCATCAGCCATTTTTTTTATTGTTCATATTCATTTATTAATTTTCAAAGCGACTTCGTTTAAATAAATGCCATGGTTATTAGTGTACTAAATCATATCAATTAATTGTCTATCCTCGTAAACCTTCCTGATAATTTTAGTATAAGATCTCTCTCTTAATTTTAATACTGCGTCGTCCAGTACAGGGTTATCCTCGTCCTGAGATTCCACTGAGCATAGCTGGACAGGTACGTAAAACACCTTAAGTTTCATACATGTGTGGGCCCTTGTTTTATCAAGACCACAATCATTTGATAGAATAAGTGGACCCATTACAACGTTGCTGAAAAGCAAAGAGCAATGGTTCATGATCGGTGTAAATCGCAGCTTGCTTACGTTCAAAAATATGACGGAAGTGTCGGACAGCTTCGTAGATGGCGTGAAGTTCACGATCGTACGTTGATAATTTTTGAATAGATGACTATAGTTTTCTGCTGAAGAGAGCAAGTGGTTGCCATTCTCCGTCAACTAATTATTGTAGAACTGCACCAATGGCAGTGTTTGATGCGTCCGAGAAAATAGCCTAAGTCGCGTCGTCGTTTGGATGTGCAAGCATTGCAGCGTTGGCGAATGCCTGCTTTGCGTTGTCATAAACTTGTTGGAGTTTCGGTGTCTCGACGATCAGCGTTGATCCTTTCACTTCTGGTCCCTCGAGCAGTTTATTCAGCGGTGCAAGGATTTTTGCAGCGTTTTTGAGAAATTTCCTGTAGAAATTTATGGTACCTAGAAAACCACGTAATACAGAAATCGTACTAGGAAAATTTAGGTTAATAATTGCGTCTACCCTGTCAGGCAACGGCTTTATACCTTTATTGCTGATGTGATGACCTAAACATTTTACCTCATGCTGACCCTTGATAACAAGGCCGTAGTCTTGTAAGCGCTGAAATAAAATTTCTGAGTGCTCGAGGTGTTGCTCTTCATTCTCTGAAGCTACTATGACGTCGTCGATGTATGGGTAGACAAACGGTAGATCTCGTGTGGCTTCATTGATGAAACTTTGGAAAGTTTGCGCGGAATTTCGAAGTCCAAAAGTCATGAATGGGAATTAGAACAAGCCAAAAGGTGTGATGATGGCTGTCTTCTCGATGTCTTCTTCGGCGACGGAAATTTGGTTGAAAGCTCTAACCAAATCTAGCACTGAGAATATTCTTTTACCGTACAGCGTTGCGATAAAATCATCGAGTCGTCGGACCGGGTAATTATTGTGTATCGTACGGGCGTTGAGTGGTCGATAATCACCACATGGTCACCAATCTCCAGATTTCTTGGGTACAAGATGGAGTGGAGATGCCCAAAGAGTGATCGATGGACGTGCGATACCCTGTTAAACCATCTTGCGAAATTCTTCTAGCGCGATCTTTAACTTATTTGGCGCAAGACGTCGCGCTTTGCACGATACTGGAGGTCCTGATGTCGTCTTGGTGTGGTGCACTGTGGAATGCTTTTTTGCTGAAGTTATTCGTTCAGGTCAAGTTATAGCTGGGTAGTATGATAACAGTTTATGGTAAACTGTATCACCTTCAATTAATTTGATGCACTTTGCATCCGAGCGTATTGAATTTACGCGTGCTTGGAGACCGGTGGAGCCGTCCCGTAATTGTTTATGCCTGAGGTCGATTAACAAGCTAAAATGAGTTAGAAAATCGGCGCCAATGATTGGTTTCGTGACGTCAGCGATGATGAATCTCCACGTAAATTTTCGACGTAAACCGAGGTTTAACTACAGTGTGATGTTTCAACCGTATGTTTCAATCATCGAGCCGTTTGCTGCATGAAGTTGGTATCCTACTGGTGTAGGCTTGCATTTTATCTGCCCGTATGGATACACAGAGAGATCTGAACCAGAATCAATTGAGTATTCGTGGCTAGATCGACAACGAAAAGGCAGTTTGAAGATGCTAGAGAGTCGCTCTCCGCCGTTAGTGACTCTCGTGCACGTTTCCCGCAAATTTGCATCCTAGCGTACATTTGTACGCAGTTTTACCAAACTAGGCGTGGTAATAACAGGTGCCTATTTTATCAAGCTTGCGCGGCTTCGAACTGCTTCAGGAGCGTTGGTTTGGTTTTCGAGCTGGAGATCTGCTGCAGTTTATTTTTAAAGCTGATTTCAGAGCTGCTACTTGCCGAGATAGTTCGCAGACTTGTCTATGCAGCGCTATCGTCTCCTGGGAAGATGATGATGATGAGGCTAAAGTGACGGTGTGAGTATCCGAAAACATCTCGTGTTACTTGTCATCTGTCTTGGCTAACTCCTCGATGGTAGCTGTGGTTGGAGAGATTGCTAGAAGATCTTGTGTCTTCTTAGGCAAGTTTGTCAGCCATCTTGCTTTCAGAACTGCGTCATCAATGGTAAGCGTGACTGATTAAAGATGGCGGAGAAACTGTGATGGTGATCGGTCACCGATCGCTTCGCCATCTAGAAGCTGACGTAGTTTGGCTTCTTCAGTCTTTGAATAACACGAAATGACTGTGGCTTTCAACTCGGCGTATGGCGTTGTCGTTGGTGGATTGATGATGAGGGTGTCAACCTCACATGCATACTCTGTGTCGATGAGAGAAACCGCGTGGTTGAATTTCTCTCTCTCAGTTGCTATGCCGTGGATCGCAAACTGAGCTTCAAGCTGCGCAAACCATAAACTCACTCACTTTGGATTGAAGCTAGGCGCCGTAAGCGAGTTGACGATCACTGGTTTAGCGTCAACAAACTCATCATTTACCTTTGGATGTGCCATGGTAAATATATGTGAAACACTAACACAATAAGACTAACACTAAATGTAATAATAATAATGATACCACTGTAAGCGGATTAGTGTCCGTCGAAGCTGACTCACCGTTTAGGAATGTTCGAGACGCTTCAAGTCGCACGAAAATTATCACTGGGCGAAAATTTAACGCTCACATTAATTTTACTCACTGTATTTTTTAGCGAAATTCACTGATCACTTTATCACAATTTAATTTGCACCCCGATGGTGTTCCTTAAATTATAAACCATTGCGGTATATGTCCTAAATGCCCCGCAATGCACCAGCCGTGATAAAAGGCTTGCACAACACTTAATTCACACACTTCACTGTTGCAAAAAACTTGCCGAATTACTATGTCGCGATTAGCTATCAGCGTAGACGCAATGTTTCACACGCAACGTAATATTTGCCACGTGGAATGTGTGCACGAAATGGCGTCCTCATGAAAATCACGTCGGGCAATCACCAATGTAGTGACTGGGATGTGGTTCTCAGAATTTAATCAATACGACAAATAAATTATCTGGCTCCAATCGATTATATTAACAGAGTAGTAAATAATGGGTTTTATTTAATAAATTATATAATACAAGATAATGCTGGTCGCTTTACATATGTGTTAGCTAGTTGCCGTTTATCTCTCTAATTGTACGCGTGTACTGTACTGTAAACTTCTGTAAACTGTTGCTATCGAATATCGTATCCGCGTGGGGGAAATTATTCGGCGATCGATGACGATCGATGATTGACGGACTTATCCGAAATTATGAATATCAAATAATATAAGTAGTGACATGGTCGCTACATAAATATGTGTCAGCGCAAGTCAGCCGTGTTTCTATACCATTGTCATATGTCTGTTTAACCTCTCTTGTATTTAAATTTATTAATAATAGATGAATGTAAATTATAACTGTTATTATTTTATTATCATTTTTTGCCAATTCCATGAGAAATCAACAAGCTTGATATTTAAGTCTTTTGAGTTTACTCCTTAAAGATTAATTTTCATACAAGGCCCACAGTACAAAAAAAAATATGAGGAGTAAAATCTACTGAACGGATGACTACGTTCTTGTGCGCAACCTATTCTGTGCACCTATTCTGTAAACTCAAAAGACGTAAATATCGAGCTCGATGATTTTTTATGGGATTGGTCAAAAATGATAATAGATTAATAACAGTTATAATTTATATTCATCTATTATTAATTAATTTAAATACGAGAGAGGTTAAGCAGGCATATGACAATGGTATAGAGACACGGCTGACTCGCGCTGACACATTCACGCATATATATATATATATATATACACAGGGTGTCTCGAAAACAGTCTAATAGAAGTATGTAGCATCCAAAAAAAATATTTAGAATCTAAAGTTAACATTAATATGCTGTCAGCAGCCTAACGAAAAGTAGGGATGATTTAATTTTTTTCTGTTTCCCCAAGTTAGCCCAATTATTTATATTTTAAACTATCAACATAACAATTATTAGATTAAAAATGCTTTCAAGTAATGGAAGTTAGGTAATTATTTTAGAACTTTTAAGCATTTGTTATTTTTTCACGTCAGCTCAACAGATCTTATAAAATACCAATTCAATTAAATGCAGAAATAGTAACATTCGAATTTCTCCACCATTTTTTTTTTTGTATCCTAACATTTCTATACTATTTGTGAGCCCACTTGAAAAAAAACCGTTCTTTTTTAATAGTGTTTAAAAAAAAACCGATGCTATTACCTTTCAAGGGAAACACCACTGGACCTCTTTCTTACACTCAGAAAAATAAATGAGACTATCTTTGTTGCACTCGTAGAGTAAATGAGAATTTCCAAACAGTTTTTCTCTCGGAGACGAATTAGAATTTTTGGTTTATAGCGTTTGTTTGTAAATTAAATTGAATTAAAAATCGGTTGTCCTTAGACCTCTTAATGATTTATAATTTTTTTCCCTCTATTTTGGCTTCTACCTTATAGCATTCCCAATATTTTTCCAACGATCTAACATCTAAAAAATAATAACCTAAATTTTATTATGATCTTATGGATACATAAAAGAAATAATTCTTCATGGTAACAATTATTTCTCACGCCGTAACAATTAATTATCCCGTTAAAAATTTCATTTTTACTTTGAACGGTAAGTCCGCAGCAACCAAACATCCTACAAAATTTTAAGCTTTTCAAATTTAAAAGTGACCATCCAACTCAACGAGTTTTCATATGGGTTGTATCATTTTTCTCTATCACTCTCTAGTGGAGGAATAGTATTGACCTTGTGGGACTCGAAACTTAAAAAACAGAAAAAATTGAAATAATTTAACTGAATAAATTAATAACTTCAAACTTTCAATTGCTTCTATTTTTTTGCTCTGCGATTTTTTTTTTAAATTCCAGCTTCCAAAAAACTACTTCCAAATTGAGAATTTTTTTCGAAATTCTCCAATTTTTGTGACCAGTGTCGTTATTATTATTTCAAGATAGAAGCTGAGTAATTATTAAATTAAAAAAAATAATCACCAACGATATGGTGATGTTATTATTTCTTCTTTAAACAAAAAAAAAATAAACTGTTCATGCGCAACCAACTTTTCTTAGGGCAGGTCATGTGACCTTGTAATGAGCTGTTAAAATTTAAAAATTAAGAAGTGGAAATTTAGTTTTAACTAAAATTACTTAGTGCTTGAAAATAATTTCAGCAGTTTTAATATTGGGCGATTTTAGAGTCTCTCACTTTTATTGTAATTTGTATTTTATTTTTTTAACATTCCACTAAGAAAATCGATGATTTTCAAAAATTCGGGAAGTTATTGTTTTCACCCCGATTTTCAAAAATCGAGTTTTCATCAGATGTTGACGTTTTGAGGTCCTAGAAAGCTATTCTGACTATTTTAGAATGATGTCCGAGAGGCTGTATGTATGTGTGTGTGTGTGTGTGTGTGTGTGTGTGTGTGTGTGTGTGTGTGTGTTTGTGTGTGTGCGTGTGTGTGGGTCTGCGTGTGTGAATGATTTATTACATTTTTAACTAATTAACCGATTTGGATGGTTAAGGTGGCAATCGAAAGAGCTTGTTGGCCATCGACTTTCCTGATAATTTCAAACCATTCGATTAAGTAGACTCAAAAATATTTACAAATTACGGAAAAAATTTTTTTTTTGTTTTTTATTGATTTCTCAGAAACGAGTTAAACGATCGACTTTAAAATCTACTCAGCTTTAGAACATTATAATCCGCGCCGAAGGCGACCTCAACCATCTTAATCGGTTAGTTCGTTCGAGAGATATCGTTCGAGAATAAAAAGGTAAAAAACAGTTTTTTCGATTACCGTTGAAGTGACTCATCCGATCAATTTCTAAATCTAATCAACTCTAAGACTTGATTGCCACCTTAACCATCTCAATCGGTTAATGTGTTTGAGAGATATCTTTGGAGAAAGAAACCCTCCTGGTTTTGAGAATGCCGTAAATTTACCGTAATAATCTGGTATTAATATGGTTATATTGGCTAGTTTTTTTCTGTAATTATGCCATAGACTTACTGTACTTATGCTGTAGAATTACCAGATTACTACAGTAATATTACTTTAAAAATGCCCAACTTTTACCGGAAAAAAGCTGTAAAAAAACTGTAACAATATCGAACTTTTACCTAAAAAATTCTGTATAAAAACTATTATGATACGATAATGTTATAATAATAAAATCGTTGATTTTGTGATAATAATACCGTCAGTATCCTGCAATTATGCCAGATTTACGCTGAGAAATAAACAATTGTAAAAAATATTGTTTTATTTTTTGTTCACTACTGCATTTAAAATAATCGAAAATGTGCGAAATGCAGAATATTTTATTTTATTCTATTGATTCACACAATTCTTATTCAAACAAAAGAATGTGAGTGAAAATAACTATCGGGGGAAATTGATGTTTTCTATTTTCTTAAGTTTGTATCCACGTCAATACAATTAGTAACATCTATCAAATAAGTGACTTGGCATAATAGCTACCAGATCAGACTTTTAATAAATAGATCCCGGGATCCAGCCCACGAGTTGATGGGGTTTTCAGTGGTTTTTATAGAGATCTATCTTTTGCATTTGTCCTCATGGTGAAATTTTTAAAGAATTTTTCCATAATCTATCATAATTCATCGAGTAGCTTCCAATAATATCATTGGTTCGAAAGTATATATATATATATATATATATATATGTAATATAACACGCCATAGCGGCCACAATTTTTAACGGATCTTAGTGAAACTTGGCACACTTATTCTATGAACGATTATCACGGTTAAGTTTGAGAATGGGCAAAATTGGTCAAATCGTTTAGAAATGGTGGTGTAAAATATTAAATTTAAACTTAATTATACTAAATATTTATTTGTGCTGGATCGGGACGGTGGAAGAAATAATAAATCACTTGTTCGGTGTATCGTCCATATTTAATAAAAATATATCACAGATAATAGTTTCGAGTACATAATTGAGCACGAGATTAGTTAACAGATCACATTGATGTGTATAATTTTAGTATATTAGAATCTTGTATAATAATTGAGCATGAGTTTGTATTACAGAGCACATTTTACATGAAATAGATTTCATTTGAGTTTTATATAAAATTACACGGCACCATACACGTGAATTAATAGACCTTTATTGAGCGCAGAGATGAAATAAATTATTAACAATTGAGAAGTCACAGACATAACAATTATTTTATAATGTAAATTATAATTATGATTAATTTGCTATGCTACATGGTATATGTACTTTTGAGCCAAGTATAAAAATATAGAGACGAGTGGAGTGCCGAGTCTCGTCGTAAACTGAATGCATTTGCAGTCACAAATAAAATTTGCTGTTGGTTTTTGAGATTATGGACATAACTGAGTGGATCAAAAAATGACATCACCACACAAGTTAGTACAGAGTACAAAATAAGATAGTCGAGTGGTGAGCAGTAAGAAAATAATAGAATTGGTATGTAGATTTTGATTTGAATATTAATTATTTGTCACTGCAACTTATGTAATAGCGAGTATGTATATAGATATATACAGATATAATCGGCAGGCTAGCTTAGCACGCGGTCAACATGAAAATGATCACAGAGTTTAAATGAAAAATAAAAGAATTGACAAGAAGTACCTGATAATTCAGCAAGTATGAATTACGTTGATTTCACTCATGACGTAGAGTAATTAGCGAGATGTAGCTTGATGATAATTGGGATTGCGATGTAATTAAATAACACGTGGTGTTCTATAACATGTGTTGTAGAAAAGTGGTAGTTGCCGCGTAGCTGGCTATCGAGTTGAAATTCCGAGTAGCAGAGGGCGCGTCGGTAGCAGCACCTCTTGTAGAGTAAAGCGTGGATTTATCAACTGTTCTGGTGCGAACATTTGATAATTACGCAACAGGTGGATATTTAAAATTTCAAAAATAACGAAAAATCCTCCTTTTTTGCTTTTTTCGAAAATAACTTCTTAACGGGTATATCTATTCTTATTATGTAAAAAGAACTTGATAGTCGAAAGGAAAAGAAATATTTTCCTTTTTTTAATTTTTTCTTTTACGATAATTGTTCCACTTTTAACAAGGGTTCAAAGTCACATAATTGACTCATGTAGTTATGGTGATAATATCATTGTTTATATCATTAAAAATTTTTGGTGGGTGATTATTAAATTGTATATATATATATAGAAATCTACTTCCATTTTGGATGCCGAATAGCCTTTTCTTTTTTTTCATGACAGTTATTGTATATATAACTTCATAAAGTTATATATAATTATTTAAAGTTATATATAACTAGATAAAATTTTATATAATTATATATAAATTTTTTTCTGGTTAGAACAGTTTGATGCTGCAAAAATGCCGAAATCATACTATAGCTATGCTGTATAATTACGGTTTCAACGCCGTGAAAATACTTGATTTTTTTCTGTTTTATTACCGTGAGTATTCTGAATTTATTTCGTAAATATTTGGTAATAATGCGACAACAAAACTGGCTAAAATATCTTAAGTAATACCATACTTATGCAGTATTTTTACCGTATAATTCCAGTATTATTTTAGTATTTCTAAAACCGCAAGGGTAAGAATGATAAACGGGTTTTTCCAAATATCTTCGAAACGGTTGAACCAATCGATTCTAAATTTTGATCAGCTCCACAATTCGAAAAAACATGACGATTGCTACCTCAAACGTCAGAATCGGTTAATTAGTTCAAAAACTATCGGGACTTAAATGTTAAAAAACTAACAAAATGTTATTTTTTCCGGATAAATCAAAATATAATATGATAAAATGTGTCTGAAATTATACCAACGCTTTCTCTTTATAGTCTCTTTCGATTTGCATACAATGTCGCCAAATATATATATATATATATATATATATATATATATATATATATATATATATATATTTATATATATATATATATATTTATATATATATATATACATATACTGTAGCGACTGTTATCTTAAATTAATATCAATTATACATTACAATAATAACACACTTATAATAGAAATAATAACACCACAATCAACAGCAGTAAAAGAAAGCAAAGAGATATATAGTTTATTGATATACAGATGTTTGCTGTTAAGATGTCAATATGAGTCTGACTTAGTCACGCATCTATAATAAAATAAGAGAAGACGGCATTTGTTTTCTAGCTATTCAAATATTTTAAAACATCAGTTTCACATTCGTTACACTACCCTATTCTCAATGAATTATCGTCCCGATAAAAGTTGCGTTGGGCGAATCGAACTCAATTGGAATTAAAATCACTTTCTATTTTCGCTCGATTTCGCTTTGGTCCCAGCACACCCTATCTATCACCCTAAATGGAAAAAAACACCATAGCAGAAAAAACAACCCTGTAGGCTACCGTAAAGATAATAAAAAAATTAAAAAATAGTCTATTATTTAATTGAGCTAAGAATTGATAAAAAAATAAAGTGTCCTGCTAAGAAGTTTATCGATATGCGTGACTCGAGTTTCCTATTCAACGAATCAAATAAATAAAATTAAAAATGTAACCCTCCTCTTGAATAATGGATCTTCAATCGGAATGGGAAAAGGTACGGGATAGGAAAGAAACTCTTTCCCCTGTTCCTTAAAGGACTAGGGATGGACTCCTTCTCTCCTTTCCCAATAAAATTGGAAATATTATCTACTCATAATAAAGAAAACAAAACGAGTATTTCCAACATTTTATCAAATTTTATATTCAAACATATTTCATCGCTACATCTTATTATTTATTAGTTGTTAATTTATATACTTTTAGTGCGATCAATTCAATAATTTTCGATCTTATATGCTCATGTTCTGCCGTTCGATTTATTCAGATCACTCTCTGATATCGAGGGTTTTCTGACACAACCTCGTATCTGAAAAACTACTACTTTTCAGGAGAGACAAAAAAGGTTTTATAATGAACTTCTGGCTTTTTTATCAATTCTTTTTACAAATCTAAAAAGTAATCAAACTTCCGATAAATTTCCAAGATAACTGTAATATTAAGTGTATTTAATTATTATTTTTTGCTCATTTTATGAGATACGTGTTCGCTGCACTGAAAAATTGCTGAAAAATGTAACATACGTGTTTGTGGTATTCTTATTTGAAATAAAAGCACAGACATAAATGGGCTTTTTCGATCATTTTATTCAAGAATATATTATCGACTTTTCAACTATTCTTAACCAAGTAACAATATTATTGTTAAACTTATTAGTGCTATTATTCATCGATTATGAAAACACAGTATTTTTCTCTAATTTTTCGTGAGATATATGATTTTTTAAATTATAGTTAATATTAGTATCACGTAGTTTTTAATAATATTTCGAATCATTTCAAATAAAAACTTTTAATAAAAATTGAGATATCAAATATTATATTTCAACACCGTTTATAGATACTATTACCTGTTACAGAAAAACATCACATAGTATCACGTAGTTTCAATAATATTTCGAATCATTTCTAATAAAAACTTTTAATTAAAATTGAGACATCAAATAAATATAAAATATTATATTTCAACACCGTCTATAGATACTATTACCTGTTACAGAAAAACATATGTTTATTTTTCACGGATGTATTTCAAATTATCATCAAAAGCATTATAATTTTTGGGTATCAAAGGTTTTAAAGAAAAAAGGTCCTTGAACTTTTAACTACCCTATCAAAAAAACCCTTGAGGGATTGCATGGAAATCTGTAGGATTCCATATAGGAAAGAACGGATTTATGTAAGAATCCATAAGAATTAATATAGGAGTGCATGGATTTATATAAGAATCCACGTAGGAAATCGTAGGTATCTGGATTCCCGATATGAGAAATTGTGAGTACCTGGATACTCATGTAGGAAATTAGCATAGAAACTTGTATAAATGGATTTTTTTGTGGAAAAGTTTTATAGGACTTTGGGTTTCCATCTAAGTAATTTCTATAGAATCCGGGCTATCTGGATTTTTATATTTATTGTCTATTGATATGCGTATATGAATGAATGAATAGAGTAGTATTCTATTGGCAGGAAATCTTTCAACAAAAAATTGAGTAATTGATGCTCTTTATATCAGTATTTGTAATTAGTTATTGATTTATTAATTAACTTAAATAGTATTGCATCTTTATAGAAATTACGAATACTTTTCATAAAATACTAAATTAGGAATCGTACAAAGGCATTGTACTCCAGGAAAGTTTATGAAAACAGATACGCTGTTTATGATATTTGTATCAATAACGTGACGTTTTATGTAAATTTTTCTGAATCCTAATCCATACAAGATTTTGATATGGAATTTTCCATGGTGCATCAGATTTCAATGAGAAAGCAACATAAAAATCCATATGGAAATCCATACTACATTTCCCATATGGATTTGGCATGTTGTGGATTTCGTCAAACTCGTATAGGAATCGACGCTGGATTCACATGTGGATTTTTTTGATAGGGATAACAACATTGTCTGATGTCATACGCTGAAATATATAAAATTATATGTAGATTGAAAACAATTATGACAGTGATAGATTAAAATTCATACTTCATTATGATTGTCAACTTATGCCGTTTAATTATGTTGTTCAACTACTGTTTATTCACTTCGAGTGATAATTTAATTAGCTGAATATTAAAATTATTAATTACAACAACAAACTAAATCGTATTGCTACGAGCAAACTCAGTTATGCGCTGATATTTTTGAGATACCAGGTTGCGTATGACATGTTTTTACTAGTTGGGATACGTGATTGCATTTTGTTGAATAAAAAAAAAACTATTCAATATTTTTATTTATAACTTTACAGAATTATGCAAGGGCATTTAATGAATATTTTTCCGGCAAAAACTCAAAATCGTCAAAAATCGAGTTACGAGGTTGCGTCAGAAAACCCTCGATATGTCATCTCGAGCTAACATACCAATGATTCTGAATAACACACGTTGCAACGAATTTCATTTTTCTCCTTAAAAGCTCCTCGGAAACTCTCCAGGGCATCCACCTATCTTCCAGAAGTCGTGCACTACTTAAAGAAGATGTCGACTATATCAACTCCGGATGGGTCCCAAAGTTCCAGTCAGGTTGCTCTTAGCCATTGATAAGTCCTCAGAATCAAACATTTGATCCTTGTTGAGCTCACTTAGATCAAAAGAAATATCCAGTTTCTGATCAATGACTGAGGAATCTCGGGAACCCCTTTCAACGATTAATCGTTCAGGGCCAACGGCCAGACTTTTCTTCAGCTAATATACTCAAACCCAGATCATTTCCAGCCCTTATAGAATCCCGGGAATCCTTCGAACAACGTTACCACTGAGATCGTTCAGAGTCCTCTGCCAGACTTCTTTCAGAATCTCGGGAACTCATCAACAACGTCTACAGTGTGGCTATTCAGGGTCCACTGCCAGACTTCTCCTAAGGACTATACCAGTCTTTAGTAAGTCGTCCAGATAAATCGTTCAATTCTATCAGTTTGAAAGAGATATCCTAGTCTTACTAATTGACTATAGAATCCCGGGAACCCTTTACAACGTCTATACTGAGATCGTTCAGGGCCCCAGTCGGACTTCTTTTTAATTTCTTTTTATTGATCACAATATGGTGCAAGACGATTTACATGTACGATTTTATATTTTCCATTGGGAATTTTTCTAATTCTATAAACTACATTATTAAATTTATTTTCAATTTCATAAGGACCTTCCCAATCGCATTGAAGCAAACAAAATTTTAAATTATTTTTGTTAATATTGATTTTTTTTTTAATTTAAATCATGATAGTAATCTCAGTAGTTTTATAGAATTTCTTATTTATGCGTCTAAATTTATATTCATTGACTCAATAAAATACTTGAGGCATTACATAGCTCCGACAGAATAATGAAAATAATTTTTTCAAATCGACTATCTATACCAAATTTTTTTTTTTTTTTTTTTTATCTATCATTCCTCAACTCAAAGTCAATAAATACACCCGGTTGATTAATCACGTTAATCGATTACAAAACAAAAAAAAATTTTTGTATCAGTTTCATATTCGTTACAGTATATATATATATATATATATATATATATATATATATATATATATACATACATACATACATATATATATATACATATACATATATATATGTATGTAATATAACCAATTTTGTCACCACGATTACGCCCACAATTCTCGTTAAGTTTGAAGATGGGATAAATCGGTCCATCAGTTTAAAAGTTATGGCTGTTTGAAATTTTCACGATTTTTCGAAAAAGTCAATTTTTATTCACTATTAAAGTTCATATTACTTTGAAACTAAAACTGATAGACAATTTTTGTATAAAATATCTTAAAGCTTGTTCAATAAGCTGTAATTTTTTACGTTAAACTTTATGTTTTGACCATTTCTTCCAATAATTTTATAGTCTTGAATGTTTAGATAAAATCATAAAATTTAGAAAAAATGGTTTTCATTCCGGATAACTTACGTATTTTCCGCTATAATCCAATTTCATCAGTTATATTTTATGGTGCACAGAATAACCTGTAAATTTCACAGCTATTTCATATTTTAAAAGTATTTCTTTTATTACTTATGCTGTATCAAATGTACCTCTACTCCCTATGAGTATCACTGGTCTTGCCATTACGATAGCACCCACAGTTCTTATTGGATCTTAATGAAATTTTTCACACTTTTTCTATCGGCGATCACCTTGATTAAGTTCGAAAATGAGTTAAATCGTTTGAATAGTTTTGAGATTATAGCTGTTTAATATTTTCATGATTTTTTGTAAAAATCAGTTTTCAATCACTGCAAAAGCTTATATAACCTCAAAACTAATATTCATGGTCAATTTCCGTAAAAAGTATTTGAAAGCTTGTCTAATAATCTTCAATTTTTGACTTTAAGCTTTATGTTTTGACCATTTCTTTTGATTATTTGATAGCCTTGAAATATTTAATGAAATCAAAAAATGTTGAAAATATGGTTTTCATTCTACGTAATTTAAGCATTTTCCATTATAATCCAATTTCATCAGTTTTATTTTATTGTCAACAAAATAACCTGTAAATTTCATAGCTATTTTATATTTTAAAAGTATTTGTTTTATCACTAATAATGATTCAAATGTACCTGTACGCTGTCGATGATTGACATTTTTATTGTTTTATGATACTTTCAAAGCATTGAAAATTTTTTTTTTAATATAGAAACGCGCAGCTTTTATGGTTTATAAGTTTTAATCACTTATGCGTTACACATTAAAATCTAGTTTCGTTAAATTTTCTTGTCACTAATAAAATAATCTTTTGATTTGTTTACACTAAAAGATAATATTTTGTTAATAGTAATACTGTAAGGTTGTAGTAACCATAAAAAAATTAACTAAACATTGTAGACCATGAATATAGCAATACTTTTTTTGTGTGAAGATTATATTGGTAAATTATCAATACAATATTTTGTCAAATTAACTATCTGAAGTTCACTGCGAAAGTAAGTTGTTGTGCTTTTTTATCGTGACTCTTAGAAAACGAGCCTGATTTCATACCATGACTACACACTAACATGTAATACAAGATATTCATGTACGAAATTAACTAATTCGACCGATTAAGTGAGAAATCTACCTTCTATTACTGCTACCGAATGGCCCGTTTTTTATTTTTTCTCTACAGGAGATAGATTTGATTTAATAACTTCTTTGATAACTGTCTTCAGAAAATTTCTTCGGAATTTTTTATATAAATATCTATAATTAATATTATTACTGTAAAGTTTTAATATTTATCACTTTATTTCTCCACGGTGTTATGGGTTCCCTTAATTTAATTAATTAAGTTGTAGGCTTAATTAAATAAGGCTCGACACATATGTAAAACTTGAGATGTGGTACGATCTTTGCTTAGCTAGCTCGGCCTCAAGATAGGATAATCCCCGTACTGGGCCACGCAGTACTTAATTTGAGAGAGAAATCTTATTCTTACTTATGACTATAAGTACTAATCAGATTTCTACAAAGGAAAATATTTTAGGAACTTAATTAATTGGTAAATTTGATATAATTAAACTATACTGGCATTTATCATAGACAAAGTCACCTTATAAACAAATTTAATGAGCATAAACAACAAATAAAATGGCTGATAAAATTGACTTGACGTGACTTCACAAACTATTACTGACTCGACTATTATAAATGACTCGACCGAGTTTAATATTTAACAATTTTACAAATGACGCTACTATTTTAATAATTACAATTTTTTAAATGATTTTAACCCACAAAATAACTCCACTCACTTAAACCTTAACAAACTCCGTCTGACACTCCAACCTCCTGTCCAACCCAATAACCTCCAGTCCTCTAATCCTCTAAGACTCCAAATCCTCAGCGACCGAATCTCCAAATCCAAATCAGCAATAATCTCCAATGTTTTAAGTAATGTCATATAAACTCAATAAAATAAGCTTTCACACCAAGGGGGCTTATATAGGCTCTTAGCTAAATAAAAGGCTATGACGTATGATACTATCTGATGTAATAGTAGTAATGGCATCCGGGAAATGCGTCCGTCACCGTGCATGCCGTTAGCCTAATATCGAACTAGTTGCAGTGGCCAGGAAAGCGTCCGTCGTCAATTCGAGCCAGTAGCTAAGAGATCGATGGCTCGTTGGCTCTGAGCCTCATACCTTCGCTCTCACAGTCTACTAACTTCTAAAAAATAAACTTCGTCAACACTCAACGGGAGCGACCTGAATAATAAGTAGGAGTTTGCTTGATCGACCGTTGTTGTAGGAGGAGGCGGTTTTAGCTTTTGGCACGAAGCGATTTAAATTTAAAATTAAAATAGAACAATATTCTACCCCGTGACAAACGTGAAGTGATAATTATATACATTATGCCAGATAGTGGTGGAAATAATAATGCTGGAACATCTGATAAGGACGTGAATACTAGGTACGTTAAAATTTATGCACTATTTAAATGAGCATGTGTGATTTGTATTTATTAAGTATTTAATTATTAATAATATATAAATATAATGAACTATACATATAATTAGATATTTAATTTAATATGATTTATAAATAGTCCTTTCGCCCCAATACAGTTCTGTATGCAAAATTAAAAAAAATATATCCAAGGTTGTTTTAGGTGTATTCTTATGTCTTTCTATACAAGGAATTCAAATCTAAAATTCATTTTTTTGGATGGTCGAATTTTTAGTTATTAACAATTTAAATGTTCAAAGGATGATAGCTTGTAAATTTTTTTTTAAACTATCGAATTTTTATCAAATTTTATTTAATTGTAGATATTAAACGAGATATTTAAATTCATTTAATAAAAAAATCATACAAGCGAGCAAAATATATAAGATGTGCGCGCAGCGTCTTATGTTAAAAGCGCAGCTTACACGCTACACACTCGCATATGCTATCCTCTATTAACGCACGAATAATAATCGGTTCTCGCATGTTACACTCCGTTCCTGTTCAACGAATGATTCGTATATGGAAAGAATGAAAAATAGCAAAAAGTTATTTGCAAAGTTTTTATATACTTTTATTCCTCTTATATTAACAAATATACTTACGTACAAAGGATTGAAATGTAGTAGTATTATATTGAGTTTCATTAATTACCAAAAGAATTAAAAATTTATTGTTTTTTATGTATGTATATATGAACTGAGTTTCAATCCTCAATGTGGGGATTTTCACAAGAGTAGTTTGTGTAGCACTTACAAAAGGTAGTACACGTTAAACATTTTTGTACACATCTGCAGCTCTTTGTACAACATTTCAAACAATTACAGGATAGTATTAGTTCATCAATTGGTGGGAATAGATTCTTAAATTTTGCTGGGTAAATGTCACTTTCAACTATTTCATAGCCTAAGTCAGTAAATTTAAATTGCGTTTCGTAAAAATAACTTAACGAATTCAATTGTTTATGAGTCATATACCAAGCACGAAGAATATGCAATCTTATCGATGCACTTGTTGCTGGCAACTCTTGAATATTAAACTTCGATTCATGATAGTACTCTCAGTTCTAAAATTTTCGATTAAAATTTTGAAGAGTACTTTTTTACCGTAATAAATTTACAAGATGATTTTCTGCTGATATTAAAGAATTTTTTATTTCCACACTGGAAGTGTCTAAATAAATAATTATTTCATTCTTTATTATTTTCCTTCAATTATAATGAACATATTATCTCGAATAAATAAATTGTTATCACCTCTTCCGAATGTTGATAAATAGTCAATAAGGTTGTTGTTAAGTACTGCTTGCTTTGTACGAATTCTACTGGTATAAAGAGATCTAGTCAAATTATGAAGTGCTACAATTGTCATTAACAATCCTGGTGAATGTTTTTGCGCCAATATATGGATGACAATTATTTTTTTTTATTACTGCAAGCGCATTTATACCATAATTCCTATTAATTGTAAATAAAAAGTGATAAAAGAGTTCTATATTTACCAAAATAAGAGGAGAAGATCACATCATGAGTTTCAAATATTTTGACAAAACCTTACTGTAGATCCTCGAGTTGCCCAAGTTGTCCAATATTGCAATAATAATGCCACACAGTCTGGATCTACACCAATAATTTTCATATGCTGATGGCCTTCATTCACAGCATGATCGGTATGAATTATCATACGATCATGTACTTCACCAACATATTTGTTTAAAATCTGTATGCTTGTTTTAAGTCGTACAACATTAGATGATTCAGATGAATGATTATTTTTCCCGTTGACAATAATTTCAGTTCCGACTGGGAAACAGCTGAAACTTTTGAGGAAAAAATCTAATAAGTAAAACTAAATTAGAAGACAATTAGCTTCGGAAGACCAAAATTTTTTGTCTTGACTCAGCAACTCAGTCTCATTACTAATATTATTAATGATAATAGCATCATTTTTTTTTCTGAAAAAAAAAAAAAAAAAAAAATAAAAAACATTAATCAACGTTACAGAGAAAACTTTAAATGTGATATTTTCTAGAGAACTAAATAATATTATCAATTTATTCCATTATCGGGATATAGTTCAAATGTGAACTTTTCAATCTTGGTATCTTCGACGAAAACGTCTCCATTATTAAATCGACTCGTAGAACTTCATGATTTATCATACCGGATATAGGTTTAATAAAGCTCATAGCTTATTTTTTAAATGTTGTCTTCGGTAATTGTTTCCATTTTATTTCTTAAAAGATTAACAATCAAAACTAAATACTGCACTGGTCTGTTATGATTATGTTCTATTTTAGAATTCAATGCATCGATGAGGGAGAATTTATTTTTGTCAAATGCTAATGTACTATTATCTTTGTACAGGGTATTTAGATTTGTTAATTCATAGGTAAACAAAATATTCAGATCATAGTTCCGCTCCCGAACTAAGTCAATAATTCTTAGTTACGCTTGCAAATTGAACGTCGATGTTACGCACTGTTTCACGACAATTGTTTAAGGGGTTAATTAGTGATAGGTTTTTTTTTCTTTATTTTCAAATAAGTAGATTAGCGAACACAGGCAAGGGTTATTCTATTAAATCACTTTATTTAATAATAACAACTACATATGTATTCTACAGAGTATTGTAACTTTAGATATTTAATAATTTTGGGGAGCAAGCCGTTCACTTATGAAGGTTGATTTGTAACTAACTGATTGATAGAGTGACTGTTTGTCTGTAAGTTTTATGTACCCTTTTAGGATAGAGTATAAGTCTGTATTTGAGTAAAGAGGAGTGTTTAGAAGACTTGTAATTGGTCAAAAACTTTGAGTAGGCGTAAAGGGTGGTGTTTTAAAGGGTGTTATAGAGACGCGACATTTTAGAGAGAAAGACCCAAAAGGTCAGCGAGCATGGGACTTAGGTACCGTAGTAAGAGTGTTAGTCGCGGAGCGTTTTAGTTGCTTCGGTCATAAATAATATTTTATGACGGTCTGAAGGACGAATAAGTTTGTCAGGAAAACTAAGAAAATATAAATGTTTAGATGTTTACGTATATAAAAAAAATCGGTCTGTCGGTTGACCCTGCGGACCAGCCCCAAAACTTCCCGCTGTTTTCGACCTCAAAGAGCTCGAAAACATTAGTGTAGATATATTTTCGAGCTCTTCGAGCTCGAAAATGCTATCACATGCAATTGTTTTTCTATGATCTTTTCAAGCTCTAACAAGTTACATGTTATGCTGAAGTTTGAAAATTTAAGAATCGAAAATCATCAATGAAGCGGTTTTTAAAATTTAGTTCCTGATTTTGTTCAGTAAAATAAGTGTATTGAGGCAGAAATCAATTAATAAAGGGGCCAAATTTGGCAAGGTTGAGAATTACCCTGTTACAATGCGTTCAAAAGTATGTATTTTTCATTGTGTAAGTCTTGGTAGTGAACATCTTGCCCCCCTTGAGAGGTTACAATGATCAACAGATTCAATTAATTTGTTTTCATCTGGCAGTAAAATAGCCAGTCTTCTGACGTTGCGATCTATTATGCCATGGGATGTTTTTATAGTGCCCGTACGAATTATTCCATCTGACCCTGGATGCGTTTGAATGACTTGGCCGATCGGCCAGTGTAATGGTCGAGTATTGTCTTCCTTTATGATTACAATAGTACCCTCTTTAATTTCGTGAGTACCAGTTTGCCACTTATGTCTAACGTTTATATATTCTTTGTGCCAGCGTTTCCAGAATGTTTGTTTTACTTTCTGAATTAATTGCCATGATGATAACCTGTTAGAGGCTGTATCTGACCAGTCCTAGTCAGGTAGACTTATTATTGAGTTTCCAATTAAGAAATGACCTGGAGTGTTGGCAATAGGATCATTTGGATCTGCTGAGCTTGGTGTCAATAGTCTGGAGTTTAGAATGGCCTCGATTTCAACTACAAATGTATTGAATTCTTCAAAGGTGAGTAAGGTATCACCCACAATTCTAGTCAAATGATTTTTGAATGGTTTAACAACTGTTTCCCATAAGCCGCCAATATTAGGTGACCTTGCTGGGATAAATTTCCATTGGATGCTTTCATCCAACAGATATCAATGTACTTTTCTTTGATGCTCATCGAAATTTATTTGTTGATAAATTTCTTTAAGTTGATTATTAGCCCCGACGAAGTTAGTTCCATTTTCTGAGTGAATACTGTGGCATTTGCCACGTCGGGAAATAAATCTTCGTAGCGCTACAATGAAGCCATCACTTGTGAGATCACTAACAACTTCCAGGTGTGTAGCTTTGACAGCAAGGCAGACGAATACATCGACATACACCTGGACCTTGACGCGATTACGATTCTTCTTTTCTTTTATATAAAATGGACCACAGTAATCTTCACCAGTGTGAAAAAATGGACGAACTTGTGTGACACGTTCCCTTGGCAGCTCTCCCATTGGATATGAAGCTGTATGTGGGTTTGCTTTAATACACTTTACACATCGGTGAGTGACGCGTTTGACTTCACTACGACCGTTAAATGGCCAGAATTATCTTCTTACTACGTATAGTGTTGTTTGAAGTCCAGCATGGAAATTTTTTTTGAGAGCTTCTTGAATCATTAGCGTGGTGGATGGATGTGACTGAGGTAGAACGATTGGATGTTTTTGATTGAATGAAATATTGGCATGATCTAGACGTCTGCAAACTCGTAATATTTCATGATCATCAAAGAATGGACTGAGGTGTTTTAACTTGCTATTATCATGTATTGTGTGTTAGTGTTTTAAATTATGAATATCTTTAGCAAAGTTTATATTTTGTATTAGTCTGATTATTTCTATTTGAAACTGGTGAAGTTCGTCGGGAGTATATTCTCCAGTGTATTTATTGGTTGAGTTTAAACGTAGAATACGAGCAGTCGCACGATGTAGATTGCACGCCGTACTGAAGAACTTAAAGTATGAGTCGTCTAATGTTTCAGCCTTGACGCAGGTGGATAGAAAAGTAAATTTTTTTTTTCGTTACCTTCTATCAGCGATGAAGTTTTGCATGATTGATTGGTGTTTCTGTGCATTCGCTCAGAAACGTATTAAATTTAGTTGTAGCCTTCTTAAGCTGGCCACGTCTAAATGCTTCTATCATTGTGTGTGAGTTAGCTTAAATTACGAGGTCTCGGACTCCAAGTTTTAGTAAATGTTTATTTGAATGTTTTTTAACTTCACTGTAACACTTTTACACTTGCACTTGATAATCTGGCTTAAAGGACCATTAAATGTCGCGCACTGTTTCATGACCATTGTTTGAGGAGTTAATTACTGATAGGTTTTTTTTATTCTTTATTTTTAAATAAGTAGATTTGCGAGCACAGGCAAGGGTTATTTCATTAAATCACTTTATTTAATAACAACAACTATATATGTATTCTTCAGAGTGTTGTAACTTTAGGTATTTAATAATTTTGGGGAGCAAGACGTTCACGTATGAAGGTTGATTTGCAACTAACTGATTGATAGAGTGACTGTTTGTTTGTGAGTTTTATGTACCCATTTTGGATAGAGTATAAGTCTGTATTTGAGTAAAGAGGAGTGTTTAGAAGACTTGTAATTGTCCAAAAACTTTGAGTAGGCGTAAAGGGTGGTGTTTTAAAGGGTGTCATAGAGACGCGACATTTTAGAGAGAAAGACAGAAAAGGTCAGCGAGCATGGGACTTAGGTACCGTAGTAAGAGTGTTAGTCGCGGAGCGTTTTAGTTGCTTCGGTCATAAATAATATTTTATGACGGTCTCAAGGACGAATAAGTTTGGCAGGAAAACTAAGAAAATATAAACGTTTAGATGTTTACGTATATAAAAAAAAGGGTTTATGTGAGGACTCAAACAAAATGAATAATTTTACGAAAAGAAATTACATGTAGCTCTAGTGAGCGTGAGAGTAAAAGAGTTATAAAATCATAAAATTCTAGAGCTTATGAAACTAGGAAAAATCTGCACATTTGGTTGGCAGATAAAAAAAGATAAAAATTTTAGAAAGAAATATTTAAGTTTTGAATTTTATCATTATATGCGTTTAAAAGTATGTATTTTTTATATTGTCAGCCTTGATACTGAACAGTCGATAATTCCTTTTTTTTGGCTACGTATTTTTTCTTTGTGCTTTTCAAGGTTTAATTAGTTGTTTTTCAAAGGCACTAAAATGCTAATCTTTTTAACGGCATATATACGTTCTTCAGAAAAATTTTTGTAAATATTACAACCTGTTTCAAATAAATTTGTGATTGCTGTAGTATTTTCACTGGCAATTAATTTTCGTGTAGTGATATTTATCAAGTCATTTCTCCCAGACTCAAAAGGATTGACTTTACCCTCCAAGTATTTTGCCATTTCTTGTACCATTAATTCATCTTTTTTTGTGATTGATCGAGGAAATTCATGTTGAGCTTGTAATTCATAATTATCATCATGACTGAAAGTGATAAGTCTTAACAAATTGTCTATTGACAATTGCTTATAGTAGACTAGGTTCCATCTAGTCACATAGTCTTTCTTTTTCTCGGATCCAATTATACCTGCATCACTTTAAGAGGAACGATTAATAGTAAACTCAAGCCCTTGATCTGGAGAAATGGATGTAAACAGAGTGTTGGTTTGTTCGACAGTAAATTTTCCTGCCTTAAAAGCTTGGTATATATCTGGATCAATATGAGGTAAGGCGTCAAAATCTTGTACCCACAAAGGAAACCATCAAGCATAATTAGTGCGATCTCATGAATTAAAAAATTGGTAAAATCTGTTTTGCTGATTCAACATATAAATCCCAGTTTCCAGTTTTATCACTTTTTATCCAATTTTTCATGAGTTGTATCATTATTAACCCATTATTCGGATAGTGAAACATTTTGAATTCGATACATCTACGTTCTATGAATGTTTGGAAATCTGTTTTCAATTTATTAAATTTTTGTTCTAGATCATAATAGATATTTTGGGCAGTATCATAAGACTTTAATTATCATTTCTTGTAACAGTCGATAAGATGATAATTCATCTTCATAATAAATTAATGAATTATCCTTAAGACGCGTTTTCATTTGTTTCTCTATTCGCACTCAACTGGATAAACGGTACTATCTCTGTTGCACTTGTACATTAAATAGGAACTTTGTCCAAGCTTTTCTCGTAAACAAATGGAAGTTATCAAAAAATTCAAGTGCACTTCGCTAGTTCATAGAGTAAAGCATCGAGTCTGTGTCTTTATTTTGCGTTTAGAGCTTTTATTTCAGAGAAAAGCTGGGACAAAATTATCTGAAAACCGTTCTTAAAAAAAATCTTCCAATTGCAGTCTCCTCAGAGCCTCACCGATCAAAGAAAATCCTTTTAATGATCTGGCGTGATTCGTTCCAGAAATCGCTTGTTCTGCTGTAGCAGGACCAAATGCACCGTTTCTACCAATAAATTTTCTACAATACTATTTTTAAAATACTTACCTATCGTACTAAGTGCACATTTAACTAAATGGAAATTTCCCATCAATATAATAGATCTTTAAATTCGTCGAGATTGCGTAATTTCATGTCTTTCACAACTCTATATACATTTTAATCGCAAAAAATTGGGAAAGATTTTTGATTCAACTGTTCTAAAATATTTTTAAAGTTCCGTACTGCTGTATGCACAGTTGCATAATTTTTCACGGGATAGGGTAAAATTGGTAATAAACCTATAGCATATACAGGACGTTCATCTTTATTTACAATTGAATGAAAAGCAGACCAAGTTGGTATTTTTTGCATATCATTAATTTTGGAAATAGAATCAGGGATTTGTGATAAATTTATGCGACAAATTGACAATGTTGAATCATGTGTACATGGATCATAATATATTCCAGGCTCAGTATCTGAGGTATTATACTGCACGGGGAAATCATCGGGTAAAATCAACACAAAGAAAATTATTAAAGAATAATTTCGACCCAATATTAAGTCGATTAATTATTCTATTAATTAAATATCAATTATTTTAATACCAGTGACACGAGTTGTCAATTGTCCTGTATGAAACTGAGTAAACCAAACATTCCTCGATAGACACAATTAATCGGCCTTACCTGTTTCTTATTATCTTTGTACTATTAACCACAAGAAACCTATTGAAAATCACTATTTAAATCTGTCTAGTTTAATTGGTAATTAAATAAAATAATATATAACTGAGCCTCTTTCCGTGTATGCGGTCTTACGTTTCAAAAGACTCGACCACTTGAAGCACCCCATAAGGAGATCTTATGGGTGCCACTGGAATTATCATCGCGGTTCCCAGAACCGGATGTCTGGCTAGACTTAAAGCTATTATAGACTGCATAAAAAGGAAGTTGTCTGGGATAAGGAAGTTAATAATAACACTCAATTATACCACTGTTATGCTTTATTTGATAATCGCAATTCACTCAACGATCAATAAATTATCGCGTAAGTCCCCTGGACTCTCAATGTACTAAACTGTCCGACAACACATACCCACGAATCTCCATTCACCTAGAGTTGCGACCAGCCAACTTTCAGAGTCGATACACACACACTTACCAGGAGTGACGACCCGCCAACAACCTGGTAGAAAATATTGTGACGAGCTGACCTTGTATTCGACTGCCAGGTCAGCAAAAATTAAATTTCGCGCCATTTTTATTTTGCGCACCTACCCTCGCGCCGGAAGTGTTTAATTTAGCGGCGTGACGGTAGGGGGTAGATCAGGCACACCTCGTCGCCAGACGCCAGAAAAAAAATATCCGTAAACTGGAAGCCAAGTCGAGCAGTCGCTCAGTCCACAGTAGTGATCTTCTCCAAGTTTAATAAAGTTTAATCGTCAGGCAGACGCCTTTTAATTAAGTCAGTTCATAGGTGAATTTTTGGTCGTCTTTCCCGCAGTCCAGTCTTTTGTCCAGGAGAAACCTGAATCATAACTTAGCACTTGGGAAAAGTTGATGTAAGTTCCTTGGTGTAGAGATTAACTTAATTATAACATTCAATTTGTCAACTACGTGGGTAATTTCCAAAACTACTTTTATCGTCTTTTATCAATTAATTAATTTATTTATATTTAATTCCATTTATTTAATCTATTTAATCGCTGTGCATGTGGAAACTTTCAATTCAATTCAAAGCCGTCATTAATAATGCAAAAGAGTCATTTATAAAAATAAAATTTAAGTGAAATTGAGGTTTGGAATCGCGGGTATCTGAGTAGAAGAGTTCAGGCACTTCATGAGAGAGTGTTGCGCATGCGCAGTGGAATTCTGTTAAGTTTCTGTAGTTATTAAATTTATGAATTATTTTCCAAAGAATTTTAACTTCAATTATTTATTATTAAATAAAGAAACAATTAATTGTAATTAATTAATTTTAATTACATTCGTATCTATTCTTTAATTATATTAAGCAATTTCCCCCATCCAAAATCGAGCCGCGTACTCTTTAGCAGTTCGAGCTAATTGATTGGACCGCCAAATTACCCTCACCATCTCATATTGACTAATTACAATGGGCCTTCCCTCTCTAGACTGGCGTACCCACAAATTTTCTATTCTCTCATCGCCATCCATTCGCTCACCTATTCGACCAGCCGAAATATAGTAAAACTGTCTTATCTATAATTTCGTACGAGTTTAAGTACATGATAAGTGAAGCTACTGTCACCGAATCACGGCCAATTATTTATTTATAAATCTCCCCATCACACTTTCCCCCGCCTGACTGTAGTGTCATCTTATCCTGTGTACCTGGAAGAACCTTATTCTAATAGAAATACAAAAAAAGTTCATGACTAATCAATTCTCTGATTGATTTATTACATAACTATAATGCTTAATTTCATTTCCACAGCCTGTTAACTACTTATAAGTTACTTATTCAGTCGAGTTATAATTCTCAGGTACTTATAATCAATCTTATTTATAATAGAATTCCAGATCAAATGTAGGTAATCGAACGGCTCTCTCCATCTAGATCCACGTCGTCGTACGAATCAACCCCTTTATCCAATGCTTTGTCGTCAGAATTTTGTGGCTCAACAGTTAAGAGATCCTGATAGGCTAATAATTCGCCAAATCCCGACTCAGGGGACCCGGGTGCTTCTCCACACACAATCTCGGCCTCTGCAAAATTAATCATACGGCCAAACAGTCTCCTACGTCGCCTGCGATTTCTTTTTCCCCTCAGTTCTCGCCGAGGGTCAACAAATCCTTCTATAACAGGCTCGTTAGGCTCTACTTGTTGCGGAGATAGAGGCGTCCGTCTCTCTCTATCCCAATCCCTAGCCGAACGGTGCCGAGCACCTTGATCAGCCATTTTTCTGAAAACATAAACTAACTACTCCTTCCGTTTTGGGCTAACGCGGGGAATTTTGAAGTCTGGAATATAATGAACACCCAAGGGTTTTTCCGTCTCACTCTTAAGTTCAACTACTAACGGACTCAAGATTTTTGATATTATTGCAGGACCCAAATACTTGTGATCAAGACCGGCGCAATATTACTTTGCTTTGTTACTAAATTTTCGATTTGGATAAAAGACCTTGTCTCTAATCTTAACTTCTGGGAGTTCCTTAATCTTATCGTGTGATTTTTCTTGTCGCTCACTCTCTTTGCGCATGATCCATTCAACCTTATGTCGCAGTTGATCGAGTCTTTCAATTCTTTCGTACCACTCAGAATTATCCATAACAAGGTCTTCTAACTACAGCTTTGAAATATCGCCAGAGAGTCTTGGTTCATGTCTATGGACCAAGTAGTATGGGGAGAGTTTTCAAGCAGCGTGATAGGAGCTATTATATGCCAATTGAAGTTCCCCAATATTTTTATCCCACTCAGTCTGATCCTTTTTGATGAATGCTCTAATCATTGCTTTCAGCGTTCGATGAATTCTCTCTACTGGATTAGCTTAAGGATGCGTCTCCAGTGTGCCTTCTCAAAGTATATACCTCAATAAATCGAGTATACAAGTCTTGGATGACTAACACATACTGAGCTCCATTTTTCGACCGAGGAAATGGTCCCATAACATCCGCAGCAACTACAGCCCAAGAAGATATCGGCTGTCGGGTTTGAATGTTTGCCTGAGATGCCGTTTGTTTATACTTGTCTGTTTTACAAATGTCGCAGGAGCCTACAAAGTTGCTGACGTCTTGATACATCCCCGGCCAATAGTGAAGAACCTTTATACGCTCATATGTGTGCTCCCGACCAAGGTGGCCAGCGTCTGGTTCTTCGTGGTTTTTTTTAAGTACGTTTAAGATTTCTGTCTCACGCAGAACCGTCTTCCAAGCGTTTTCATCCTCTACTATAGATTTCAAGGGATCTGGCTTATAATACTGGAGTCTATCATCTACAATCCTCTATTCAGCGTAATTCTCTGGGTTTTTGCGGACGTTAGTTTTCTTTAGATCATACCAGTTACTTATTTGTATATGTATACATTCGGTGTTCAACTCCTGAAGCTTATCCTTAACTTGGGCCCAGTCTTCGGGTCCTTCATATTCATACATGCGAGATAAGACATCGGGGCCTTCATGCTCTGTGCTTTTTCTGTGTTCGATAGTCACTTGATGTGAGAGTAACTCCATCACCCAACTTGCAAGACGGCCATTAGGATCTTTTAAGGAGTGTAATCATTTCAAGGCACCATGATCGGTTACTACAGTGAACGGAGCTTCCTCCAGATAATACCTTAGCTTCCGAACAGCCAGACATTCCTTCTCTGTAGTGGTATACCGGGTCTCTGGACCACGAAGTTGGCAGCTCAGGCAGATGATTAGATACTTCGTTTGATTCTCAGGATCTCGTTGTACCAGGATGGCCCCAAGACCTGTATCAGATGCATCCGTGTATAAATAATATAGTAGCCCCAATTGGGGTATCGCGAGGGGTTTAGCGTCAATCAAAACTTGTTTCAACTCCTTGAATGAATCTTCTTCAATTTCACCCCATTCCCAGACGGTATTTGCGCCAGTTAATTTTTCAACGGACCTTAAGCGTTAGCGACCCCTTGTAGGTGACGATGCTACCAATCGACTAGGCCAAGGAAACTCCTTGATTGTTTCCTGTTCGTTGGTCGTGGATAACGTATAACGGGAGCAATTTTTTCGGGTTCAGGGTGAAGACCGTCCTTATCGACTGTAACCCCAGGAACTTGACTTCAGATCTGGCAAACTTGGATTTTGCTGGATTTATCAATAGTCCTGCGTCCCGGATGACTTTAAATACCAAGGCCAATATTTGTTTATGCTCTTCGTAAGTTTTGCTGATGATGATCCAGTCATCTAGATATGCAAAAATTTGATCCCCCCATTGAGTTGGTTGGTAGCACCCTCTTGTATATTGAGTCAACCAGTCAAACCTTCAGTTCGTCCATCGCCTTCTGAAAGGTACTTGCAGCCCCGTGTAATCCATATGGCATCCTCAGCCACTCAAATTGACCACGACCCTCCACCGAGAAAGCAATAAGTGGGATGGAAGCTTCTGCCATACGAATCTGATGAAAAGCTTCTTTAAGATCCATTGTACTAATATACACTGCCTTATGTAAGGCACTTAATATCCTTAACATATTGGGTAGAGGATGAGCAGGTGGAATCGTTACTCGATTTATTGGTCTGTAGTCTACGCAAAACTGCCAGGTATTGTTTGGTTTGGCTACCATCACCGGCGACAAGACCAGACACTGCAACTGGGTCTAATGAATTGTTTTTCTAATAATTCGTCGATCTGCCGATTCAACTCTTCGTTTACCACCGGGCTGCGACGGAAAGGTTTAATTCTAACTGGATTGACATTAGGTTTTAGCACAATTTCATGTTCAACTACATTTGTTAGGCCTGGATTTGTCCCTTCGAATTTTTCCATCTCCGCCTTCAGAAATTCCTCAAAATCAAGTTGTTGTTCCGAGGTTAATAAATTGCATAAAGATTTTGACTCTCGGCAGGATATCAATTCGAATTGATATTCGTCTTGGCTAGTACTAAACTTCTAAACTCTTTTCTTGCAATCTATCTGAATATCAAAAGACAAAGCAAAGTCCATACCAAGTACCACTGAGTGACTGAGATCATTCATCATACTAAAATATTGTTCTCCAGCTGTGGAACCTACTTGGACGATGAATGAAGCTCCACCTTGAGTTTTACACAGGGTATATTTAGTATAATTAGCTAATAGGACCCCTCGTTTAGTCGTATCGTCACTACGGAGTTCGCTAGAAGCATATTGGCGGGTATCTTGATGGACTTTAAAATTCATGTAGGATCTTTCACTCCCTGTATCGATGATTCTATTAACTTTCACTCCAAAAATCCATAGAGATATTGGAATCCTTGCCGTGACTACTGTTGGTTTTGGGCCAATGCCTGGAATAAAGATATTCCGTTCAGCTAGACGGTATCGTACTGACGCAGGTAAAAGTTGCTGACGGAGGATGCCAGGTAGGAAGCTTACGCACGGGACTACCTGGACATCCTGTGAACTCGCCGGAGAACTACCTGGTGGTTCTGAGTCTTTAGGCTCAAACCCAGGATCAAGTTCATCCTCCCAGAGCTGTTCAACCTCTAACCCGTCATCTAGATCTTCCGACTTTTCTCCAGAGTCACACCCCATTGGCTCGTTAGGAGCTATACTATGATTCGTATCACTTTCTAGAATCATCAGTAGGCCGCTGATTGCTTCGTACACGTTTTCTTCATTCTCGCTTTTTAAGCTTTGTATAAAAAATTGTGTAACTTTTTCACTGGTCCATTCATCTAACTCGAGATCTTTTATATTCCCGCCAGAGACGTGAAGTGTTGGCGAACCCGCCAAACTCTTCATCGCACGGCGCCATGGCCCTTCCATCTTGCTCAACGTGAAATCTAACTTATTAACTACATCACTACTATTAAAAATTAACTTTTCTACCGATTTATCCCTAGTATTTTCTATCGAGTCTATACTAATTGTCCCCTGGGTTACTGATGACTTAACCTAAACCACTGGGAACCCACTATGGTCAGGCACTACTCGTTTTTTTCTAGAGGACCACGCGCACTCGTTGAGTTTTCAGCCAGTTCCGACGCCAGACTTTCTGAAGAAGTCGGCGTAATATTCGTAGCAGCTATTGCGTTACGATAACTACAGTTCATTCCAGTGTGTCCAATAGCGTGGCATATATTGCATACGTCCCGTCTACGGTTTTCACACACATCAAAAGTATGTCCCGGGATGCCACAATTATAACAAGGCTTTAAGCTACGTGGAACTATTATTGGTACTTGGGAGTAACCTGTTGTAAATGTCGACTGGTAAGTCTTGTGATTATTCTCTGGTTGACTTGTCGATTGACACGTGTTATATCCCTTCTGCACGGTTGACGAATTTAGAAGTTGTTAACGATAATGATTTGATGTTCTTGTAAGGACCCCATATCTTAGATTATACTTCCCGTGTGCTGTCTGCGAGAAATAAATGTCTAACGCATTACATCCCGAATAACCAGTATCTCTATCATCTGTTAATATGTCAATCACGATTTTCGGACCGCCTTCTCCCTTCTGGTACAAATAATGGGCTTCAACTGGAGTACTCAGGGCGCCGAATCGTGTTTTTTCTTTATACTTCTGGGTACGTTCCCCAAGCGATGATCGATGGCCTTCCTCTATACTTCTGGTTGCTTCATGGACCACGTTTAGCAGATCTTCATATGTGAATACTGGTCTTGTGAATACTAATGTGCGAAGTTCATTAGTCAAATGGTCTCGTATATTAGCGACTTATCCAGCTTGGGGTGGTGGTGTTTGCATCGATTGGTACTTTTGTTGTACGTTAAGGATGAGTTCAGTGATGTTATCTCCTTCTTTCATCCTCATGCGACTAACCTCCATTAGGATTTCGAGGTCAGTAGAGGAACTGCCGAACGCAATGCGAAATTCCGTTTTTAATTGTTGGTAACTACCCCAGCGTCTCCAATTCGCATCAAACTATCGAACTGCTCCGTTTTGTAATGTATAGCTCATTACTTTCAACAATTCATGATCAGTCCAGTTTTCACGATTCCCTCGCTCTTCAGCAGCGTACAGGAAATCATTGGCTGACATATTATCTTGTGGGAAACGGAGTGTCCACATCTTCAACCCATGTAAAATGTCTTTCCATCTTCTTTCGTTGATTGGGGCTTGAGAACAATTACCAGAATTTTGTGGAGCTACAGGTCAGAATGCTGACGTATATGTCATACCTCTCGGCGTATGTGAATAGCATCTTTCCGCCAAAAAAGGTCCCCCAGGCCTGTAGTTACCGTCGTTGCAAGCATTTTGACCACCCTGGTTTTTAATAATCGGGTCCACATGGTTAATGAGTTCTGGGACTTGTTGAGTTGGAGGAACCGTATTCTGATACCTTGGGTTACTTCCAGATTGAATGCAGCAACCTTGTGCACATCCAGGCTGTGAATTGCTTGGCTGTACTCCGAGAGACTCAGCATTTCTTATGTTATTAGATGTGTGAGCTCCTGCACTCCCCTTCCCCGCCAGACCGCGACCTATCGGGTCGGCTGTCATGCTAATTAATTGTAAAGCAGGTGCTCGCCAATCTACTGGAGAACTCGATAGCTGGGCTGAAGGAACTGTGTTGTTTAATCCACCCAATATTTCTCTTTGAGCCCCCATCATTTCATTGAACATTTGTGTGAGATGTTGAATGGATGCTGCATTATTGTTGTTCACTTCTTGTCGTCGTTGATTCATATTACGAACTTGTTGAATACTCGCATCTACTCTGTTCAATACTACTTGGATCTCTGGAGGTACTAGAGCTGAATTGCTCGATGATGGGACCGCAGTATCCGTTCCTCGTGTCTCAGTAACCGTTGTCGTAGATACAGTTGATGTGACAGTGGTCATCACTGGCAATTGAGGTCCTGCAAGAGGTAACACATTACGGCTATCAGCCAGAGACTGAGTGCTTGCATGACTGAGAGTTGAAGTTGTATTGTTATTTGAGTTTGTAATTTGAATTTGGTTACCATTCTGATTCATGATTAGACTTGGGTTAAGTAATGCACGTGACCGAGTGTACATATTAGCTCTCTTTCCAAATTATTAATCAAATTATTTGTCTTGCACGATTTTTCGTTATTTCATAAAAATTTCACTCACAATTTATAACATGCCCCGATCACTGCTTATTTAATTAATAGATGTAATTCTAGTCTTATGATGTTTTATCATTTAAAGTAAGTGTAGTTTTTTTCGTCGATAATGAAAATTTCAATTAGGTGAGTACTTTTAAATAATCAATTCTTTACTAGTTTAATACTTATATGCTCATACATTTCACTCATACTTATAACACACTACTAGTTTCTCAGTTTTCTCTCTGAGACACCCACCCACGAACTCAATCCTTGCCAGATAACTTCCTTAATAGCTTTTCAGGGTTTGATTTCTTAATATTTTACGTTGGGCGCCAATATAACCAGGCCTCTTTCCGCGTATGCGGTTTTACGTTTCAAAAGACTCGACCACTTGAAGCATCCCATAAGAAGATCTTATGGGTGCCACTGGAATTATTATCGCAGTTTCCAGAACCAGATGTCTGGCTAGACTTAAAGCTATTATAGACTGCATAAAAAGGAAGTTGTCTGGGATAAGGAAGTTAATAATAACACTCAATTATACCACTGTTATGCTTTGTTTGATAATCGCAATTCACTCAACGATCAATAAATTATCGCGTAAGTCCCCTGGACTCTCAACGCACTAAACTGTCCGACAACACATACCCACGAATCACCATTTGCCTAGAGTTGCACCCAGCCAACTCTCAGGGTTGACACTCACACACACTAACCAGGAGTGGCGACCCGCCAACAACCTGGTAGAAAATATCCTCTTGGAAAATTACCTCCGACTCTCCTGGACAGCAACCTACTTCCTGGACGACGTTGGACACACTCGATCTTGAATGATACTAATCACAATTACTTATACGCGCACACTTAGTAAGCGTGATCAGCTAAACCGCCAGAAATCTTTTTATACTTCGGCTACCCAGCCAGATCGCATTCTCGAGATTACCGGAAGAGAACTTAGGCGACTTTGACAGCCAGAGCTAGGTTAGGTCTTCACCCAGGTTCCACTCGAGCCGACTTGATTTTTCAGCGACTTTTCCGCCCTTATATAGGGACCTCGGGGTCTCCACTAGAGTTCCCCCTTACTAGCAGTTCGAGCTAATTGATTGGACCGCCAAGTTACCCTCACCCTCTAATATTGACTAATTACAATGGGTCTTCCCTCTCTAGACTGGCGTACCCACAAATTTTCTATTCTCTCATCTCCATCCATTCGCTCACCTATTCGACCAGCCGAAATGTAGTAAAATTGTCTTATTTATAATTTCGTACGAGTTTGAGTACATGATAAGTGAAGCTACTGTCGCCAAATCACGGCCAATTATTTATTTATAAATTTCCCCACCACAAATAAAACTGATTTTTCACGAAAAATTTAGCTGCCATTTTTAATTTTACTACGCTGTAAAAAAAAGGGTGTTGAAAATGGACTCATTCTAACTCCGCCCGGTGTAAAAATGAATTTACATCGGTGTAGGAGGAGTAATTCATCGGTGTTAAAAATACCGGTATTAAAACGGCGTAGCTGGTGTAATAGCGGGCTAAACAGCGTCCACTTTGGAGTTTCAACTTTAAAGTAAAGAAAAATATCATTTATTAACAAGTACAGTGATCGACTAAATAAAAATATTCACAAAGTAAAATATTTTAATACAGGTCTAGAATATTAACACCGGCGGCAGCGTTATTTTAACACCGGATAATTTTTTTAAACACTGGTAGAGAATATTTAGGCCAATGGTGACGTTATTTTCACACCGCTTTGATTGTTGAAATTTAACACCGCTTATTTTAACACCTACACCGCTTGGACTTACCCCACTGATTTTTTACAGTGTATTGTTCTTATTAAAAAAATAATTTTTTTTTTGTTTTCTCCTCCCTGTCAACTATTGGTAGCAGCACTAGCGTAAAACAGTAGGATTAAAAAAAGCGGCATCTGCAACGAAAATTTGCGATAATTAGAAAAAATTAGAATCAAAAAAAAAATTAAACTAGAATTAAAAAAAAACACTAACGCAAAGAATTAAAGGGACAGAAAAATTTTATAAAGTTTTTAGTGATTTTTGGAAGGCTGTAACTTTGTGAAAAATAATCGTATCGAGACTTGAAAGAAAAAATTTTATAACTTGAAATCTCTGGTTTCAGTGCATTTTTATTAAAATTTTTTGAAATCTTCAGTTACTGCGCAAATATGAGAAATACAGCGAACCAAAAAATTTCTAAATTCTGTTCTTTTCCAGAGAGTCCACATGCCGTAAAAATCATTTTTCATCTAAATCAATGCATAGGTCATTCAACAGATTTATTCAGCTTCAATTTGGCTTTTCTTCTAATCTCGTAGAACGATTTGTCGCAGAAATATCAGCCATCAAACAAAAAATGATCCTTTTGGCTTTGATCATCGATATTTCAGGTAAAAATAATCGCACTTTAAATTTGAGGATGGCGTTAAAAACTTAAATAAATTCCGTACAAGATACTCCATCATTTTTTGAAAACAGAATTTCTTTTCATTTTCAACATCCATTAGAAGTAAGAGCAAAAAATGACTTTTTTCGTTTTTTAGTACATCAACCGTTCCTCTGTAAAGATAGATGGAAAGTCCGATGTTGCCAGAGACTTTGTTCGCTTAGTGTATCCCCAATAACTCTGTGAATTTTCAACTTGATTTATCGAATCGTTTTTTGGGAGTGATCGATCAAAGTCTTGTTAAACAAGTAAAGGAACAAGTTTTGTTCCTTCAATTGTGTTATCGTTATCAAAATGAAAAAATAATTATTTTTTCACTTTTCTTTTATTTTTGCGTTGGCTACTCACTAAATATGAGGGAAATAAAAAAACGAAAAAAAATTTCCAAATAATGGCAAAAAAAAATTTTCAACCACAAAAACAAATTTCAATTTTATTGTTTTCCGTGACATTTTTTTGAAATTTTTTGTTTTTTCGCACTTTCCTTTACATTAACGGAGTAACCAACGCAAAAATCGAAGAAAAGTAAAAAAAAAAATTGTTTTCATATTGATAATTGTAACACAATTAAAGGAACAAAACTTGTTCCTTTAATAGTTTAGCGAAACATTTGATTAATCACTTCCTAAAAACGGTTGGATAGATCAATTTGAAAGTTCAAAGGGTTATTGGGGGTACATTACGCTAAAAAAGTCCCTGGAAACATTAGTCTTTTTATCGATATTTACAGAGTAGCCGTTGATTTATTAAAAAATCAAAAAAAGTCATTTTTTTTGTACTCTCTACTAATGGATGTTAAAAATGAAAAAAAATTTTTTTTTTTCTGAAAATAATGAGAGTGTCTTATAGGGTATTTATTCAAGTTTTTAACGCAACCTTCAAATTTACTGTGGAAAATTATAGGTACCCTAAATATCGACGATCAAAGACAAAAAGATCACTTTTTGTTTGAAGGCTGATATCTCCACGACAAATCGTCTTATGACGTTAAAAAAGCCAAATTGAAGCTAAATAAATTTGCTGAATGACCTATGCATTGGTTTAGTTGAAAAATTTTTTGACGGTCAGTGGGCTCTTCGAAAAAAGAAAAAATTTAGAAATTTTTTGTCTCGCGGTATTTCGTATGCTTGCGCAACAACCCAAGCTTTTAAAAAAATTTGATAGAAATGTACTGGAACTAGAGATTTCAAGCTATGAAATTTTTCTTTATAAATCTCGATACGATTATTTTTCTCAAAATTGCAGCCTTCTAAATATCATTGAAGAATTGATAAAATTTTTCTGTTCCTTTAATTTTTTGCGTTAGAGTAAAAAATCCAAATTATTAATATAGAAGTTGAATCAAAATTCAAAATAAAAAAAAATAAAATTAATGATTAAATATAAAATGAACGATTAAGATGTGCAATTGTGGATTTACCAACATTTTTTAAATTTTTTCGATCAATGGTTCAAAAATATCGAATTTCAGAAAAAACCGCTATTTTCATGGTTTTTTGATCACAAATTTCAGAATAATAGTCAAAATCCAATGTTTTTAGTTCGAAGTTTTCGTTTTTAGATGGCCTTTTCACAAAAAATATAAAACAAATGTTGAAAGTTTATTTAATCGAGATTTTGGAATTTTAAGTCCCTAATAGTGTTTTTAAAACTGTGTACATCCTTTAAATTTCTTAAAGATTTTCTATCTTAACCTTCTATTCATCCTGCAACTTTTAAACTCGGTCTGGTAGTGGGCTTTCCATTATTTCTATGTTTTTTTTTTCAATTTTCAAAAATTAAAAATCATTTTTTTTTTTTTTGCTACAAATTATTATCAGTACCGATTTTTGACGCTGTATATTTTTTTTTTTGCACATTATAAAATAATTTCGATATATTTTTGTTCTGGGTAGGGATTTAAAAGCAGTAAGTAAAAGTTGATACTATTTATCAGCAATTATAATAACTGTTTTCATTATTCAGATGCAACTATTTCGAAGCAGAAGAAACATTAGATTTGCTATACAATACCGCTTAATGCACTACAGGAACTCAATAATTCTATATAATTATTCAAGAAAGCGACGGAACTTTATTACAAACGTTTGTATTCCTTTCTGTGTCCTTCCAAAAATTTTGCATTAACGATTCTTTTAGGAACAAGAGTACAGCTTAGTTAATAGCTTCGTCACTTTTTTGAATGATTGTATGAAATTTTTGAGTTCCGGTAATGGTGTTCGCTATATTATATGGCAAATCTAATGATTCTTTTGCTTCGAAATATTTTCTTCTGAATAATTAAAAACATTTATTATAATCGTTTGTAAATTTGTTCAAATCTCCCACGCACTCATCATCATTCTTACGGTGGATAATTGATCGAAAGTACAGTCGACCACCAATCTATCATAGGCAGCTCTGCTAGTCGCATTCTCATCGCCAAGACCACTCGAGTGGGAATGGAAAAGACGGAAGTTCGGTCTCTCTCACAATTTTGCGCTCTCTCTCTCTCTCATTCATATCGCTTAACGTGTTCTTATGGCTGACGCCTCGTGCTTTGTTTTAATCCCAGCTTACTTTATAAATCAGCTGCGTTCTCATTCATTTAATTAGTACATTTTACTTCAATTAATTTATAGTAATTATTCATTGCATTATTTTTGCTCTCATTATTAATCTGAGTAAAATAACAATTTGATTAGTCTCACCGCGTGTACCGGTACAATTCCCGCCGCAACGCCATATTGGCCACGTGTGGCACGCAAGTGATAATTGATTGAAATAAACATCAAAAACAATATCTCAAGTGCTTTCTCATGCATTGTATATAGTGTAATTAAAATATTTATTAATGATATTTATGCAAATTCAGTGTTAAATAAAATTATTAACTATCCGCCAATTCACACAAACCAAATCCACTCATCCTTTTATAATTATTACTATTTATTGAAATAGAATTTTATCAGGTTTTACTTATTGCTTTTAAATCCCTACTTGGAACAAAAAACTATACAAATCAATTTATAATTTGTAAAAAAAAAGTGTACAGTGTAAAAAATCGGGATTGAAAATAATTTGCAACAAAAAAAAAAAATTTTAATTTCCGAAAATTGAAAAAATCATAGAAATTATGGAAAGCCCACTACCAGACTTGGCTTAGAAGTTGCAGGATGGATAGATGTTTAAGGCTAAAAATTTTCAAAAAAATCGAATGATACATGCAGTTTCAAAAACACGATTAACAACTAAAAATTAAAAAATCTCGATTAAAAACATTGTAAATATTTGTTTTCTATTTTTTTTCTGTAATGGCTCTCTAAAAACGAAAATTAAGAATGAAAAATCATCAGGTTGCGACCATTATTACGAAAGTTATAATTTAAAAAAACATAAAGGGAGCGACTTTTTTGAAAATCCGATATGTTTTTGAACCAATGATCAAAAAAATCTTAAAATTTACCAGTGTTCAGTCACGAGCTTGATTAATTTAAATCAAGCTTCGTGCATTTCCGCTCGGTTCGGGAGAAGCCGAGCTCGCTACTGACTGAAGGTCAGAATAGTGCCGGGTCACTCGCTATTTGGGCCCGGCACATACAATTTTCAACTCAGGATCGTGTCAAGACGTCCTGAGAACCCGCTACAAGCTGACCAATCACAAAATTCGTTTTATATTGGTCAGCCTATGAGATAGTTCGCTATCAACTGATACCTGTTGGCGCGCTTTTAAGCCAATAGGAAAATTCGTTATATGCAGCAAAGCTGCCACGTCGACACCAAGCTTCTCGACGATTCAACGACGCTACCATTATCTTTTCTACAACGTGTCTTTGCTACGTGCAACCTCGTGCTTGAACAGCTTCGCTTATTATTCTTGTGTAATATTAAATCAAATCGCTACGCTAAATTATCCTCAATATTTAGACAGTACATCAAGGCTGCTATTTATTGAGAATAAATAAATTGTTCTTGTGACAATAATTAATTGTTAATTAATTATCATTGAATTAACCGCTACTGACCACGTGTCAATTTTATACGTGACTAAAATCATTGAGTTGCATTCGCTATCGCGTATAAATTATCTAGTCGCATTCGCTCTTGTATATAATTCTCATAATTTTAAGTGTAAATAAGTGTAAATAAATCTATAATTTATTTAGTGACAAAATCTGTGTAATTTTTAATTGTTTAACATTCCTCGCCTAAATCAGATCCAATTAGTTTATTCGCTCATTTTACAACCAGGGAGCCCCATTTGAGGGGTACTAAAAAATACTGCCACATCGGAGTGAGTAAAGGTGACGGTTGAACCGGTAATTTTTAATTTGTTGTTTAATATTTTATTTAAAAAATAAATTTTAATTTTAATTTTTTTTAATATTTTAATTAAATATTAAATTTTATTGTGTAAAATTTTATTTATCCTATCATGCATTGAATGATTTGTAGTCACGTGGCTAATAGAAGAATGTTATAATTTCATATTATATTACAACTTATTTGTCTATTCGTACCGAGCAGATGTACTATAGGCCGTCCGGTTCAATGACCTGCGTGGCGTAAGGGTAGGTCAGGGATTTCTGACCAAGAGGGACGTTGGGTCGGTGAATATGGGCCCTCGAGGAGACCGTGTTCTTTCTCTGTCTTACATCAAGTTAACTATGACTCAAATTACCAGCACTTGAATGCCAGAGAAAAAGGAGAGTAATTAAAGAGACGAATGTAAAAAAACATGTGTAGTATATTGTGAGGTTAAATTTTACAAAAATATTATAATTATGGACTTACCCTGAAGGGTTGATGTACCTGTACACACACTCACTCCAACTTCACCAGTTTAAATTTATGTACACAGGAGTTTTACAATATTTTATGAAAATTATTGAATTGTCTTTATTTGCGATTCACAGGTTGAATCTTTTCACACCAACACAATGCACGCTGGACCGATAGGCCGGCTTTGCTTTCAGGTGATTTAAAATTTGTTAAACGAATCGACTATTTCCGAACAAGGGCTTGAGTGCCTATGCGGAGGAGATCACGTGAAGGGGTTTAGTCGTTTTCAATAGATCACTTCGTCGCGAGCTCAAATGATTCATACTCTAGGTATCTAACTTAGGAGTCCCGAAGCCTAGGCGTAAGGCCGTCACGAGGAAAGAGTTTAAGAATAAAATTTGAGTCACAGGGTTGACGAATTCAAATTTATTTTCCGTAAAAATGAAGTTTGGAAATAACCTTGTAGATATTTAATTTTAAAATAAAAGAATCGAATTGTGATTATCGATCTAGGAGCCCCGGTTGCCTAGTTGTGAAGCGTCATGAGAACGAACTTTGAAATCGACTCAGTGAGTTTTAATCGCGAATTTGAATAGATTCGACAAGGGTTTCAGTAGCTGAAGTAATGTTTGAATTTGATTATTTTTTATGGGTTTATATAGCAAGGGTTCAATAGAAAAGTAGTGCTGGATAATGTCACATATCCGAGACGAAATCAGGTTAAAAAAATGAAGAAAAATAAAATAGAGGAGTTTTGATTTTTGGACAGCTGGGAGTAAACTATGAGGTTCAAGGGGACAAGGATTCGATAGTGACTGGGTGCAGGTATAAAAAAAACTTCACGTTGGACCGTGGGACATCTTAAAAAAATGACTCTTTGACAAATATATGATGACATTTATTCCCAATATTTTAGATGCCCTCAAAAAAATAATTTTAAAAAATAAAAATCAAGAGGGAAAAATTCTTTATGGTAATAAGAGATCTCGCAGGGAACCGTGGGACAAGGTCTCCATATCAAAAATATGATGACTTTTATGGTCCATATATTATGTTCTCTAGGAAAATATAATTTTTTTTAAAACAAAAAGCGAGAAGAAAAAATTTTGGTGATAGAAAAAGGCACAGAACGTTCCCGCGGGATACCGTGGGACTTGTTGGTCATAGTCGTAAAAATTTGAGTCGAACTAGATCAAGAAAATATCTCGATTAATTTATGTAACATTTACGATGATCGAAGGGACTTGTGTTGGGTACCTGCAAAATATTGACTTGTTGAGTTTATTATAAGGGACTTGCGATAGCGGTGCAGCTGTGTATAGAGGGAGAAAGGGATACAATTTTCTTACTTGGTTACTCTAATTTTTCTTTCACTCTTACTCTTCTGACTTGACTATTCGTACTCACGCACTCTTTTGGTGGAAATTCAGAGCAAACCCAAAAGTGAGCTAGATGAATAAATGTGTGCGAAACATCATACACATGAATATACCCTCATATACATACACGCATTTCTACACATATTGTTGGGTGTGCTTCGAACTACGCAATCTAATTATTCTTTTAATAAAAATGAAAAAAATTAAAGGAGTTTTTAAATGACATTACGGTTAAATCGCTATCCATTTGTACCGATCGTTGCAATATCGAAAAGTTAAGAAAATCGAAAATAACCACTTTTGAAACTGCCTGATATGGCATGTTATAACCCGTATTTATGATAGAAGCTTCAAAAAAACAATTAATTTAATTATATTGCATTTTTAACTCATAATAAACAATTGTATGTATATAATTAAATTATTAATTTTCAATTGTTGATATTTATTATGAATTATTAAGTATTGAATTTAGAAAAAAATTATCATTCCTAGAATAAATAAATAAATTTAATATGAAACTTATTAAATAATAATGAAAATTGAATATTGAATTAAATTATAAATTTTAAATATTTATCATCAATTTCTCTGAAATGGATCTCATTCATCAATCTAAGATTCTGCTAGTTAATATTCTATAAATTTTAATTGTACTACTTCATTTCTATCTTAGTTCTTAAGACGGGTGAAAGAAATGTGGAAATTTGTTAGGACTATTACCATTGTAAAATGCTATGGCAGTGAAGATAATTTGAAAATGTTATGTCCAAATATTTATTATTTATCCATGCTAATTATTTAAAATAATTATTACTGAGCTCCTGTTTCGACAAGCGCGTGAAAACGCAGCGTCAACTTTCCTACCTGTTATGCAATATAGAATACTGGGAGGATCTGTGCAATAAGTTTAACAAATAAATTATAAATTGTCGTCACCTTCCACCAATGACAATAATTCGAAATTCGCTATCAATTGCCAAAATAAGTCTAAACACCATGGCTCAGGTCCTTTAGTTTATATTTGACTTCTTAGTTCTCGTTAATGGCGTCGACAACGGGTAATCTTACTGTACAAATCTGTCTCCGTTGCAATAAGTAATCCTTGTTTTTGAAGATACCTAGCTGATTTAGTTCGTATAGAATATCTATTTATTAATTAATGTTCGTCCAAATTTTACATCGATTAAACTGTAAATTGATATAGGTATCTAGCTGGTAATCAACTATAGTGTAGGATATTATTTTTTTTTTCTATTAGTTTATTATTTAAAAATCTTCTAAATTAATAGAATTGTTAATTAACTTAGACACTAGGCTGATAATTGATTATCATGTAGAATGTTATTTTGTTAATTACAATTGAAGATCCCGAAGATATATCCTGTTGGATTGAACAGTGCCATAAGGGTAAGTGAAAGTGTTACATTTCTATTCTTTCATAAAATGGTTTAATTACTACCTGAGCATAAGTCTCTTTGAAGACGTTTGGGTTCTGAATTTTCGAAATAATCCACATCAAATAATCAATTATAGGAAGAGAATTTCTTCCTCGTATTCTTTATTGTCGTCCGCATCCTCTAAATTGCTCATCTAAATTTATCTATCGCTACCAAAAGGAGAAATACCGGATATTAAATTTAAATTTCAGCGGTGGACATAACCTAAAGCATACTAGTAACAGCGGTGGGATTTTCGAAACTAAAAATCCTTCTTATTGAGCAACAGGTATCATTTTTCTTTCACGTTTGAGGTAAAAGGTAGGTTTTACTAGTAATTTTCTATTTATCAAGTTCTGACATTACTGATTTTTGAGTTTCGTGGCATTTTGAGCGGGTTCACCCTATTTTCGTGGACTTGTCACAACTAAACATCTATAAACTCCACGTATTGAGGAGGCAGCACTTTCTGCCTCTCGAATTCCGAATCGCACAGCGCAAGAGTTCACCATCCGTGACTTCGCCGTTGAATCACAAAGTCAGCGAAAGTCGTACAATGACTTTATCATTGCAGTTTTGGACTGTAAATACTACTTCTTCGTTTTTCTCTCTGGCCAAATCAGTAACATTATCTTGCGAGTAAGAGACTTATAATATCGTTGTTTTACGTGTCACCCTAGGGTTGTGGTCACCACCATTACTCGTGGGCAAAAGCACAGAAGGTGGAAAAATTTAACGCTTCGAAGATCTTCATAATGTGATCAAAGAAGAACGAACTCGTGAATGTTTGTGACCAGTTCGAAAACGCGACTCCAACGACTTTTCTTAGAAATAGATTCTTGAAAAGGAGCCATCAGCTACAGATAGACTTTTTAGAAGTAACCTTGGATAAGTATCCGAGCTGAGATGAATATGTGGGTCTTGTGGCATTAAGTTAAAATACAAACGCAAAATTCTCCAAGGTAGGCAACTTCATTTATGTTCTAAAATGATCACGAAAAGATAAACTCGATCTTTAATATTCTGGGCCCTATGAAATTGTCGAAATTAACGGACGTCGGATTCTTATCTATATAAATGATAAGGGGAACCGTAAATCGGTTAACCCTAACAAAGCAAAACCTGCTTTCAGCCAAAAGGTTAAAACTATGAAGTTTTCTGTTTCAGATCCACAAACCTTTGACCACCATAAGACCAGGATAATCACATCAATGAAACAAGAATGTTCAGCATGGGAAGCAGATGCGAAATTGAGAACGGAATATACACATCCAAAAAAATTAAAAAACAAGAAAATATTATAAATTGTGCAGTGATTTTTGGAAGGCTGTATTTTTGTGAAAAATGATCGTATCAAAAAAAAAATAATAAAAAAAGCAAATTAAAGCTTAAAATTTCTAGTTTGAAAACTTTCTGGCAGAAGAATTTTTCGAGCTACGATTTTTGTGGATTCATAAGAAATAGCTTAAGACAAAATTTTTTGAAATTTTTTAGTTTTGTTTAGTAGGTCTATGGAGCCGGAAAAATTTTTTTCGGAAAAATCAATTCATGGCTCATTTAGGAAATTTATTTATCTACAATTTGTCTTTTTTTGGTTCTCTGCACGATCATTTGCTGCTGACATATCAGCCTTCGAATAAAAAAGGGTCCTTTCGTCTTTGATTATCGATATTTCAGCAACTAATGGTTGCACAATAACTTAAACGGCAGTTTAAAAAAGTTGGGTAAACCCTCCACAAGCTTCATTTTCGATTTTTTATGTAAAAATTTTTTTTCATCCTCAATATCAATTTGAAAAACCCTAAAAAAATGGCTATTTTCTGATATTTTAGTCAACTCATCGCTACTTTGCAAATATTGATGGACAGGTTAATGTTGCCAGGTGATTTTAAAGCTTATTGTATCCTTGAAAACCCTGGAAATTTTCAGATTGATCCATTGGACCGTTTGTCCGGGCCGATTGCTCAAAGTTTTACAAAACAATTAAAGGAACAAATTTTGTTACTTAATCTGTGCAATTACCAAAATGAAGAAATTAACGTTTTTCGGATTTCTTTTCATTTTTGCGCTAGTTATTCAGGAAATGTGAGTTAAAGAGAAAAGAAAAAAATATTTTTCCAAAAAACGACAAAAAAAAACCCCGAGCAAAACATAAAAACAAAAAGCAAAAAAATTTTCGTTTCATCTCGTTTGTCGGAAGTTTTTAAACTTCGAAAAATCGACTTTCTTTTCAAGCTCTAACAAGTTACCTGTTATGCTGAAGTTTGAAAATTTAAGAATCGAAAATCATCAATGAAGCGGTTTTTAAAATTTAGTTCCTGATTTTGTTCAGTAAAATGAGTGTATTGAGGCAGAATTCAATGTCGGGGATCAGAATCAAGATTTAAATAAATTTTGACTCATGTCAGAAACAATAAAATATGAAATATCCGATAAAAATATTAAAAACTACGTTTCATCGATTTTTTTGTTGAAAATATGATTTAAACTAAAAACCAAGTTCGATGACATTATATGATCGGAAGAAACCATAAAAAAGATGAGTTGGTATGATATCAGGCACATTTTAGTACGTTATATTCTGATTTATCCGGAAAAAATAACATAAAATGTTATTTTTTTAACATTTTAACGCCGATATCTTTTGAACTAATCAATCGATTTTGATAGTTAACGTGGCAATCGGCGCGTTTTATTGAGTTCTAGAGCTGATTAAAATTTAAAATCGATCGCGTCAGTCGTTTCGAAAATATTTAGAAAAAACCGTTTTTCACCATTTCTTTCTCCCGCGATAACTCTCGAACAAATTATCCGATTTTGATGTTTGAGGTGGCAATCGACGTGTTTTATTGAGTTCTAGAGCTGATTAAAATTTAAAATCGATCGCGTCAGTCGTTTCGAAAATATTTAGAAAAAACCGTTTTTCACCATTTCTTTCTCCCGCGATAACTCTCGAACAAATTATCCGATTTTGATGTTTGAGGTGGCAATCGACGTGTTTTATTGAGTTCTAGAGCTGATTAGATTTTGAAGTCGATCGTATGAGTCGTTTTTGAGAAATCAATAAAAAACTAAAAAAAAAAATTTTTTTTTTTTTTCGTAATTCGCCAATATTTTCGAGTCTATTGGATCAAATAATCTGAAATTTTCAGGAAAGTTGAAGGCCAATAAGCTCTTTCGATTGCCACCTCAACCATCCAAATCGATTCATTAGTTCAAAAGTTACGAAGAGTTTACATACACACACACACACACACACACACACACACACACACACACACACACACACACACACACACGCACACACACACATACATACACATACTCGGACATCATTCTGAAAATAGTCAGAATAGCTTCTTAGGACCTCAAAACGTCGACATCTGATGAAAACTCGATTTTCGAAAATCGGGGTGAAAACAATAACTTCCCGAAATTTTTGAAAATCGTCGATTTTCTTAGCGGGAAGTTAAAAAAGAATACACGATCTTCGAGCTCTTTTTCTTTATTGGAAAAAGACAATTGGCAGCTGATACCCTAACTTGCAGGTGAAACCACCGGTCCGGTTACCCAGAAAACGCTGGAGATGACCAAATCGCCCCATTTTCTCGAGTACATTGTCTGCTAGCTCGTTCTCCCCATCCTTATTCAAGAGCCAGGAAACGTAAAGTGACAATGCAGATTGATTTTGACTTACTAAAATAAATAAGATTAGTATAGCATTTTAAATAACTTGAGGAATATTTTCCTATAGAGGTCATTCTACGATAAAAGGTTTTGTGGCCATAAAAGATGTGGTCACGGAGACAAGTTAAAGTTTTTCTAGTAAACGATAATTTTACGACGTTAGTTTCTTCTAAAATCACATTCACGTTAGCACAAGTCACTTAATACATAATTAGTTATTTTTTAAAAAGTGAGGGTAAGTACATTGGGCAGGGTAGAAGCATAAAAATTAGGGTTGGTGTAGTTCAATTCCCATTTTGGTCTATCCAGATTTTTTCAATTCATTTATAGACTTTTCATTGAGAAAGTTCCTTCCTTATCCTGCCCAATCTCATATCTTAATTCTCCTTCTCCATAAAACCCATATTGTAGTCCCATATTCTCTCTAAACATGAATTAGTGAAAAAAGTAGATAGTCACTAATTGAGATTGTCAATCGTACCGCTTTTTGGAATCAGTTGTTTGAATTGCATTTCTAATCATCGAATATTCACTTATTCACTAATTCATGTTTATAGAGTGTGTGTGTGTGTGTAAAAACACATACTTACCTGTTTATCAGCATCATTTAAATTATCTAAATAACTTATTTTTCACCATACCAAATACATAATTCATTTAAATAATTCAGTTAAGCAGGAAAGCATATGTGGTCTTATATACGGGACTAAATACGTAAGGCGCTCCACTCTGTTGCGCGTTATGGGAAAGGGAAATTTAGATAGAAGGCGGTTGGGCAGGATCAGAAAGGAACCTTCACAATGGTAAGTCTATCAATAAATTGAGAAAAATGTGGACAGTTCTAACTGGGAATCAAACCTAGTCCATGTCAGTACCTCTCCTAGTTAGTGAGCCATTTTCCTGCTTGTTATCTTGCTAGGAAAAATACTGCAGGGGAGAGACATTTTCTTCACTAACTTTAATTCTTTGACTGACATAAATTAATTTCCGATTGAAAACATGTCACTCTTCAATTATCATACCATCGTTGAGTTGAAGGAATAAATACAAAATAAATTAAGTGAATCACACAAATTTACGGCTTACCGGTGGAGAAACACATTAATCTTGCAGAAGAACTGCACCGCACTGTTTCGTCCTGCCAATGAAAAAATAACAGCGATTCAACGCCTGATTTGTTCAGTGCTACCATCTCCTCATTGATGCATTTTCATGAGCGCCATTTTTAACATGGTTGTCTAATATTTTGATTATTTTGGCAAATTGTAATTTGCCAGGGTTGATGCACAAAAAAATTGGGACGAAAATAAAATTTAAAAATTATTGAAAATAAACAAATGCGTTTGTATTTTTTTCTTCATTATACATAAGTATAAGCAAAAATTTGTGATAAATATACTTTAACTTGGATATTGCTACAAAGAAGGTATATAATTTCTGCAAGCTTAACCAAAAACTTCAATGGGATAAACCAGGGTAGAGACTTTTTCAGACTTAAATACGTAATTTTAGGAAAATGTGTCTTAATTAAGCATTCAATCATAATGTTATTGAGGAAATACATAAAGATGTTGCTATTTATTACATAAAATAACAACGTATAAAAGAAGAAATCTATTTTATACTGATTGCCGTGCGCAGTACATCTTATTGAAAAATGACCCATAAATCAAAACATTATTAATAATTTAGAATTATATGATCTTCTATAAGGTGGAAGCACGCCTATCTAAGCCCTGCGGAGGCAAGAAACATGCTATCGATTGGATCCGTTCAACTCCATAATGATTAGAAACAAAAAAAAAATGTATCCGCACTCGAATACCGACGAGACTGCACCTCGATCAAGACCTCGTCCAGTAAGGCTGGTAAAGCTTCCAGTTTTGGGTCAACGAGCGTGAAACGCTGGTGATTAGAACATTTCCGAATAACTTTCAGTTCCTGAAATTACGAAATCCCAGTGTTCAATTTCATACGTGGATAACTGATCAAAATCAGCTCATGAATAATCAAGGGATTAGAAATGGCTTTTATGAAATAAGCCAACTTAACCTTAAATAGGTAGCCAACGTCTGCTATTCACAAGAACGATTTCATGAAAATGTGAATCCGAACATCATCTATTCTTGTTCATATAAAATGTCATTGTGACCTTGTTGAATCGGCGCCAAGAATTAACTCTGTGAAGCTTGTGTTAAGAATATCATGCAAAAATAGAACTCTAACGATAAAAATTAAAGGACCAGAAAAATTTTATAAATTTTCTAGCGATTTTGGAAGGCTGTAACTTTGTGAAAAATAATTGTATCGAGATTTAAAAAAATCATTTTATAGCTTGAAGTGTCTAGTTTCGGTGCACTTTTATCAAAATTTTTTGAGAGCTCCAGTTATTGCGCAAATATGAGAAATGCCGTGAGACAATAAATTTATAACTTTTTTTTTTCCGAAGAGCCCATGGACCGTGGAAAAATTGTTCCAACTAAACCAATGCATAGATTGTTTAGCAAATTTATTCAGCTTCAATTTATCTTTTTTTTGACCCTGTAGGACGATTTGTTGCAACCAATAATCAGACACTAAATTTGAGGGTTGCGTTGAAAACTTAAATGAATTTCCTACATGACCTTCTTATCATTTTTTGAAATAAAGCACGTTTTTATTTTTAACATCCATTAGAATTAAGTACAAGAAAATAACTTTTTTTGGTTTTTTAGTAAATCAACTGCTACTCTGTAACTTTTGATGAAAAGACTAATGTTGCCAGGGACTTTTTTAGCTTAATGTACCCTCAATAACCCTGTGAATTTTCAAATTGATCTATTGGACCGTTTTTCGGGGGTAATCGATTAAAGGTTTGCTAAACAATTAATGAACAAGTTTTTTTCGTCATCAAAATGAAAAAATAATTTTTTAAATTCCCGCGAAGAAAATTGCAATAACGATTGACGAATAAAAAAAACTTTTTGTCATTTCCCACCAATGACAACAATCTGATTACTCCGATGAAAACATTAATCAAAGTTATTAAATAGGCTGAGCACTTTGGCTTAGGGCTTTTGTTGAATATCAGATCTCGTGATCTTGAGTCCTATGGACCACGAATAACGAAACAGTGAAAATTTCGTGAATGTTATTGCAGGTATCCGCGTTCGCGTCGAAAAGTCAAGAAGAGAATTTTAATCTTTTAAATAAGAACCCTATTGCAGGAATTCGCGTTTGCGTTTAAAAGTCAATAGGGAATATTTAAACGAAAATCTATATAAAATCAATTAATCTTATTGCAGGAATCCGCATTAGCGTTGAAAAGTCAGTTAGAGAATTTTAATGTTATTAATAAGAATCCTATTGATAAAAATTAATAATATTATAATTAATTAAAATAAATAAAAATTCTCAATCATCGAATAAAAATTCGATTTGATTGAGTAGTGATACAAAAATAAATATAATTCGTAATTCAATCTCGAGTCGATTTAGTTTTGCGCATAATAGCCTTCGGGCGCTAAGAAAGTCTCATCATACAGTAAAATTTTATACGTAAAAATTGTGAAAAGTTATATATAGTGTGTTTAAATCGATAAGTTAAGTTCAATTAAAAAATATTGTAATTGAAACGTTTAATAAAAAGACTGGAGATCACTACTTAAATCTTAGGAGTTTTATTCGAAAATAGCACATAAGACTTGATCCTGCAACACTAGCCACGTCTACTCAACCAAATCCTTCAGGAGGAGGCCGAATGAGCTTCAAAGTTCCGGAGGAATGAAAGCCTACCTTGTTAGAAGAAAGAATCTTCTAAAGGTAAATGAAAGCCAATTTTTAATATCCTTACTCTCTGTTGATCGATTTGTAAACGCAATGTTGGCCAAGCTCGAATGCGTTTGGGTTCGTACTCTTCGAAAAACCCACAATACATAATAAATGTAGGAAGAGAAAATCTTCCTCGTATTTTTTATAGTTGTCCGCATCCTCCAAATCGCTCGTAAAATTTGACTATCCCTACCAAAGAGAGAAATCCTGGATAATTAATTTAAATTACAGCGGTGAACATAACGTACGTAGTTACATATATAAATACATATAACTTTTGAACGGATAAACCGGTTTTGATCTCCAAGGTAGCATTTGACGCGGTTTGTCAATATCTAAAAGCTGAAAAAAATTGAGCTTAATTGTTACGGATCGTGCAGAGATATCCCAAAAATAAAATTTTTCCAAAAATGTTTTCTTTAGATAACTTTTTATGGGCTCTATAGATTGATTCCAAAATCAACTGGGCTCTGGAGCTTCATAAGCCGCGACGAATGGCCTTAACCATCAAAATCGGTTCATTCGTTCAAGAAAAACCGTTCTCGAAAGAATTAAAATAAAAAAATTGTTTTTAGTATTATCGAAATTTCCCAAAAAAAAACTGCGTAGATGAATTTTAAAATCTGATCAGCCGTAAAGCTCAATACAACGCGTTGATTGCTACCTTAACCGTCTGAATCGGTTAATTCTTTCGAGAGATATCGTTTGAGAAAACATGGTAAAAAACGTTTTTTTTTCTAAAACATAGACAAACAAAAGTATTTTTGAGTGCGAAGAGGGAAGAGCGCAAGAGCGAAAGTCTATTCACGCAATTTCCGTAGCTCAAGGAGCTTGAAAACAGCGGGAAGTTTTGAGGCTAGCCCGCAAGGTCATTAATAGACCGATTTACTTTTACTTCTCATTCATTTTTGAGTTGGTTACTCAGTAAATGTGAGAAAAACAGAAAAAAACGAACAATTTAAAAAAAAAAGTAAAAAAAAAATTTTCAACCACAAAAAACAGGTTTCAATTTTTTTGTTTTGTTTGACTTTATTGACATTTTTCAGATATTTATAATATTTTTTCTTTTTTTCTCACATTTACTGAGTAACTAACGCAAAAAATAATGGAAAAAAAGAAAAAATTATTTTTTCATTGTGATGACGAACAAAACTTGTTTCTTTAATATTTTAGCAAGACGTTAGTCCATCACCTCCAAAAAATGGTTCGATCGATGAATTTGGAAATTCATAGGGTTATTAGGGTTACATTAAGCTAAAAAAGTCCCTGACAACATTAGTCTTTTCATCGAAATTTACAGAGAAGCGATTGATTTACTAAAAAACCGAAAAAAGTCATTTTTTTGTACTCAATTCTAATGGATGTTAAAAATAAAAACGTGGTTTATTTCAAAAAGTGATAAGAAGGTCATGTAGGAAATTCATTTAAGTTTTCAACGCGACCCTGAAATTTAGTGTGTGATTATTGGTACCTGAAATATCGATGATCATAGCCAAAAGGATCATTTTTTGTTTTGAGGCTGATTTCGCTGCAACAAATCGTCCTACAGGGTCAAAAAAAAAGATAAATTGAAGCTGAATAAATTTGCTAAACGATCTATGCATTGGTTTAGTTGGAACAATTTTTCCACGGTCCATGGGCTCTTCGGAAAAAAAAAAGTTATAAACTTATTGTCTCACGGCATTTCTCATATTTGCGCAATAAGTGGAGCTCAAAAAATTTTGATGAAAATGCACCGAAACTAGACACTTCAATCTATAAAATGATTTTTTAAAATCTCGATAGATTATTTTTCACAAAGTTACAGCCTTCCAAAAATCACTGACAAAATTCAAAAATTCTTCTGGTTCTTTAATTTTTTGCGTTAGTGTATATAATATGACAATAGAATCTGTAATAATCATTCCACATGCATACCACACGTTACACGACCTATATTCTAAATTCTAGCATGAATAAATTGTAAATTATAATTGAAATCGGAAATTCTGTTAAAATATTTCAATAAATAAATTATACAAGTGATCCAGTATAAAATAATCCTGATTAAGCAAAACGATTTGTGACTATTAAAACGGTTTTGATCATTTCAAATCGTCACTTATCATCAATTGATGATTCTTGAGGATCATCATGAATTAATGAATAAAGAGCATCATCATGAATTGATGATTAAAGAGGACCATCATAAATCGTCTTTAATCGTAAAATAATATTTCAATCTCTGGTTCCTCATGAAGATTAAAGACGATTCATGAGGATTAATAATTTTCAATCGTCATTAATCGTTTTTAACCGTAAAATAATCAATTGTTTTTTGACGGTTAGAAACGATTAAATATGAAAAACCATGACGATTATGACGGTTAACGACGGTTGTTGATGATCAAATTATTAATTGCTTTTAATCATCACAAATCGTTTTGTTTAATCAGGGAAGCTGTTTTGGAAAAGACTTCTTTTATCAACTGTAAGATAGTGCCACTCGCTGATTAAGATTCATTTAAGTAAGATTAATACATCGGTTGATATTAAGCTTCCCATGGATTCTCGAGGTCGTTGCGAATGCGGATAAAGAAAAGACCGATTGTACTCTATCTGTCGCACTCCTACACATACATCTCGCAACCCTTTTACTCAGATCCATACGTGCTAATAGAAATCCATGTTACTTTCTATTTTTGACCGTTCTATACTAAATGAACCGGATTCCCTAAATTTTTAAAACTAGTAGCATAAACCTACTCATAATAAACTATCGTAAATATAAAAATGAATAATGAATTAATTAATTATCCTCTAAAAATAAATCTTAATTAATAAATTGATAATTTAATTCTTATTCAATGAATTAAAATCAGGTGGATAAAGGAGAGACCGATAGTAGTCGTTTATCTTACTTCTCTCGTAGCACGAGACCCTCTCGCTCATGCATATATTCCAGATGCATTCATTATTTTGAAACTAACAAGTAATTAAACTTACGAATCTCAGACATTCCCAACCTACCTTGATATTTTACATTAAGCTAAGCGAGGCAATTTTAACTCACTGAAAAAAAAAAAAAAAAAAAAAAAAAAAAACAAGATAACGAAAATCTCAGACGGGATGCATACACATAAGTAAATATATTATCATTATTATTATTTTTCTTTTCATCGTATTTCGTATTCTTTATTGTCGTCCGCATCCTCCAAATCGCTGGTCTAAAATTTTCTATCTCTACCAAAGGGAGAATTCCCGGATAATCAATTTAAATCTTAATAGTGAACATAAAAAAATATGATTCGAATAATAAGATAAAATGTATGTTACACTTAATGTAAGAAAATAAATATTTGATTATCGAATTTTTCAAATTTATGCTAAATTTCATCAACTGTGTTGACTAACCTTATCCTGTCCTTTCATTATATCATTGTAATTAATTATTTGCATGCAATTAAAAAATATTTTTTAATGATGCCAACGGAGTATAACTGTTCACGCGCACACATTTTTTTACATTAAAATTTTAATGCGTTCACTTCAACCTTGAATCCAGCTCAAATTTCGAATTCACTCATGTGATGATTTTGTAAACAAATTTTTTTGAACATTTCAATAAAATTCTTCTAAGTTACGGTCTGGCATTGACTCTGACCTTTTTTTTTGGATATTAATGTAGATCAAACTTAATATTTTGTCTGTATCATCCTTAAAAATGTTAATTACATTAGCTGGACTCACTTTTAAGATTAATAACGCTAATCTGTCGATGCTGAGATTGTTCAAAAAATATATGTATAAAATACTTTATCCGATCCTGATGACCCACTAATAATAATATAATTTCATCTCAAAATCGTGTATGGGCTTTAGACATAGATATTTACATAAAAAATATCTATTTAAAACTTGCTGCTTAATGAATTTCTGCGTTCACAGAGCTTCTGAGCTCTTCCGCGGGTTTTTATCACAGTTTTTACAAAAAAAATGTTTTTCAACTTCTTGCTATAAAAATTGCAAATTATCAAGAATTTGTAGTTATTTTTACCATCCCGATTTTCGAAAATCGAGTTTTTATCAACTGTTGATCTTTGAAAGTTCTCGGATGGTATTTTGACATCTTTAGAGCGACGCGCGTGTATGTGTGTGTGTGCGTGTATGTGTGTATGTGTGAGAGAGAGAGAAAGATTTTTTTTTTCAGATGTTTTTTGAGGCAACCAGTTAAATTCATACGTTCAAAACCCTATTTCGCATATATCTGCATGACATAATGAATATTTGTTCCACTGAGTTTTGGCCTTAAGACAAAATATCCCCGTAACAAAAACGTCCCCATGACAAAAAATCATCGCAACATAAATATGAGATTACAAAATAATCAATCATTGATATAAATTGGTAAAAATAAATTTTAACACTGTAACACTTATATTTAAAAACAGAAGCATATTAACGTTTGACATCTCCGCAAATCTTTTTGACAGTTGATTTTTAAAACTGTTTTATAAGAAATACTTACATAGTGTAATAGATATGTCTGGACCATTGTAAAGTTAATTTTGGTCATAAACAATCTCCTGTTAAAAACGTCCCGATTTAATGAAATAATAACTTAAAGTTGTTTCTATGAAATTTCAAGTAATATTCTAATTTCAATTTGACCTTTCAACTTTTCTTTGTTACAGATACTGCTGACAGAGCTACAACGATTACCATGAGCATTCTGGTACTGAGTATTTCCACACCATGGATGGTTTGATAAATATGTTTAAACGACAAACTGGTTATTGTTGGCTTGATAAAATAATTGAATGTTATGAAAAATGTATAATTAGGTCCATTATTACAAATATTCATGACACTCCACATAAGTCATTTTCCCAAAATTAGTGTGCAAAATCAATAAATAAAAATATTAGGGAAGAAAATACAGTGCTATCAATATAAAGCTCAGAAAAGTAATGGAAACAAAAAGTTGTAAATAAATGCGCTAGATTGTCGCTTTTGATGTAATATATTGTATGATGCATGTTCTCGCCAGACAGGACGTTCTCCACCCCAAAGTATATTGATCGATCTTTGCAATTATTTTCAAGATAATTTTCATTCTAGTAATAAAAAATACATACTGTAAATATCAAATACGTTTTGCTCTGATAATACAAATAATTTATATAAAATCCTAGACGTGTTTATTTTCTTGCTTATAGCCTCTATATGATTTTTGGTTCAAGCAAGTTTACCATTTCCTAAAAGAAAGTGCATCAACTTTTAATGAATTTGGAAATGGTATGGTCCTGTACGGTTAATTGTATTTGAGTATTTGTAACACTATTGCGGTAATTTGAATAAATTATCGGATAATGATATTATACATTTGGAATATTTTCAATCTTATTTACTTTCCATAATGCTCGCCACAATTTACCGAATCATGACCTGCACCAGTCCTTAAACGGTAATTATTCCCGAAACTATCAATTCCATCTAAACATTGAAGTTTTCAATAACTGGTAACAAGAGATCTGCACGTGAAAGGTTCGGTATCAATTATTATGAGTTCCACGACTACACTGAAAAAAAAAAAACAATTCTATAGTCCGAACAAAAGTTTTTTAGGTTCATGAAATCCATTGAAAATATTTAATTCATTATTTTTGATTATTAGTTTCTCGGAAAAACAGCATGAATATTTATTTTTATCATTATATGCATTCGTAAACGAAAAAATAACTTTACTTGGATGAAGTTGAAGATAATTCCATCAATTCAGCAAGTAGTAAACGATTATTTTACTGCTATCAAATTTATACTTTTTTCCGTTTGCTTCTTCGTTATCGAAATTTAATCACAAAAAACATGAGACTCATACTTTGTACAAGAATTATATTTGAATGAAAAACAACCATTGATTTTCCAAAAATAGGAAGTTTACTAATATTTAATTACTAAGAATTCAAATAATTAGTTTTGGCCAAAGAAGAAATCAGGAGACTCGATAGTGTCTCATATTGAGTACACGTTACAACTCATCTATATGTGTGTTGGTGGCGTAAACCATATCTTACCGTAGACATCGGGGTATTGAGCTCTCATTTTTAAAAATCGTTTTAAGAAAAATTTTTCTGAGAAAATTCAGCTCTTGATTAAAAGATAATTGATTATTCGTTTAAAAACTATGAAAGCTTCACCATTTCAGCTGTAAGAACTAATTAAAATAATAAAATTTAGCCAGCATATACTATAGCTTCTCCATTTTAGACATTCTTACGAATTTTCCCATACATGAGGGGTACTCTCATAGAATAAAAAGTTGTAAAAAATGTCACGATTCAGTAAATATTGAGATTTTTTATAGGAATGATCCAATTTTTCGCCACGAGCAATGCGTTGTTCTACACTTTGTAATATACTAGTTTCATTAAGATGCCTACAAATTTTATGAAAATAAAAACAATCTATAGTTAAATTATCGATATCATGATACGATGAAACCTTTGCCTGTGAGAATGTTTTAGAGTTCGATGATACAAATTAATTCTTGTTTATTATTGAGATGAATTTCATTTATTTGACGTCAGAGCTTACTCGCATTTCCAATGTCTCCCAATTTTACATGTATATGACAGAAAAAAACGTTAGTGCGTATACTAATGTACACGGGTCAGAAGTTCTACTTTTTTGCAGTGACTCAAAGGAATTTCATTACGCATGTGAACAATATACACTCATGCTATAAATTAAAGGAACAGAAAAATTTTAAAAATTTTTTATTGATTTTTGCAAGACTGTAACTTCGGGAAAAATAATCTTATCGAGATTTAAAAAAAAGCGTTTTATAACTTGAAATCTCTAGTTTCAGCGCATTATCATCAAAAATTATTTAGAGCTTCAGCTATTGCACAAGCATGAGAAATACCACGGGAGAAGAATTTTCAAAATTTTTTCTTTTCTTTGAGAGAGTCCACGGAATGCGAAAAATTTTTGCAACTGAACTAATGCATGGGTCGTTTAGCAAATTTATTTGAACTTTAATTTGGCTTTTTTATAACCTTGTAGGACTATTTGTCGCAGAGATATCAGCCTTCAAACGAAAAAAACTAATTTTTTTTGGTTTTTTAGTAAATGAATCGCTACTCTGTAAATATCGCTGAAAAAAATAATGTCGCCAGGGACTTTTTTAGTTTAGTCTACCCCTAATAATCCTGTAAATTTTCAAATTGATCTATCGAACCGTGGGGGGGGGGGGGTGATTGATGAAAGTTTTGCTAAACAATTAACGGAACAAGTTTTGTACCTATCATTATGTAATGATCATCACAATGAAAATAAAAGGCCATTTGGCAGCCGAAATGGTACGTAGATATTTCAATTTATTTATATAAAAAGTTTCATCCATTTCTTGTGATACATCCCGTCCGGCAGAAAGATGACATACAGAGCTCTTAAAGCTAACATTTTTCTGATCGGACATCCAAAATAGTCATCCCGAAGATAACAGAAAGTTATCAGAAAAGTCTCTTACGCGCCATCTGAGGATATCTTTAAGAGCTCATCGGTTAGACGTCAAAATGATAACATTTTAGAGATGTTAAAGAAATCAGTTTACGAAGATCATAATATCAACACTTTTGGGTTTTTCATATCCATGATATATCCCAGTTACAAATGGCTGAAAAACTTTGGAATGAACTTGCGCAAGAATGGCATAAAGTTGACTCATCGAACTTTTAGCAATCGGCAGCCCATCGATATTAACATTAATGACAATCAAGTCCAGTAGAGTATAATAATCAATAATTCTCAATTGATCAGTCAAGGCATTATTTTACCCGTAATAAAAATATTGACCAGGAGGAACTTTACGAGTTACTATCGCTGCTTCCTGTGTACCAAGTAAGGTCCGAGAATCAAGAGGTAGATTACTGATTTCTTCTTGATTCGATGTTTTAATATTTTTTGAAGTTTATTCGCTGCTTCACGTGATATATTGAAATCATTCACCCATTGAGTTAGTTTCGATGATAAACTTATTTCATTGATAGCTACTAAAGCATTCTTTTTTAATTGATAACAAATCGATAATATACGTGAGTCAGAATTGCCACTAGTTTCACTGTCAGAACTGTAATTACCTATTTCATTTTCATTAAGTTTTTCACCATCAATATTAATGTCTATATTAATATTTATTTTATTATCAACATCATCCAATTCATCACAAGATATATTATTATTCACAAAGCATGAATTATTTTCTACTGTTTCACTTCATCGCTAGATGAATTTTCAAAATTATGTAATTTATTCAAAAAACAACGTATCCGTTTATTTTTTTGACCTTTACACAAATTTTTAAACTTTTTTTTTCTACATTTTGCTATTGTATTTATAAAAAATAACTAATTATATGTAATAACTTCAGAGCTGAATCAATAAATAATGTTTATAATAATTGATACTGATAGCTCTTAAAGATCACATTTCTTGGACAACATTATGTCATCTTTTTGACATTGATGCCGGACGGGATGTTAATGTATTGCTATGGTATGAAATTAGGCTCGTTTTTGAAGAGTGAGGGTAAAAAAAGACAATTACTATTTTCGATAGAGAACTTCAGATAGTTGATTTGACAAAACATTATATAGGTAATGTACCAAACTAAACTTCGCGTAAGCAAAGTATAGAAAATTTAATTAGTTTGAGATTATAATTATAATCGCTATTACAATGGCAAGACCAGTTAGTGATAGGACATACAGGTACGATTTAATCATCATAAATAATAAAAGAAATCTTTTTAAACTATAAAATAGCTGTGAAATTTAAAAGTTATTTTTTTCACAATACGATACAACTGACAACGTTGTATTATAATGGGAGATGCATAAGTTATGTGTAATGAACATCATATTTTCCAGATTTTTCGATTTTATTAAAATTTTCAAGGCTATCAAATTATTGGAAGAAATTATCAAAACATAAAGTTTAAGGTCAAAAATTAAAGATTACTAATCCTGCTTTTAGATAATTTTTACGGGAATTGTCGATGAGTACTAGTTTTAGAATTATATGAACTTGAAATAAAAATTGGTTTCATCAAAAAATCGTGGAAATTTAAAATAGCTATAACTTCTAAACTAATTGGCCGATTTGGCCCAACTTCGAACTTCACCGTTATAATCACCCATAGAATAAGTTTGAAAAATTTCATTAAGATCTGGTAAGAATTGTAGACGCAATCGTGTCCTCAAAACTTGTTTATATATATATGTATATATGTATATATGTATATATATATATATATATATATATATATATATATATATATATATATATATATATATATATATATATATATATATTGTAACATGATGAAAAATTCGATATCGATTCGTGGTTTGAATTTTTTGAAATCGTCGATAGTTACCGGATGAGCAAATTCTAATGACATCTAGAATCAACAATTTCGACTTCGACCGAGCAATCGATCCACCACATGGATTGAAACGGGAGATCCCGGATAGACTTCGTCCTGAACGGCCGCGTTTTTGTATTTGAACGATTCGACTACGACCAAAACAAACAAATGTGATTCTGATTTGAACAATTCAATTATTGATCAACGATTAATTAAAGTGACCGACAAATAAATTCCGAGTGACTAATAACCCGAAGACGCGTTTGTGCTAATGATAATTAATTTAATAATTAATTATGCGCAATAATTATGTGATAGTAAAATTACGCGTTACCGAAAAATAAAATATTATTTCATTTTATTTTATTCCATTCGACTATTTCTGAGAATTGCGGATTATCTCTTTCTCATTCGTTGCAGCAGCCGAGTCTTGCCATGTAAAATACTCTGACGTCACCGATCGAGTATTTTCGTTGAGAACTAGATCGTGTGTGTTTGTGAATTAAAATAAGTGTATATGAATTTCGTCAACTGACTGTTTTTTTTTCCGAGCACTGAACTGACGCTGTTTCGATCAATTGCGATTTTTTTTATTTATAATTTTGTTTATATCGAGTCAAGCCGACAACGGCATTTCGATTTTTTTGTAACCGATCATATTTGTGAAACCGATCAATTGTTTTGTTTATTTAATATACGACTAATCTGTTTAATTCTAATCAATCGATTACCGCAATCTTAAGTACCTGACCTTCCGCCGATCGGCCACCCTGTCATCTTTGAAAATTGTTTATTTGGTGATTCTAAAATCACTTGGCGCCCAAATTTAAATTTTTGAACAAGGCGACCAAATGGTAAGTGTATTCGGACTTCACTCCGGTAGATCCCCGGTGGTGAAAATCCCGTTACAATATAGATATATATATATATATGTATATATATATATATATATATATATATATATATATATATATATATATATATATATATATATTTCAATTAATAGTCTTTTCGAACTCTACTTAACTAATTATTATAGGTTATAACAAAATTCCTTGAAAAGTCAACCATGAGGACAAATACAAAACCTAGATGTTTAAAAAAAACTACTCAAAAAAGAGTGCGTGTATCAGTGTGTACACGCGGAAGAGGTGAAACTTCTTTGGCTCATATTTATTAAATACTAAATAAAATTTTAGTTTAAATTAATTTTATGGTAATCTTTATGTAACACATTTATCATTAATATTATTATTATTTTGAACAGTATATTAAAATGTTATTGGAACGAAAAAGGTATCAGTACACTGTAAAAAATTTTCAGACTGAACGGGGAGTGAATCCAGAATAAACACGGAATCAATGACTTTTTATTTATTCACTCCTCTTTGGGGTGAATTATACTCCGGCGGAGGCTTTCGGAAAATATTAATTATAAAATAAAATTACTAGTACACAGTGAGTTCAGGTCTTTTAAATTTTGACATTTGTACTGAGTACGGAAATAATTACGAGTTTGTTATGTTATTTTGGGTCTTTCGATATGTAGATTTATTATCGAAGGATAACGACAGCAAATAAGATAAATATAAGTTTTGGACTGAATATCATACAAAAATTTTGAGAACACTCCATCGATCGTTGTATTTGATTTCGTTGTTGATATAATCCTGTTATTTCCTAAAACTAGACTCTAATTATCTTTTAAAAATTAAATCAATTTTTATGAATTGCGACTTTTTTTCATTAGGAATTCGCTTTTCTTTAAGGGGAAATGTCACTAAACTTCTCTTTCACTTTCAAATAATATATGGGTCTATCTTTGTTGCACTTGTATAGCTAATGAGAATTTTGAAACAATTTTTTGTATATATATAAAAATATATATAAGAGATTTTTAAATTTATTTTAGGTTTATTTAATCCGCTAATGAACTTTTTATTTGTCTTACTCCTCCGTGGAATCTTGTAAATTTTTTATTTTGTCAGTAATTGATGAATTTTTAATTATTGACCCCCTGGCCCCACGTTAGGCGCCATATAACGTATACCTAGCTGAAATTTCGCCACGGAGACGCGAAATAGCCCAATATAGCGTATGAGGTCGCCCACGCGTGATTAATAATAATAAATAATAATAAACGATATTAAATGACAATAAATGTCGAGATTGAATTAAAATGAAATAATAAAATTTCAAACAATGATTAAATTATAAATAATAAATACTTGTCGTACCTGGACCAGCTCCTCAGGCTGGGTTAGTGCACGCAGGCGCCAGACCGTTTATTAGAAAACGGAGAAAAATTATTCAGGGGGAAAATTTACGAGGGAAAGATCCGAGCAAGTGATTCACGACAAAGCGGATAAACAACACAAGAACATAAAATAAATAATAAAAAAGAAAGATAGTGACAAAACAGAAATGAAATAAATAATAGAAAAATTTTGCAAATTAATAATAAATAATAACGTATAGGTAATAATAAGATCAGGAAAAATGAAAGTAAGCAGTAGGAAAATATTCAGGGGAAAATAAATATTAAATTTCCCCCGACAGCTGTTGGTTTCCGAGTTTTAATTTATATAAACATTGTAAAAATAATAATAATTTCCAATATTTGATTTTGTTAAGTTAATAACAATAATACCTGGTTATTTTGTCAAAAATAATATCGCAATATCACAATATATAACAATATAAACTGAGTTGACCAAGAAAAAATAAATATAATTTTACTTAATTACTAATTCTTTATTTTATCCCTCAATAATCATGAGAGAGAGAAAGACACGGATTTATCCTTACTCACACTCAAAAAAAAATAAATTCCTCGGTATTGAACTTAATTTATAATTTTAAAATGAAAATGTTAATAGTAATTTTAGACCGCTGGGGCAAACAGATAAATCAAAAATAAAAGAATATAAAGTTACTCAATTATCTTAAATAATAATAAATATAAATAATAATAAATTCATATAATAATGCTTAATATTTTTCTACAAATATTTCGAGTAAGAATTTTCACCCCAGTGATGATGTCAGTACATGAAGAATTTACTCAAGTACTGTATGCACTATATAGATATATATACTATAGGCGTATATATATGTATACAGGCAACGTTTCACTACGTTGCACTTAACTTATATATACATATATTAGGTGTACAAAAAAGTTCTACCCGTTTTTTGTCAAAAAAAAATATATTTAAAAATTTTAAATAAAATACAAATTTTAATCAAAATAACCACCATCAGCATCTACTACCCTTTGCCAACGCTCAGGCAACTGATGGATCCCACGGCGATAAAAGGCTTGATCTTTTGTCGAAATGAAATCATCTATTGTTTTTTGCATTTCGTTTTCATTTTGTAAGTGTTTGTCAGCCAAGTAATTTTGCAATGAACGGAATAGGTGAAAATCACACGGTGCAAGGTCTGGTGAATACGCTGGGTGCGGTAAAACTTCCCACTGTAAATCATTTATAGTGTGGTGGACGATTGAACTTCTATGAGGCCTGGCGTTATCATGCTGCAGTATCACTGATCGAGGTTTTTGTCCCTCAAATCGTCTTTTACTGTTGATTTCATCTGCTAATTTTTTTAATTGACAACTGTAGCGTTCTCCAGTAATGGTTTCTCCTGGTTTGAGTAACTCATAATATAGCACGCCCCACTCATCCCACCAAATACAAAGCAATATTTTTTTCCCAAAAACATTACGTTCTGGTGTTGATGTCGTTGGTTGTCCTGGGTCTACCCAATGTTTTCGACGTTTAGGATTCTCATAGTAAACCCACTTTTCGTCCCCTGTTACAAGTTTCCACAAAAAACTTTTTTTTTATGTCGTGAAAGCAACGACAGGCAGGTGTCAACTCGTCTCTCTCGTTGTTCTGGAGTTAATTCATGAGGTACCCATTTTCCTTCTTTTTGAATCTTACCTAAAGCATGTAATCTTTCAGTAATAGCTTGTTGAGTAACGTTTAACTTTTTCGCAAATTCTTGTTGTGTTTGTGCAGAATCTTGATTCAGTAATTCTTCCAATTTCTCGTCACTGATTGTTGAAGGTCTTCCAGAGCGTGGTTTATCATTTAAATTAAAATCTCCGTTTGTGAATTTCCGAAACCATCTTCGACAAGTACTGTCATCAATAACACTGTTTGATAATTATTTAATGTTTGAACTATCTATTTATAATCTATCCTATTTTTATCTTTTCCCAATAACTGAAATAATAATTATTTCAAGATTATAAATTTTGAATTTTCAACCAACCTGAACGTAAACCAATGGATGCATTTCAAAAATGTAAATGAGAATTTTATAGGAAGTTTTATTCTCTCCAAAAAAGCCTTATGAGTCAAGTCGCCAAAATGCATAGTTTCCGAGTTACAAGAGTTTTAATAATTCAAAAAATCTGGGAGTCGGTTGACTCTGCGGGCCAGCCCCGAAACTTCCCGCTGTTTTCGGCCTCAAAAAGCTCGAAAACATTAGTGTAGATATATTTTCGAGCTCTTCGAGCTCAGAATGCTATCACATGCAATTATTTTTTACGATCTTTTCAAGCTCTAACAAGTTACCTGTTATGCTGAAGTTTGAAAATTTAAGAATCGGAAATCATCAATGAAGCGGTTTTTTAAAATTTAGTTCCTGATTATGTTCAGTAAAATAAGTGTATTGAGGCAGAAATCAATGTCAGGGATCAAAATCAAGATTTAAAAAAGTTTTAACTCATGTAAGAAACAATAAAATATGAAATATCCGATAAAAATATTAAAAACTATGTTTTATCGATTTTTTTGTTGATAATATGATTTAAACTAAAAACCAAGTTCGATGACATTATATGATCAAAAAAAACCATAAAAAAGATGAGTTGGTATGATATCAGGCATATTTTAGTACGTTATATTATGATTTATCCGGAAAAAATAACATGAAATGTTATTTTTTTAACATTTCAACGCCGATATCTTTTGAACTAATCAATCGATTTTGATAGTTGACGTGGCGATCGGCGCGTTTTATTGAATTCTAGAGCTGAATAAAATTTGAAGTCGATCGCGTCAGTCGTTTCGAAAATATTTAGAAAAAACCGTTTTTTACGATTTCTTTCTCCCGCGATAACTCACGAACGAATTATCCGATTTTGATGTTTGAGGTGGCAATCGACGCGTTTTATTGAATACTAGAGCTGATTAGATTTTGAAGTCGATCGTACAAGTCGTTTTTTAGAAATCAATAAAAAACTAAAAAAAAAAATTTTTTTTTGTCGTAATTCGCAAATATTTTCGAGTCTATTCGATCAAATAATCTAAAATTTTCAGGAACGTTGATGGCCTATAAGCTCTTTCGATTGCCACCTCAACCATCCAAATCGATTCATTAGTTCAAAAGTTACGAAGAGTTTACACACACACACACACACACACACACACACACACACTCACACACACACACACACACGCACACACACACACACACGCACACACGCACACACACACACACACACTCACACACACACACACACGCGCGCACACACGCACACACACACACACACACACACACACACACACACACACACACACGCGCACACACACACACACACACACACACACACACACACACACACACACACACACACACACACACACACACACACACACACACACACACACACACTTGGACATCATTCTGAAAATAGTCAGAATAGCTTCCTAGGACCTCAAAACGTCGACATCTGATGAAAACTTGATTTTCGAAAATCGGGGTGAAAACAAAAACTTCCCGACATTTTTGAAAATCGTCGATTTTCTTAGCGGGAAGTTAAAAATATTATATTAACAAAAAAAAATGACAATTGCTATTTTATTTTTTAAATTATTAAAACTCCTGTAACTCGGAAAATATGGAATTTAGCGACTTGACTCATTGGGCTTATTGTGAAGGGAATAAAATTTCCTATAAAATTTTAATTTACATTTTTGGTGTGCCTTCATTGGGTTACGTTTTGCGAGCCAATAATGGTCAATTTGATACGAAAAAAGACTTCCTTAGCGGACATCAGTGAAATAGCTGGGATCACAACTAAGTTACTATAGGCACATTTGAAGAATACCAAATGCCCTACAATCTGCGACTAAACCTGCGTCCATATCATAAATCGCAACTGAGTATTAGAAAGTTAAAAAAAAAAGTAATTTAATTTACGTGTATTTTAAATGGGAAATCTTAGGAATCAAATGGAAAGTACTTAGGATTGGAATTAAGAGCTCCAACTTGGAGGGAATTTTTGTTTTAGTATAAAAAACAATATTTTCCTTGATGAGTAACAAAAAAAAATACTTTTGCCGGAAACAAAGCACCCTAATGTAGAGATATATATTATTTGAGACTGTTCATGAATTACATACTTGACGAAGTTCCGGACTATATATGCTCAACTATACATTTCCTCGTTTTGGTATACTACTGGACCCACACAGACACTGATACATGCTTACACATGCACACAAATATACACCTTCATGTATACGAGTTACAAGAAGGATTCATGCTAGATGAGATCCACATTCAAGATAAGAAGTTGCAAAAATTTTTTCATACCGTGCCAAAGAAGTTTCACTGCAAATACTTTTTTATACCCTTCTTTCATTTTTCCGTTGGTTATTTAATAAATGTGAGGGCAAGAAAAAAATATAAAAAATTTCCAGAAAATTTAAAAAAAAAAAAAAAAAAAAAAAAAAAACAATTCGACCACAAATTACTAATTTCAATTTTTTTGTTCTCTTTGACTTTTGTTGACATTTATTTGAAATCTTTTGTTTTTTTTCGCTTTCCCTCAAATCTACTGAGTGACCAACGCAAAAATAAAAGAAAAGTAAAAATAACTTTTTTTCGTTTTGATGATCATTACACAATTAAAGGAACAAAACTTGTTCTTTTAATTGTTTAGAAAAACTTTGATCATCCACCTCCAAAAAACGGCTAGATGGATCAATTTTAAAGTTTATATTATTTTTAGGTTACACTAAGCTAACCAAGTCCCTGGCAACATGTGTCTTTTCATCGATATTTACAGAATAGCGGTTTATTTACTAAAAATCCGGAAAAATTTATTTTTTTGTACTTTCTTCTAATGGATGACAAAAATTTGAAAAAAATCTTTTTATTAAAAATAATGAAAGGATCTTGTAGAAAATTTATTCGAGTTTTCAATGCCGTCCTCAAATTTACTGTGCGATCATTGGTACCTGAAATATCGATGATCAGAGCCAAAAGGATCTTTTTTTGTTAGACGGCTGACATCTCCGCAACAAATCGTCCTACGAGGTTAAGAAAATCCAAATTAAAGCTAAATAAATTTTCTAAACGACCTATACATTTGTTTAGTTGGAAAATTTTTTTCGCAGCTGCTACATCTAACATGCAATTAAAGACGATTTTTATGTACAGTCTCTTATTTTGAGTCAAGATACTTAAGTGCTTTGCTCGGACGACGGAGACCTCGTCGTTACGGTAACGAATATAAAGTAGTAATCAGTATAGGGAATTGTTTTAAAATAATAAACAAAACTTGAGAACTTACAGTTAATTATATTCAGCTAATTACAGCTAACTACAGTTAATTATATTATATTAATTGTATTCAGCTTTAGTCATACAATCTAGTTGTTGTTGGTTGGAAGATCGTTCAGTTATTGCAAGTCGTATGATGAGCAAGGTAGAGATTCCACGTTCAATTTCTATTTGATTATTACCTCTGAGCTGACTGCGTGGATGAATAATATTTGAATCGTTGTGAAGTTCACCGAATAACTTTTAAAAGAGACGAGTGAAGATGTTCAATCGCGACTGAGGCTTAGACTCGACTGAACCTAGTGGACTGGACAATTAGACCGAAAAACCGCGAGTTTATATAGTTTGAAATTGAGGGGAAATGTTGTAAATCATAGACTGTGCCCCCTGATCTCGTCCAATAAAAAATGTGCTAGCTGTACTAGCGTTCAGTTTTATGGGTTTTCTAATGACTTCTAAATGTACTTCTCTTCCTGCGGTTTTATTCTGCACGTGCGGTAGCCGAGGTTAAATGAAAAAAAGAAGAGAAGAAAAATAATTAATAATTAGATTATTTCTTCTAATTATTCGATATTCGAGTTTGTCTTTTATAGAATATTTTCAATACGAATGCAGGTTATCCGAAGAATTCAGCATCCTTTTAGAAGAGTGAGAATTGATTCATCTTTAGTTTAACATGATTCTGGAAGCGGTCACCTTGGTTAGTCAAACATAGGCTTGTCCTTAGTGGCACGTGTCATCTCAGCTTGACCTCCAAGAGTGCCATCTAAGAAAAATGTTAATACTTCTGAATAAAATAAAAAAAAAGCAAACTTTATATATTCGTATAAATCAGGAATGAAGTTTGCAATAATCGAAAAATACATATTTAGCAATTTACTATTAGATGACTCATTTTAACACTCTTTTTTTTCAAATTTTAATACTTAGATAAGGTTATGCGATGTACACTGTAATAGTTCTCCTGTATTTCACACGTCCCACAGCGGAGTGTGGTTAGTGCTCAATAGCCGCTATGGCCCTCCGCTGGTGAAAAACTAGAATTATAAAAATAACAAACCAAAAGTCCCGCTCAGAGATGTCCCGAAGCTCCCTGAACACTCAGCTCTGCTCAGGCTGGGTTAGACAATCCTGGTTGGGCGCCAGTTCGTGTGCACCATGAACAAAATTTAAAATTCAAATAAAAATACAGCGGAGAAATGAAAATGAAAATAAACAACAGGATAGCAGTTTCAGATTTTAGGAAGAGAAAGCAAGAAAAAGATAGCAGTAATATAAATAAATAAAATCTAAATAACTACTGGGTTGATGACCATTTGTTTCAAATTATGTTTTTAATTATAAATTAAATAATCAATTGTATCGCATAATTAAATAAACAATATGAAATATAAAATATTAATAAATCACTTTCATAAAAAATACTGGTATGCGTATACAAATGGAAAAAAATAATAATAAAGAATAGACAATAAATATCTAAAACACAAAAGATAATTTAAGGCATGTAAATACTGATCTCACTCGTACGAGATATTCAAAAACTAATAATATAATCTCAAGATAATCTTTAAATATTTCAAGTAAATATTTCGTATAATTAAACCACTGGTGAATGCTATGCACTATTTACAAAATAATACTCGCAAACAATAACTTTTGTAATAAAAAATAAAATTAATAATTATAAATAAAATTAATAATAATAATAATAAATAAAATAATACTTCAAATACTTGGTAATTATTAAACAAAATGTATCATACATATACCAGTTGCGCAGAATTCCTGCCTCAACAACTTCACTTGATATTATTTAATAAGTTATTATTTGTAAAAGAAATCCTCACTGATTACTTGTGATTATTGTCTCACATAATAATCATCATCAAAAATAATTTACTAGTTCATACTTAATTATTGGAAACCAAGTCGCATATAATTTGTTATAACAAGGAAATAATAATTACTGCGTATAAATGATGATGAAAAATAACCAAATATTTATCACAATCAATATTTGGTAATGATAAAATAATACTAAATATTTTCACTTATTGTATTAGTATTTACTGGGCACAATATAATCACACATTCTATCATATGCTTATGTAAAATATTAATACTCAGAATTTACTATCTCACTCTCACTCATATGAGACTACAAATGATCATCAACTCGGGAACCAAATTACACGCGAATGTATTAGTCAAAAAGTACTTACAGTTTAAGTATTTTTTAGCTCCCTTGGTTACACGTCAATACGGTAAATGTATTTTCCTTTATGCGTTATACCATAATACACAAATAATGCCACTGGATTTATATTATTTCCTCAAAATACCAAATGGTGTCAAATGTCTAATTATTAATGCAACAGAAGCACACACGCTACTCTTATAGAGACTATCTCACGTCTGACCATGGCAGCGCGTGAATCTCATGCCGGCACGTAGGCCGGCGCCATTTTGTCATATATCTCACTTCAACCAAATGGAGATATATAACTATCGCATGTTATTTCTTTACAGTACCACCAACATCATACATAATCTTGGCCGTGCAATTCATCCAGTTCCCGACGTTAATTGACCAATTGTCTCTTCCATAATTAATTATTAACAAGATTTAACGATAAATCAACCGATGATTTATGCATAAAACTAGTAAATTTATATATAATAAATAAACTTACGAATGCCAACTGTTGCGTTGACGCATGCGTCAACTAATCAAAATAATCATGAGCACATAAATGAAATGCGCAATTATTTTTCCCAGCGCTACAAAAATCCATATATATGCTCAAATTAATCATTGAAATCTCCTGATTCAAATACAATTTATACCTATGAAAACAATAAAGTATTATTAACGCAATAATTAAAACAAAATCTTATATGTAAAGAAAATAATTATGATAACAAAATATCGGATGAGACGTGTGAGCAGCGTGTGCATCCCTCTGTTGCTCACCGACCTGGTGCGAGACTGCCACGATATTTAAATATCGTGACACCTCCCCCACTAGGCCGGCCTTATCTCTCTGCAAGACCTTTGGCCGAGATAACAGCACTATTCGCATCCCTTGGCGTGTTTATAAAATTAAATGTAACATTCCACTTACCCTCTCTTTCTTGCTAAGTATAAGGTTTAGGAAAAGGTACGAATGTATGTGGATGATTATAAAATTATTAATGTACCCTTTACACGACGTTTACGGCTAATTCACGCGGTCATATGCTCCTCTACGTGATCTCACCAACGGATTCACTGATTCACGCGGTCACCTTGACCTTCTACGTGAATTTCCCCGCTGGACTCGGTAGGTTGTAAGTTGCCGTTTTGAAACTGTCCGGCCCGGGGTGGCCATTGGCAGGTGACTGCTGTTTTGCCTATTGTCCCGCACCTTGGACAGACTTCCCGATGGGGTTCCCGACAATCATAACTCAGGAAAGGATGCTGCTCTCGAATTTAAATTTCCCATAGCCCTGAATGTCGACAGGTTGGCTGGACCATCACCAATTGATCCCATCGCTGCCTGTTGCGATGTGTTAGCCCCCACTTCCTGCATGTTTGGTCCTGGGTGGGTATTAGTCTTAGCCGTATTTCCCACTGGCGCTAATTCTGGCTCAGCATCAGGTTTTTCCCGCTTCTTTGATTTCCCCTGCTTCAATTTTCCCACTGGTGGTGTTTGACGCTTGGCCTCTCCGGATTCCTGAACATCCACCGCGTGAAGCAACCCTCTGTGATCCTGAGGTTGCTTAGGCCCATATGCATAGAATCATTCCTTCACAAATGCCTCTTCTCAAGGAGGCGAGGCTCGACGATTCCTGCCGGCACGCCACTTTTCCTCCAGCAACGTGGTTCGGTGCAGCAATGACTAATATGTCACAAATCTACCAGCTGGACAATGATCCCAAAACTCCGCTCGCAATTCTTGACAAGCTCGTCTTACTTGTCGAGCTTCCTCTGGCGGGTGTCTCAATCTGGAGTACAAACTCTGTAGGCAGATCAAATAATTTCGAGACGATTCCTTTTCACCTTGATTCCTTTTCGACCTGATGCGAGACTGCCGTGATATTTAAATATCGTGACAAATGATGTAAGGATTCCGAACATTTTGTATTTTCTATAAAATCACGATTATTACGGTTTTGTTTGGCAACTTGAACTACGAAATACTTGGTTTTTGGAAATGTTCCTTTTTTGTACGTTGGATATGATGTAAGAACATTAATCATGCGCAGCAGCATGTCGTTGTTAGTTGACTTGTAACTCGGAAATTTAAATTTCATTTTTATTTGTATTATTTAAACTTGCCTCGTTAGTCATAGTACGACTGCGCAGTCGGCCTTAGAATTCACAGTAGTTTGTATCTAGTTTCTTGTCGACTACTCAAGTCAAGATCCCGAGGAAGGCTTTAAGAGCGCAAGTCTTAAGTAGAGGGAGTTTCACCAGAGTCTAAAAATTAGGAACACTCGGCCTCTTTCTTTTTCGTCGGCTGGACACTATTCTGGAACGACTTTCCATTCCATCAAGCTTGGTAGGCCTCAATCTCTGTCACCACCTGAAGACACTAGATTTGAGTTGCGGTGCAACTTACAAAGTATCATGGAAACATCAGCCGTATCAATGTCAACTTAGATACGTGAGCTGGATGAGTCTTGGTCGGCGGGAGAGCCCTTATTTACCTAGGTTATGGTAAATATTGTATCAAGTGCATTGGAAGGTCATGTCGTTATGGAGGATTGGGTCAGATCGAGCAGGAAGGATGGAAGCCTGGACACCTCGCCGTGGATTTGGGATCACAAATTTGCAGTAAGATTATATCAGTGTATTGTACCCGAGGCAAACCGTTATTTGAAACATTGTCATTGTAATTAGTTTTTCGGGTAAATTTATAATTGTGAGATGTGTGAGAGTGAGTCAGCCACGTGAGCATGAGTCTTAGTACGCTATTTTGGGCACATGTTACATTAAGTTTAGTAGAATCCGTTTAATATTGTCGGAATTGAATATTAATGTTATAGAGTGACATAGATTCTATTTAACGTTCGAATTTAATAAAAATTAATAGTTAATCAATTGTTCATATTATAACCACCAAGTATAGTTAATCAAATTTCTTATCCTTCAGTTAATTGTTCCTAGTGACCAGGAAATGGGCGGATACCCGACCCTGATAGTTTTATTATATATAAGCTAGCCTAACCAGTCGACTCAGTACCAAGAGGCTTAGCTGACTGTTAATAACAACAAAATCTCTTGGTGGCGCCTAACATGTAATCTTTGCCAGTCGCCATTGTGATCGTCACTTGGAGGTGTGGATCACCTTAGCACAACAATAGATCTACCGTTATAGACTATTACTAAAAAAAAAAAAAAAAAATTCCTGCAATGATTTAAAATTATTTGGAATTCGAATCATTTTTGAATAAATTTAATGTGGAAATAATATTGCAATTATTTTTGAATATAAAAGCTTTCATAGAAATATTAAAGACGTAAGATGGTCGATGGCGTCTGAAGGTTCACCTAAAGTTTACAAGTTCAATGATATTCATGCTTGTAAACTTTGCTACTTGAAATTGGTTATTTGTCAGTTTTCTGGCATCTCGTCTAAAAGTGTCTGGGAAGTGCCTGGGAAGTATCTTTCGGAGCACTTTCGGAACACTTTCGAGCACATTCGAGCAGATAGATACCTGCCAAAAACTTGTCAAAAACATAGATTTCACATGATAAAAAAAAATTTCAAATAATATTTTTTTTTTTCAAGCCTTATGGTCTTTAGAGTTAGTCTTAGGTATTAGAAAAATCCTCCTAAAAGAGCAGCTCGAAAGCTCAACCCTACTAAGAGCTCAACGAATATTAATTTTTCCATTTGAATTACATGTAAAAAAATTTTTTTTTTTTTTTTTTCATGTATAAAAGTATTTAAAATTTTTTTTTTGAAAATCAAAGTGCATGGTCTTGTAGGAAATTAAAGTCTTTACAAAAAAGACTGAGTGTTTTCTTCGTACAACTAACAGAAAAAAAGTTAGAAAGCTTGAAACAATAGTGAATTTAACAACTTATCGTAAAAATAATTTCCGGATTTTATTATGTGTACATATTGATACGGTGATTGTATGTACTATATATAATCAGTAAGGTATTTTAAAAATATTTCTGAGATCTTATTTATTTTCCGTATAAATTTTGAAAGAAAAATATTTTTTTTTTTTTAGAAATAAAATTTCTTTTCTTTCTGTATTTTTGAATTAAAAAAAAGATTTTGTGTTGAAAGTAAGAAAAATATTCCCATGTGTTCAAAAAAAATTGACAGATAACATTATCTCAGATAAAAAAAAAACCAAATTCCTATCAAAAACTGTGTAATATAATAAAAACATTAAGTTATACTATTCAATATATTTTAAAGCTTCATATTTTTTTTTTATTAGCTCTCCGGAGAAAACACTTAAGAGCTTTTTTGTAGAGAATTTAATTTCCTACAAGACTTTCTACATCGATTCTCGAAAAAAAAAACTTTTAAATACTTTTAATTTCAAAAGAGGAAAAAAAAATTTTTAACATGCAATTTAAAAGGGAAAATGAATATTTGTTAAGCTCTTGAATTGAATAGAATTGAATTTAACCGAGCACTCATCTTGTGTTAGCCATTGTACCCGAGCCCATTGAGAACAATTTTTATAGTTGTCGGAGAGAATTGCGATCCTGATGATCATCGTTATTAGGCCTTGCATTTTCGCCAGTCCACCTAACAATGTCCTTAGCAAGCCCACTGTCCTTCCGACAACTATATATTATTTAACTATTGTAGATACTATTGGTTGTAAGTTGATGGGTGATGGAGACATAGTGTTTATTTCGGTGATTCCCTGCCCCGAGTCTAAAGAAACTCGTCGCGGGACACAGCCGCAATCAGTAGTCCCCACTTGTTCAGGAAGAACCGGGATCTGGCATTAGCTAAGCCTACCATCGTACTCCCGTCGTTGTAAGTCCTAGCTTTCAGCTGCCGTGGCCATCTTACGTCGTGTCCTTGTCATCGGGGGGTCTTGTCATCCGATATTATGTCTCCTAAACAGTTAATGTGGGTGTAATTATGGTCTATCCTTCAGAGCCCACTGTATAGGATAAGGCACTTATACAGTGAAGGATGCCTGTTATCCAAGGGCAACGTTGGTGGTGAAGGACTCCCTCTATCATTGCTTTGACACGTTGGCTTACACCAAAGCTAGAGGTTCTGCGAATGTTTTATGGGCCTCTGTGGCCATCAATGCTTGGCCGATACAGGTGTTCTTCTCTGATAAGAAGCCCCACCCGCTACCCTAGTCATAGAGGCAGCAGAGCCCTGCAGATTTGATTGAGTTTTTGTTTTCCGCTATCATTTTGTAATAAAATCGGCGCCACTTCAATTCGGTCGAAAAGTTGTCGATATTCCACTGTCAGGAGGTTGCCAATGTAATGCACATAAATAGTATTATGAAAATAAAATTCATTGGTGCATGCCAGAATTGAACCTGGTCCAACGCTGTGGTAAGCAAGTACCTTGTTTGATAGGCTATTGCCAGCCCATCGTTGAGCTCTTAGTAAAATTAAGATTTCAAGCTGCTCTTTTGGAAAGATTTTTTTTATACTTGAGACTAACTTTTGCGACCATGAGAAAAAAATTTTTTTTTTTGAACCACTCAAATATATATATATATATATATATATATATATAGGTCATTATATCTTAATTCAATTACATTGTGACGATGACCCTTTTCGATTGATTTGATTTTTTAATATGTTTTTATACATGTAGAAAGAAGTTTTGAGCTAAATTTTTAGCTCTATCTTCACCCCTTCCGGGATCATCATTTTTGCTCAAAAAGCATATAACGTTGACTATAATTATGATAATTTCACGTCATGGGGGGTCGTTTTGTTCGATTTTTGTTACTCTTTCCAAAAAAAAAAAAAAATCAAAATTAGGAACAAAAATTTTTGTAATGCTTTTTCGGGGATTTTTAGTCAAAACATTAGTTTTTCGTTCACTAGGACACTCAGTTTTTTTAAAAAAAATTTCTAAAATTCTATGTTCGAAAACAAAATCATTAAGCCATAACCCACGATGTGTATCATTTTTTTTTTATGTTATTTTGATTTATTTTTCTTCTAGGATCACAGAATATTTTCACATAGTTTCACAATACATAACATTACTTTTTTCTAAGTATTCTCAGTGGTAAATATATAATTTTACATGTAAATGTATAAGTTAAGTACTGTTACATTCTGGCTACTCTATGCATTGGACAGAATATTCTTAAATTGACCAGGTTGACTTCATTAAGGTGCCGATAGACCCCAGCGCTGTCAGCTGTTGACCTTCTTTTATTTTATGTAAAAGTTTCATGACTTACCATGTTGGAGATTATGGGCCCCATAAGTCGGCCCAAATAGTCCCCTTTTTGCGTAGCTTCTTTGCCTCCCCTAGTGCATACTCGTCTCGGACGGTGGGCTTGAAATAGGCCTCTGTGTAATACCCGTAATAAAGGCTGTGAAAAGGAATGCTCCCGCTAGGCGGATGGATGGATGGAACGTCCACTGGAACCAACTGCCAATCCTCACTGATGCCGCCTCTCACCGCGGCGAATAAATAATTCAAGACTTCAAAAAAAACATTTTTTGAAATTTTTATGTAAATTTAATTAGAGCCAGAACGTAACAGTACTTTTTCTGCAATTTAAAACTTAGTACTTTTATGCTCCTGTCTGCCATTTTAAATCAAATTTTATGCTCATGACCGCCATTTTGAATTGAATACTATACCCTTGTCCGCCCATTTTGACTTAAATACTATACCTATGTCCGCCATTGTGAATTAAATTTTATGCCCAGTTCCACCATTTTGAATTAAATTTTATACTCATGTCTGCAATTTCAAATAAATTTTGAAACATTCAAGCTTGGGTTTTCCTGAAGTTACTGAACGAATATGCGGAACACTTTAAAAAAAAATTATCAGGCATTACTTAGAAATTGCAAAATTTTACATTATTTTTTAGCAGCAGTGAATTTTTTTATGTAGCTATGACAATTGATTCTATTTGTAGATTATGTCATCGCGTTAAATTTTAACTGCGTAGTAGATTGTTTATTTTCAGATGATGACTCATCAGTTCCGAGAAAAAAAAATTCCCATTGTTATTTCAAATTTTTAACTGCGCATCAGAATATTCCAAAAAGTTTATTTTTAGACGATATCTCACTGGATTCTACTTTTAGATTATGATTTATCCAGTTTAATTTTTAATTCCGTAAAAGATGACGTCAAACTCCGTCACGCCATCTAGATCTTATATTATGTGAATACAATCTAGGAATTTATTGTCAAGATTCTAGGGGATTTTGTTTTACAAGGTTGATAGCTTGTTCTTTTCTAGGGAATTTTTTCAAGTTTATGACAGAGAGACTAATCTTGCCAAGTCTGGTCGCACCTAATATTATAGTCGAATAATAGGGCGCCACTGGAAGATGGACTCGGCCTTCCAGAACCGGATGTTGTAGGATTTTATTTTAATTAATTGAGACTAATTATTTATTCAGGATCGTTTGTAATATTTTGTGAGTGAGAAGAGGAATCGTAGAGTAGGCTGAAATAATGTTAATTCAAATTTTATTTAATTTAAGCACCTTGCTTTATTTTCTTAACTTTTTGACAATAATTATTTACTTATGGCAAACTAATATTCTTATGACAAACTACTGAGTCCCCTGGACGGTTACTATTGACAAACTAAATTTCCTTATGACAAACTAATATTTTCCTTATGACAAACTAATGATTATCTCGTCCCCTGGACGGTTCCTCATGACTAACTAAATTTTCTCGTCCCCTGGACGGTTTCCTTATGACAAACTAATGATTATCTCGTCCCCTGGACGGTTCCTTATGACAAACTAAATTTCCTCGTCCCCTGGACTGTAACTTATGACAAACTAAATTTTCTCGTCCCCTGGACAGTAACTTATGACAAACTAAATTTCTCTTGTCCCCTGGACGGTTTTCCACACCCACACACCCACGTTAAATATACCTCGTCCCCTGGACGGTAAACCTTAATATGAATTTAAAAACATCCCCTGGATGTATAATTGTTTAAAATAACTTAACATGTCCACCGGACCTAAATCACAGACACAGTTAACTTTTACTAAAATTACTGACTCGACTTTGAACTCTACTTTATTTTATTTAATTCGTACTCAATGACATCACTTTCTTTTACTCAATTATTAAACTTGATATTTTAATATAAAATTGCACTAGTAAAATTTCCAGTATAAACATTTCACAACTACTTAATTCTCACTGATTCATTTAATTCATTTATTAATTTTCACTGTCTTATTTAATTCAATTATATTTATTAATTAATTTTGGTTTTAATTTAATTATTAATTAATTAATTTTCACTGACAAATTTTCCTTTAACAATTGCTTCCAATATATATATTTAATTTACTCGAAATTTTCTGATAATTATTCTTACTCAACTTAATTTACTGACAAAATAATCCATTCTTAAGTTTTACTCGACACAATTCTATCGTAATTTTTCTAGCGTCTTAATTTTGATTTTATAATTTTAATTAGAATTATTTTAACATTATTTTATAAATATTTCATGACTAATTTAACGACTAGAATTACGTCTTAAATTTACTAGAACATTCGGCCGGTGAGTTGGCGTCGCAAGGCCTTAATTTACGATCTTACAACGCGGGAAAACTTTTGTCTAGAGCGGCCGACAGGCCTGAATACTTTTATTAAAATTATTGAATTTATTTATTGAATAATTTATACGGAAAAATTTATTTTATTCCAGCCGAGAGGCCTCGAATGAAATAAATTTCGAGTTACGACAGAACAACGAGTACCCGGCAAGATTTTACGGAAATTTCGAGGGCGAATTCAAACTGGCCGACGGGCCTTGAGATACCGATCTAAATTATGTAACCAGTAGAAAAATGCTAAGTAATCAATTTATAATTAATTCGGCCCTCTAATAATCAAATTAGAGGCCTTAATCAATTATAAATTTTACCTTACAAAGTCCAGACGCGCTGAGTAATTTTCTGGTACTCCTGTTTTTGTTCTGCTGGTGATGTCTGGGCCTCTCGAGTTTTTCCGCCTCCCTCTCTGTCTCCCAAATCAAATTTTTCAATTGGTAATCTGTCAAGGAACAGTACGCATTAATATTTTGTTAAGTTATCGATTATTATAATTATCGGCCTAAAGGCCTAATAATTAATTAAACAGTTAAATATAAATTAATTATCGCCTCGTTCCACGTGAAGCGTGAACGGACGTATATATTTACCTTGACGATGCTAAGTTTGCGTCCGTTGGTTCTCGTCGTCTGGACAACTCTTGACTTCTTTTTGTTCCGCAGTCCATTATATCTTTTCACTCCCGTTCACTTCTCCGGAAACCTATTCCCACTTTCTTAAACTAAAGGAAATGACGAACGGACGGGCCTTAGTGATCTATGCGACACCTGGTGACTAGTCGAAACACTACTCGTAACTTACGAGGTCATCGGCCGGTTATGGCGGGAACGAAATTCAAATTCAAATTTATTTATTTATTTATGTTCATTAAAATTACCCTGTCACAAGTTTCTATGACATTTTAGTAATGTTATTTCATAAGGTTATCCTATTAAGTGCCAGAACTTTCTACTGCACCATTAATGAGTTATCCCCCACCTATGAAAGCACCGCGTGAGAGCATACTCCATAAAAAAAAGTACGAGTTCTTTCAATGAAGTATGATTTAATGTTCTTCGTGTGCGCATTTAAAAATTTTTAATAAACAATTTTTCAAGCAGTTATTTAAGCTACATATAAACAATTCAAGTGGTTATTTGAGCAATCGTAACAGGGTGGAACGCTCTCATATTTCAATTAAAATTTGATTTCGACTCACGCCAAAAGATCCGCCCTCCTTCTTCAACAATTGTCAATTTTGAAGCAAATACAGTCACTGATTTGCCAGGGTCGCTACGGTCGAGTTTTCGACTTTTAGTTTTAGGGGTTGGCTAACCTGAGTGGAGAGGTACGAGGCCCAGAGACGAAGAGCTGTCGGTCTCTTGGCTCGCAGCAACCGCCGTAGACAGACGTGCTCTACCACTATCTTGGTTTCCACTACAACTACCATCTCCTACTGCTACTACACGTGCTGATATTTTATACTTATATTGGGCCAAGAGCATATAAGCCCATCTCAGTTGAAAGCTCATTCTTTACTTAAGTTAATTACGTTTTTTTCAATATTATTATTAATAATTATTGTGGATTGCACCTGGTGGATTTAAAAAGCTTTGGAATGGACTGGTGGACTTAGAAGGTACTGGTTGGAGGTTTTAGTCATGGAGGAAAAGGATCGGTGAAAAAAAGGGCTGGTTTGGAATGGAGAAATTGTTGGAGTAAGCTGAGTCGTTTAATTATTGTCGGGTTAACTATTTTATTTCTGAAATGATAATTTTTGAATTGAAGAGTCGTTATAATTAATTAATTTAGTTGAGTATTGTATTAAGTCAGTAAATTTAGTCGATTTAGTTTCATTAGTCATTTTGGGTTATTGTTTATAGTTTCATTCACTATTTGCAAAGCGACTTCGTTAAATAAATGCCATATTTTCATAATTAAATTTATACTTAGTTCATAAATTTAATAACAACGTTCCTGATAAGTTAAAGATAAGATCTCTCTCTATTTTTAATACTGCGTGGTCCAGTACGGGGTTATCTTCGTCCTGAGATTACTGAGCATAGCTGGACGGATACGTAAGACACCTTTAAGTTTTACAAATTTGTGGACCCTTGTTTTATTGAGACCACAATTCAGTTAATAAGACAAGTAGTGGACCCATTACACAATATATAAATAATTTGAGTGTTTAAGTGATAAGGTTTTCAAATGAATAATCGTAATGGTTTCTTTTATATTTAATTTTTACTAAACTTAATAAACAACTTAATAAATAATACTAGTGATAAACTTTCAAAAAAAAAATTTAAGTTAATTATAAACAGTGAATTTAGTAATAAAATTTCGAAAAATAATTTTAAGGGAACTTTAAAAAAAATGGCACAGAACGATTTTATCGCGGCGCTTCAGCGTCCAGTAAATTCAATAATTAAATTATTTAATGATCTACATGATAAGCCATTGACTGAAGGACATTGTCAGAAGTGTTATCAAGTGTGCAGTGACACAATTAATTACTGCAATGAGATCGTGCTAAATCTTCGAATAAATGTTCAAGTCAGAAGAAATGTACATGCAAATATTGTACTTTTATACTGGTGTGCTGATCAATTTGCACAATTGAGTGGTGAATTATTATCTGTTGGTGATTTGCGTGAAAACCGACGTCCCATCGAGTGGCCAGATCTTGTAAATGCATTTTCTAACAACATTAAATCAGGATGTGTGGTATAACTGGAGGGCTTGGCTGGGTTAGCTCTTGTCCAGGCCCCGGTTACTGATAATTAACTTAATTAATTTGATCTTATATGCTAGGGGGGTTCACCTCGTTCCCTGAAAATTGGCGCTTATTAATCATTAAAGAAAAGGAATGCCTGGTGGTTTATTCAGTGAAAGATTTCGTTTTGCATTATCACAGAGAAAATATAATATATATTTAACCAAATACCCTTTTACAATATGAAAATTTTCCCAATAGAATTAATTAGAATAAAATTAGGTATATAAATTCTCGTATTTTAATTTACACGCGAGGAGACCAAGTATAATTTTAATTTGGGAAAGACGGAATCCCACTTACACTGTACCGTACTGCATGCTCCATTCTTGAAGTTGTAGATTGGAAACGACCCTCAATAAGCGTAGGCAGCAAGCTTGGCATCAACGTTGTAGGCCTAATCTTCGGTGCTAGGAAATCGCAGGAAATGAACAGCAATAGTGTGATAACACTCATGAATTTTATCAGCACAAATCAAATTTAACTTTAACTTTACTCAACGACCGCGTGTCAAAATTTGAATAAAAATGCGGTCAATTAAAATGTTTTTCATATAAATAATTTATGAATTAATCACTGCGGCTATTAATGACGAACAAACAAACTCAAAGACATAAAATAAATTAAATAAAATGATCGCTGGACTAAATGACTAGATGTGACTAGACTTATCGTTAGGCCGGCTCAAGTAAATTAGAGTGAGCTCTGGTTGTAGAGTAAGAACCTCGCTACGCGTCATCAATCCACTACCCTACTGGTCCACTGTGGGTGGTAGCCAGGGCCTAAGTCTTCGAGCAACTGCTTGCTGGCCCTTTTAAAGGAAAAGTCTGAGGGTAGGAAACTACTCCACCTTTGTCTCAATAGAATTCGATCTAGGGGGCCCTCTGACATGATCCCGAGTGACTGATGAGTGTTAATTAACGTAAAATTATTCAAATAGATGGCCGTAGGTCAACTAGAATTTGGCGCTCGATTTTCAAGTCGAAACACACTGTTACAGTGGTGAATCAAGCTCATACTGATTGGAGATCATGCTTTTCTTGATGATGCTCAAGACCTTATCATTGAAAAAGTTGAGATTATACTCAGAGATGTTGATGGGCTTAAAGTTATGTCGAATTAATTTGCAAATTCGAAAATGTCAAGGCTAAAAATGTCATTCAAGAAACAAAGTCATTCAACACCAAGAGCCGATACATTTTACCAGCAATATCTCTTGCTACTTGGTACAAAGATCATGTCAACGATGAATTGTTGAAAAAAGTCGAGAAATTCGATGAGAAACACTGATAAAAAAAATTGATTTCAAGTAAACCAATATACTAGTTCTACGAATTAATCAATTTAAAAAATTTATACTTAAAATAAATATACATATTCTAGAAACAAGAATATAATACTTGGCTAAAGTAAAAAATACTAATTGACAAAAATTACTGAAATTGAGTAAATATTTTCTTCAATTAACTGTAAGGTACTTTGATAGTAGTAAGAAATAAACTTCAGTTAAAAACATCAACGCATTATATACAGACTAATGCAATGAAGCAAATTCCGATTGAAAACAAGTAATATTATTTTAAATCGTCAATTTGGATTACTTAAAAGCATTTTCGGTCACGGAGTAAACTGATTGCTAAGTTTGCCCTCTGACTGGATTTAATTCAAGTATATATTTACTTAAAGCAAGGCAACAACATTTTGTACCGAAAAAAGAATTACTTGATTTTAAATTTTATTTTTCCGACAGTGCCATAGAGTATCAAGTAAAAATTTTTCTTGCCTTAAGTGACATTCTTTTACTGTGAGAATCTGGTTAACTTGAAAGCATTTTCCGTCGAAAATTTTATTTTCTCTACAGAACAATAAAGCATCGATGAGATTCTCATATCTTGAAAATCTGGATTACTCGGAAGTATTTTCAGACATACAGTCATCAGATTGCTCAGTTTTCATTTTAATCGGTATTCAGATTAATCAAACTAATGATATTTATAATTTTGCAATATAAAATTCAAGTTGGAATTTTATTGTCTCCTCTTTAGATTACTCTACAGAAATTTTATTGAATATAAATCGCTAGCGTATAAGTGTAGTTAGCTGTTGAATCGATTTTCTTAATAATATGTTAAAAGTATATATTTTGGCTCTGTCAGCTTGTACAAATGTATCTTAGGATGCAACGAAAGGTCCGTCTATAATATAAATTTCAAGTTGCTTCATCTTTACTTATGCCGACATGTTGGTCTTAAATTCTCAAAATTTTCGAAGAATCATATTATGTATAAAAATACATGTCTTTTTTTAACTTCACGCTAAGGAAATCGATGATTTTCGAAAGTTTCGGGAAGTTATTGTTTTCACCCCGATTTGCGAAAATCGAAATTCCAACAGATGTTGACGTTTTGAGGATCTAGGAAGCTATTCTGACTAAATTCAAGATAATGTCCGAGTGTATGTATGTACGTACGCACGTATGTATGTAAATATTTTGAAACTTTCGAACGGATGAACCGATTTCGATCGTAGGGGTGTCATTCGACGCGGCTTGTTAAAAATTATAAGCACTGAAAATTTGAGCTTAATCGGTAGGGTACGTTTGGAGATATTTCAAAAATAAAATTTTTTCAAAAAAGTTTTTTGTTAATAACTTTTAATTCGCTCGATGGACTGATTCCAAAATATAATTAGCTTTAACACTTTGTAAGCTGCGTCGAATGCCAACTCAACCATCAAAATCGGTTCATTTGTTCAAGAGAAACCGTTGACGAAAGAATAAAAAAAAAATTTTAAATTGTAAAAAAAGTTATTTTTCGAAAACAAAGGCATGCAGAAGTATTTTCGAGCTTGCAGAGCTCGAAAATGTATTCTCAATAATGATATCGAACTTGAGTAGCTGTAAAGCAGCGGGAATTTTTGGGACTGGCCCGCAGGGTGAACTGATAAACCGATTTTTTTTTTTATTTTCGGTCATTTCATGACACTTAATGTTTTAAGGTAGTTGTCCTGCTACAATATTGTCAAAAAGTTATGAGCCATATGCGTGGTAAGAGTAGGTTAGCTTGTAGTTGAAATGAAACATTACTTTTATTTGACACTGTACCCATGAGAACGTTACCTACATACTACTCATATATACGTATACACGAATACTGTTAAGCATTTTCTTAAATTATAATTTGACAACGTCGCATATACATCACCAATTGCTGTATAGTATACTGAGTATCTGTTCAAATTTACTGCTTCAATAGTCAATGCATACTCACGTACAGCGTTGTCAGATTCTTTCTGTCCAATGCATGGACAAATATATTTTTCATTCATTGTTGAACTTTAAATTTCTATATCTCAACAATGAAATGGTAAATCTTTTTTTTTTTTAATTCAGGATAAATTCATTAATTTTCTGTTAGTTTTTCAAAAATTTCTGACTGTTAGTATTTTTATTAGAATCAAGAGCGCGACTCAAAACGTATACTCCTCACTGCTCGCATTGTTAATTATCCAAGCTTTGAATATAAGTATCTCGAATTAGAGATGGTCGATCGGCTTCAAATTTTAAAGGTAATTCTATCTTAATACGCTTACTAACTATAACAAAAATTTGGAACTTTCTGACACTATTTCCATCACCCGACAACTACTTTAAAAATATTTCAGGCTGATCTACCATATCTGGGGCATACTGGACCACTTGAATAAAAAATTTGCTACAGAAGAATTTTTTTTTAACTTCCCGCTAAGAAAATCGACGATTTTCAAAAATTTCGGGAAGTTATTGTTTTCACCCCGATTTTCGAAAATCGAGTTTTCATCAGATGTCGACGTTTTGAGGTCTTAGGCAGCTATTCCGACTATTTTCAGAATGATGTCCAAGTGTGTGTATGTGTGTGTGTGTGTGTGTGTGTGTATGTAAACTCTTCATACCTTTTTAATGAACTGACCGATTAAAATCTTTGAGGTGGCAATCGAAAGAGCTTGTTGGCCATCAACTTTCCTGAAAATTTCAGATTATTTGATCGAATAGACTCGAAAATATTTGCGAATAACGGAAAAAAAAAAAACATTTTTTTTTTTTAGTTTTTTATTGATTTCTCAAAAACGACTCATACGATCGACTTCAAAATCTAATCAGCTCTAGTACTCAATAAAACGCGTCGATTGCCACCACAAACATCAAAATCGGATAATTCGTTAGAGAGTTATCGCGGGAGAAAGAAATGGTGAAAAACGGTTTTTTTTTAATATTTTCAAAACGACTAATGCGATCGATTTCAAATTTTAATCAGCTTTAGAATTCAATAAAACGCGCCAATTGCCACGTCAACTATCAAAATCGATTAATTAGTTCAAAAGATATCGGCGTTGAAAAGTTAAAAAAATATCATTTTATGTTATTTTTTCCGGATAAATCATAATATAACGTGCTAAATATCATTGCCTGATATCATACCAACTCATCTTTTTTATGGTTTCTTTTGATCATATAATTTCATCGAACTTGGTTTTTAGTTCAAATCATATTATCAACAATGAAATCGATGAAACGTAGTTTTTAATATTTTTATCGGATATTTCATATTTTATTCTTTCTTACATGAGTCAAAACTTATTTAAATCTTGATTTTGATCCCTGACATTGATTTCTGCCTCAATACACTTATTTTACTGAACAAAATCAGGAACTAAATTTTAAAGACCGCTTCATTGATGATTTTCGATTCTCAAATTTTCAAACTTCAGCATAACAGGTAACTTGTTAGATCTTGAAAAAATCGTAAAAAAACAATTGCATGTGATAGCATTTTTGAGCTCTTTCAGGTCGAAAACAGCGGGAAGTTTTGGGGCTGGCCCGCAGGGTCAACCGACGTCCAGATTTTTTTTCATTTGACGGTGAGCGGCCCTCAAAGTGGCACGTTCTAATAGTACGTTCACATTGCAGCGTTAATCGTAAGTTGACGAGTCACATTTGCGTATGTCTTCTTTATATGTTAGAAAGTCTTTGTGTTCTATGCCTGCAGACGTCTCCACACGTGAGAAAAAGAAGAACTGTGGTATCCGAATGTCAATGACGGTGTACATGTACCGGAAAATGTGATTTAGTGTAACCTATGAACCTCTTTTGAAAATCCAAAAACAAATACATTGCGTTGATGAAGACGGTAGCGTCAGTCACTTGTAGCTGAGAATTTTATATTGCGGTGTTAGTATTAACCTAAACAGTGATGAGCTTTACATGAGAAGTTATTGTTTTTCAAAGACTTTTCAATGTGCTAAAATTATTGCTAATAGTTTCGTAGTCATTTTGTTGATAATATATGAATCAGTTAGTTTGAAAAAATAAACCTATTATTAAAAAATTGAAAAAATAAAATGACTTTAACCAAGAATGTAGGACGAAACAACAAACTTGTTGGAACAATGGAATTTCCTTCAGTTGATTGATGTTTTTAAACCTAAGTAACATTTTATTTTTTTACACTCTTATATTTTTTTTTAATTTGAATAGTTAAGTGCATCAAAAATTATAATACATAAGTTTAACTTTTTTTGTGTTAAAATATAATCACTTTTAAAGGTTACTAATTTTCAAAATGAAATTTGTAATTTTAATTTCCTTAATTGATGAGGAGTTAATTTATATTCAAATTATACAATCAAAATGGATTACATTTTGCCATTAGGTCGTAGCTAACGTTTCGTTCAAAATTCAATCTCATGTCAGAATAAAGTATATTATATTTAGTGACAATACACGAGTAAGTACTGTTGTTCCTAAGTTGCATCAAAGACATTTTTACAAAATGTTATTAAAATCATACTGATACACTGTTAATCAGTCGGCTTTTCCATTTCTTCGGTTACTTTAATTACAATCGGCATGTAAATTAGACTGTGCGAATTATTAGTTATATAGAATTGAAGAATAATATTCGATTCGAAACTAAAATGTTATATATATATATATATATATATATATATATATATATATATATATATATATATATATATATATATATATATATATATATATAAATTAGACTGTTCCAAATGAGGGGTCTATCTTTATTTGTTTGATGATCATTGAAAAATTGAAAGGGTATCTTAAAATATAGTAACAGTTAAAATTTGAGCTGTTAATATTGATATTTAGAGGTGGCTATTGATAATGTTTCGATTTTTCATTTAGTAACATAGTAAAAATAACATAAATTTCGGAAAAATCAAAATGGAAAAAATCTCTTTTTTAACATTTAATAGCAAATTTGCTGATTCACAAAAACGGTCATTTATAATTTTTGCATAAATTTAACCATTCTCAAGGTATCCGGAGTCAAAATATAATAAAATTCAAAGAACTTGTTGCTTGTTCTGAATTTTACACCATGTCAACCAATGAGAGTTCAGAAATTTTCAATACATTTTTTTGTAGAAAATTGAATACTCTACAAAAAGATCTCTTATCATTTTTTAATAAATCCATCTGTTTAAAAGTTATTGGAGCTTGAAGTCAAGTTAAAGTGAATTTCGAGATCTTCATACTTTTCTGGTGAAACTATCAGATTTATAACAAAATGTTATACGGTCTTTTTTGTTGACAATTTTACTATCTACAAACTATTGATAGTCAATTTTTTTCAAATTCACGTTGTTTTCTAGTTATTTTCATCTCAATTTCAAGCTTGATTCCGCGAAAACCGTGGCTCAAAAAATTACTTTGCTGAAAGATCATTAAACAAGAGATTTCAAGCTTCAATTTGCTTTTTTTATTTCTTCGATACGATCATTTTTTACGGAAATACAGACTTTCAAAAATCGCTAAAAATTTTTTGAAATTTTCTTGTTCCTTTAATTCTTTGAATAAGTGTATCAATATTAAGATCTCAAATTTTAACTATCACCATATTTTAAGATAGCTTTACGATTTTTTAATGTGCGTAAAGAAAAAAAAAGTCCCCTAATTTGAAACAATCTAATATATATATATATATATATATATATATATATATATATATATATATATATATATATATATATTTATTAGATTGTTTCAAATTAGGGGACTTTTTTTTTCTTTATATATATATATATATATATATATATATATATATATATAAAACTAGGGTGTTTCGTTTGAAACGACTATTTTTTTTTTCTAGTCCACCAACAGAATAATGTTCTAAATACAGTAGCCACAAATTAATATAAATGTTGAAAAGTAAAAATCGTGATAAAAAAATTGAAAAATTGAAATATAAAATAAATAAAAATATTTGCGATTTAATAATTGGCAAAAAAAATGTTCGCTCATAACATTGGTGCAAAAAAGACCGATGGAAACATTTATTAAGTAAAAAAAAGAGACCACTATTGTTACGTCCTCGTCACCCTTCAACACTTTACCGTAATGAACCTATCCAAAAATATCATTATTATTCTGGGAAATGCTTAGCATGTACAACTCATATGGACCATTCCCGTATGATACCTTCATAAAATCTATACTTTAAAGGAAAATGTAAATTTATTTTGATTACTATGTATATGTATATGATTCGAAGAGTGTACACATATATATATATATATATATATATATATATATATATATATATATATATATATATATATATATATATATATATATTTGTACATAAGAGATACATATATATATATATATATATATATATATATATATATATATATATATACTTATATATAACTTTTATTATCAAGAAAATGCAGTACACATAGGAATAAAGGAATCTTCTACCAAGAAATAAATAAGAATAAGGCAAATATTTGTAGCTGCACATATACAAATAATTCATGTGCGTATACATACATATCACAATATTGTGTATATGCACATATGGAAGTATATGTGTAGGTATAAATGTGATTTAAATATTAGATCCCAAAAATAATTATTTACAATAAATTAATTTAAACACAGATACTAAATTTAAGAAATAATATGTGCATGTATAACATACACTAAACTTTGCATGTATGAAAACATACAAACCTTCTTTTCTATATACAATTAAATTTATAAAAATATTTTTTTTTTATATATATATTTAATACATAAATATTGCATGTATGACATATATACATAAAACATTTAGATGCAGCATGCATAAACATAATTTAATTAATTTTTAATACACCATCTTTGTACAAAAGAGAGCATATGAGTAGGTGAAACAAAACATGAGTGGGCGTTAGGAATACCATGCGGTAACCCGAGTACCGGGCGGAGTAAAGCAATAAGAGCAGGGCCCAAGAATAAAGAAAAGAAACGCCCGCAGCCAGAGTAAGCGACCAACTTACTCTTGCTGCTATCCTGATACTAAAAATCGAGAAAAGACAGACCAGAGTGCTGTAAAACCCTCAAATTTAAAAACAAAATTACCAAAATAGTAAATTTAATTATTATCTAGTATCTATCATATTTTGGCTTTGTAATATTTAAAAAGTATCCATAATTTTAAATAATTTATTCGTTAATAAATTTATCAGATGACGACAGCGTCTCAGATTTGTTAAAATAAATGTGATTGCTGATAAAGCATATCGTATTTATTTAAATAAATAAAGGTTCCCGGTATTTCATCTCCGATAACGCCGGAAGAGCTGGATCATCGATAAATTTTTGATGATTAAAACAATAACTATGGGAGAGTGTTTCTGCGTTTTTTCTCATAGCCCCTACCATGGGGGTCCATCTTATGTTACAATGTAAATAAAAGTCACTGCAGCCGCTAATTAATCAGTTCGTTTTTACACTTCGTTACTGCCGGGTGTGACCCCGTTTTGAGTTTTTTTTCTTAAGTACAGTTTCGTGTGATTCCATTTTTATACGAGAATTTTTCATTCTCATTCACGAATTCCATTTTCATACGAGAATTTTTCATTCTCATTCACAGATTTCAATTTTATACGAGAATTTTTTTTTCATTCTCATCCAGGATTTCAATTTTATTTCGAGGATTTTCATTCTCATCTAAGGATTCCAAGGATTTCATTTTCTTTCACGGATTATAATACATTAAAATTTTATTCACGGATTTCTAAATGTAACATAGTTAAACGGATCATCTCAAGGATACATCTAAAACTCAACAAAATCGGTTAAATAAAATTCATTTTTTTCCCTTCATTAAAACACTAAAAGAGTGCAGTGATTTTTCTTTACTTGTGTTATATGGGCAATTAAAACAAATAAATTAAAATATTACTCATAGAAGATCTATAAAATTTGGTGAATTTAAAACAAGTGTGTGAAATGTAAAATTTAGAATTTCTTTTCCAGTTTTACAACAATAACAGGTAACGATTTTTATTTGGTTTACGAAAGTATGCTCTCTTTCCCTTTATTTAATACAGAATTTGTGAACAATTTGTGAACAATTGTTTTTTTTTTTCCTAAAAACACTAAATAATTTTATAAATAAATTTAGTAAACAGACATTGCATGTCAATTTCTTTTAACAAACCTTCCACACAAACCATAACTACTAATACGAACAAATAGAACTAACATTAATTTTAAATAATAGAATCTAATAAAATTTGAGGTTTCGTTAATTAACTCAACTTAGTTGAGTTATCCGACGGACAGAATCGAAGGTTATTAGATGGAGAGAAAATCCATGATACACATTTAACTTAGAATCATCAAAACTGAAATTAACGAATACTCTTTACATTAAAAGAATTTATTTTTCATACATAATCAACCTTCCATATATAGCTTTGTTTTATATGAAAGAGTTTTATAATTTTCGTTTATCTAAATATTTCAATAAATTAATATTTTGTTTTCTTTATAATTCAATTCATTTTACAAGAAAAATTCACGATGGAAAATTTTGTTTTACTGCAATTCTTATTCTAAACATTGTTTTCCTAATTCTATTCAATTTTATTTTTACAACCTATTAATAAATAAAATCTTTTTATTATTTTTCATTTATTCGAATCAATCCAAGATACATTAAACAAAATTTGTTTTTTTCTTTTGAATTTTCTTCAAAGGTTTTGATTTAAATAAAAACAGGAATATATTCATAATCCATTATATAAATTTTTAAACTCATTTTGATGTTTCAATCGTAGTCCGTTTGCAAGGTTGAACAATGACTTTTTCAATGACCATTGACATGTTTTATAAGATTTCATAAAAGGTTGATTTTACCCCTTTTTGGTAGACTTATCATTCAGTCTATGGTTGAAAAATTATTGTTTCCAAATCTTGCTGGAAATCAGCTATTCACTGCCTGACTCAGTAAATTAGAATCTTAATAGAACAAAGATTTTCCACTTAGCCTTTTTTTATAATTTAAATTCAATTTACTTCCACGAAAATTTGTTTTATTATTTTAAGTAAATCCACTCAACTCAATAAACCCGTACCTAACACCCATACCTTTTTTTTTGCAATCCATACTCCCCTACTATCAAGGAAAATAGCTATCTCAAACTTTCCAAAAAATACACAATGATGAGTGATAGCAACTGAGAGATCGACCTGGGTTGGTCAATGATCCATTCGTTGATTCACTGAGTGTATTAAAAATTTTCCTATCAATTCATTATTTCCGTTCTATCAATTTAATGCTAGTAAAACAATAAATAAATAAGAAGAATCCCAATCATTCAAGTCAAGTAAAACATCTAATTGCGAGTCAGTAAGTGAATTCTGCATTGCTAAGTCAGGAACAAATTGATTACTTTATCTTTCTCTTCTAATTACTATTATTATTTCTGAGAGCGTCTTTCGGGACAAATATCGTTATAAAAATGTTTTCGAACAGAGTCAATGGCGCCGAAAGTACGCCAGCCTAGGGGCTCTGATCCAAAACCTAAATATTGTGATTGTGACTCCTGTACGGAGTATGACAAATTGTGTTTTGGTGAACGTTACCACCAACCACTAATCAGACCTAATTTGCCCTTCGTAAGGAAAGTCACTGTCCTTTCAAAAAACTTTAGGGTTAAGAAACTCAAATACAAACTGATCCTGATCACTGAGGTCGAGAGGCCCATACCTCTCATTTACATCGGCGACGCGGATCCAAGGTTCCATTTTTATGCCGATAAATTCCTGTCCGGACCTTCTCAGCTGGAGCCGTACACGGGGGTTCCTGACGACCACATAGAACTAATAGTCTTGGGGTAATTTTTAAAGGAAAAGGTACCCTTTTTAAAATCGGTCCCCTTTTTCCACCAACGTAAGTAGAAATAAAATTTTTAACTCATTTTTCGAGATCAGGGATCATTCCTAGGAATCAGTAGATTCCTAAAATATAAAATCTCTTTTCCCCATTGTCCCAATTACCATCGGGACGTAACATAAAAATGGTGACAGCGGTGGGATATTCTCTGATCTATATGGGGATTTAAAAACATAAAATAGATTGAAAATTTTATTTCAAGCGTCAATTTAAAGGGTTTTCTCCAGAACCCTACAATTTATTTTGGAACTTGTGTAATCATTTCAAGAACTTAATAACTATCTGACAAATAAATTGGTAATCGATTCAAAAAAATTAATTAATTAAACTTAAGGTTTATTAGTTAACTTCGTTTTATCGATTGCCAGTTGTATTTTCAGCTGTTTGAATAATATCTTATGAATTATTTTATGAAATACAAAAGTTATAAAACAATTACATTTGAATAGTGTTACGTCCCAATTACCATCGGGACGTAACACTATTAACTTTTAAATTTGTATAAAATGAATGCTATAAATTTGGATAAAAAAAATTTTTTATAATTTTTCAAAAAATTTTGGATTTTATATTTTTCATATATTTTGTAGATATTTTAATTTTATATTTACTACTATGTGTTATGCATTGCCCATGCTCTTTAGATATTATCACGTAATAAAAATTCAAAATAATCATAACTTTCTCAAATTGATTTTTTTACTTTTTTAGCTATTGATGCTGTTTTTCGGCAACTAATTCAGAGTGTGTTTCTGATATGAAGAAGTAGTAGAACTGATGAAGCGAAATTTTGTTTATTTTCACAATTTCTAAAATTTTAAGCTTTCGATTCGTCTGATTCTTGAGACAAATTTAAATTCCATTAGTATTGTTGATTTATTGGATTTTCATTATTTGTTGCGACAGATAATGAAGTCAATTTTGAACTCATGAGTTAGCTGACACCAGAATTATTAAGAGAGATAATTCCTGGTGCCAAGTTAAGAATGAAATTTTCTAAAAATGGACAAGCCATTTTCGTCCTGAAATTTCACGTGAAACATCAAATGTCCCTCTGATACTGAAGTTTGTGAGTGAACTAATAAATTCTTTACACATTATTGTTTATGTAAAATCCACTCTTCTAAATTTACATTAGTATTCTTATTTTAACTTATAGAAAGAAAATGTTGAGACTCCAAACAAACTCGTTTGGGAGAATCCCTTCTAGAACCATGTACTTAAATCATTGACAATCATCGATACTAGTTATTACTAATAAATCTATAGTTGAATCAGCTTATTACAGAACATATACTGAGACACAAACTCTTAGCCACAAAGTAACTTTGAAACCGAAATAAGTACTTCGCACGCAACTTTCATAACTATTTTTTTTTTTTTAATAAAAATATTAACTCATTAACTTCACTTATAATGTCATATATACTACAATCCCAGGAATAAGTCTGTCACGATATTTAAATATCGCGGCAGTCTCACATCAAGTCGGTAGGCAACAGATGACAGCACACGCTGTTCACACGTCTCTTCATACATTATTATTATGATTATTTTATTTACATGCATAATTTTATTTTAGTTATTATTTTATTTTTATTAACTCGATTTGTTATGCATAAGTTGTGTTGTAGTCAGGAAAATTCACTGATTAATACACGCCTATAGTTGAATTTTTAGGATGCTGGGAAAATAGTCATGCATTTGTTTATATGCTTGTAATTATCATAGTTGGCCGGCGCATGCGCGTCGACGCAACAGTTGGCATCGTTAAGTTTATTAAATCATCAATAAATTACGGGTTATCACGCATAAATCATTGATTGATTTGGCATCTTATGGCACTTCTAATTAATAATGCGGGAAAAAAATGGACATTTAGTGTGGGGAACAAGTGAAATTACACAGATAACATCCCATACGTTGGTGGGGGTACTAGTTGAGTATTAGCATGAGATGGCTATAAAACTCCATTGGTTAAAGTAAGAGAGAAATATAAAGAAAGCGCTAGCTGAGGTTCCGACATGAAATTCACGTGCTGCCATGGTCAGACGTGGATAAACAGCTGTACGAGCAGTGTGTGTGCCTGTTGCTGCTATCTTAAATATTATTTGTGAGACGCCATTTGCGTTGTGTGCAAATACGCTAAGCATTCATTCGCCATTTGGTTTTATTGTGACAATTATTGTGGGCATAAGTAGTATCTGAGACTTGTAGCCACCAATGGATCCCGTAAAAGTTTTATACATTGATGACGACTGTAAGTACCTCTGACTAATTCATTGGCGTGTAATTTTGCTTTCCTGCGCTGGTGGCCATTTGGACTCGCGTAAGAGTAAGAGAGAGATTACATTCCGAGTATTAATAAAATTCACAAGCATATGAGGAAATGAATGATCATTAAACTCAGTGAATATTAAATTATCAAGCAAATTTATTTATTGTTTATTACTATCCAATAGTGATTTCGGAAATTATTTGAGTATTATTTGTTATTATTTATTGAAAACTGTACCCAATTACTATTGAAAACTGTATGCAATTTATTTCTAAGTAATTTATTATTATTATCATTATATTTATTTTTGAGTTTATTAGTATTTCATTGGTCACGGGAAAGTGATACACTGGTCTTGCAAATATTAGCCATAATTACCTCGAGTTTAATATTTAGTGGCATGACTATTATCATTACCTGACAATAGTGTTATCGTGGATACGGCGTAATATTCCCCAGTGGAAAATTTCTAAGAATTACTCAGTGGAAATATTTACAAGTTGTATTGAGATTTGTATTTTATTGTTGTATTATTGTTGTATTTTATTTTCTAATTGCGATGAACACATGTGAGTGATATAATAATTTATGACCACTGAAGTCTTATTTGAGATTAATATTATTGAATTATAGGGATAGTTTTATTTGGTTACTATCACATGCGAGTGACGCACTAATTCATGACTATTAAATTATTATTTGCAAAGTATTATTACTTAAACATATTTTACTGTCACGTACGAGTGATACATGCATTAACATTATTGTGCGCAATATCTTTTTATTTATACGGCAGTATCATTTTTTTATATCTTGCATTCGCATACGATTATTATTTTGTAAGTGAACTATTATTATTTTTATATTTGATATTGTTTATTGGATATGCGATACAACTGAGTGTTAACTTTATAATTTAGATTATAATTTGGAACAAATGGTCATCAACCCGGTATTAATTTAAATTTTATTTATTTACAATACCGCTATCTTTTTCTTGCTTTCCTTTTCCAAAAATCTGAAACTGTTACCCTGTCATTTATGTTTATTTTCATTTTCATTTTTCTCCGTTGTATTTATTTTGAGTTAATTTTGTTCGTAGGGTACACGAACTGGCGCCCAACTACGATATCTAACTCAGCCTGAGCAGAGCTGTGCGTCCAGGGAGATTCGGGATATCTCCAGGTGGGACTTTGGCTGTTACTATTTTATTTTTTTCAGTCTATTTGGCACCAACGGAGAGCCATAACGGCTATTGAGCACTAACCACACTCCGCCGTGGGGCGTGTCAAATAGAGGAGAACGTTATAAATCATTAGCGTCCATCATGCATTAATCTTATGCATGATCATGCCGGACCAAGCATGATCAGGGTTTGACAAAGCATACTCGTGGCTCAGTAAATCATTTGGTTTATGTAAAAAAAACTTTTAGAAAATTAAAACTGATGTAAATAATTAAATTTAAAGTAATGTAACTGTAAATTAACTTATCGTGTTGGATTTGTTTCATAGTTAGTGCTAACTGTCTGTTAGCAGCATTCGAAAAGAAACAGTCTTTACAAATCTATATAATTGTCATAGGAACCTCAATTACAAATTTTAAAGCAAATTATATTATTGTGGATGAAATAATTTACAAATTAGAATCAACACTAATAGTGCTAGATTTTGCTTTTGAATTATTTCATGTACTACATGCCTCGTATCCTCGAGCAAGTAAACGATTATGAACGGTTATGCAAGTAAGTTTGTATCGAGTTGTTACAAAATTGGATCTGAAATCTTCGATTGAAATCGTCAATTATATGAAAAATAAGAGAAAACTACAACAATCTAGTACAAACGAAAGTATAACTAAATCTAAAAAGTTAAAAAAAAAAAATAATTTTCAGTGAGCTCACTAATTTTTTAGATTTCACCTAGATTTAAATATATTTTTCGATTGATAATTTTTTATTTGAATAATAAACATGAGAGTACAGTAATTAAAGCTCATTTGTAAGCTCTATTTATCCTGCGAAAATTCTTAAGACTTATGTTTAATAAACCTATTAATTATCGTATTGGAAGTTATTTGCTAACTTGATACTTGATATTTTTAAATACTGATATTCATGGATTAATTTAATAAATTTAAGTAACTATGAAGTAAAAAAGGCTGAGCGCCGAATCGTTGAAAGACTTTAATTATTGCAACTAATTTACTAAATTTTGTTTTTTATAATATTATTCCGAATTGTTCTTTCGCATTACTGTTATTTTAGAATTTACAATCATTCATTAACTAAAAATTTGAAATTAATCAATAATTAAAAATTAAACACCAAATATTTAATAACATTTAGTAGTTGAAACTGATTTACTAAATTTTATTCTTTATTTAAGTACTACTCATAAATGTGGATGAGCGTAACTAGTATTTTAGTATTCATATTCATATAGTACTCGTGTAAAAAAGTTCGGGAATTTCGGCGGTGAGTTGGCAGAAATCCTAAGGAGTTCAAATTTGTGTAAAAATAGGACTTCCGGATGATTTCCACATGAAAACTAGATACGCAATTTCATCGTGCCGGATGGTGAGAATTTCAATCAAAAAAATCTGTCAATCGGTTGACCCTGCGGGCCAGCCCTAAAACTTCCCGCTCTTTGAGGTCGAAAACATTGTTGTGAATACATTTTCGAGACTTCAAGCTCGAAAACACTATTGTATGCCACTGTTTTCGGAAAAAACCGTTTTTTAGCATTTCTTTCTCCCACGATATCTTACGAACGAATTAATCGATTAAGATGGTTTAGAAGGCAATCGACGCGTTTTAATTAATTCTTGTGCTGATTGGATCTTGGAATCGATCGATGAAGCCATTTCTGAAAAATTTGAAAAAATAAAAAAAAATTTTTTCGTTTTTCGTCCATATCTTAGAGTCTATTTGATAGATCGATTTGAAATTTTCAGACAAGTTGACGGCCAAAATACTCTTTTGATTGCCACCTCAAAGATTTTAATCGGTCAGTTCATTAAAAAGGTATGAAGAGTTTACATCCACACACACACACACACACACACACACACACACACACACACACACACACACACACACACACACACACACACTTGGGCATCCTTCTGAAAATAGTCAGAATAGCTTCCTAGGACCTCAAAACCTCGACATCTGATGAAAACTCGATTTTCGAAAATCGAGTTGAAACCAATAACTTCCCGAATTTTTGAAAATTAATAATTTTCTTAGCGGGAAGTTAAGAAAGTAGTATCAGCTGAACGTACATCATTGCAGCATGAAGCAGTTAAAATAAATAATGTAAGATTTCCAAGATAAAAAAAAGGTCTTATCACGTCACGGATTCCTAGTAAGATCTTAGTAACATCTGGCGAAAAAGTACATGAGTAGCCGAAAGGAAATTTTCTATTCATCGGCTTGCTTGTTATTACAATAATTCATCGGAATTCGATTGATCTTTAAATAAATTGACAGGTATTTAATTTATACTGATGCCCTAAAACTTCGTTTCGATCACCTGATAAATTCTGGAGGGATTCTTATAAAGCTCTGACGAACTTTCAGCCGATCTCTAGCAGAAAAGTATATGAATATTCAATGAATTATTCTTGAAATAAAAAATAAAAATTCTTGATTCAGTTTTTTGCCAATAATTCATCAGGATTCGAT